>NC_061796.1:32428777-32749914 GCF_021462225.1 Girardinichthys multiradiatus
CCGATACAACTACGCTTCCCATTGAGCCACAGCCAGTATCATATTTCTTTGCTTTTGTCCAACCGTTTTGCCATTTTTTTTTTTTCTGTGCATCTGTAAAATCTTTCTGAATAAAAATGTCATTGAGTCAAACATGTGGATAAAGAGCATTATTTATTCACGAAAAAATTTGGTTGAACTGCTGTTTAAATCTCTGTTGTTGTGGTGGGACTTGGAAACGGCATTGTTTCCTGAAGTGATACTTGTCATAAAAGTGTGAGAACCACTGCTCTGCCATTTGGTGTTTTACAAGTCATACTTTGAGTTTACGTCGAGTGGAATAATGTGTAAATATATGATGTCATAATACAGGAAAGATCATTCAGAACAATCATTTACTTGTTCATATTTAGTGTCCTTACAGGTGCTGATCATGTGTGTGATCATTTTGGTGCAGTTTAAATAGTGCAAACACAGATTTAGTACTAGTATATGTTCATAATATGATGGTTTACCAGTGGGTCATGGTGTTTGTTGTATTGATCAGGTGTAACAAACTGGTGTCGCTTTCCCTTTATAGGGAACCCCCCCCTGATACCTCAAGTCAAGTTTATTTATATAGCGTTTTTCAGCAACAAGGCACTCAAAGCGCAATCAAAGCTGCCTCAGGCCTGGGATGCGTATTCTGAGCTAATCTGAATCACATTTTCAGCAACAGCTTGCGTCTAACATGTGTACAATGTGTGTATTCAGCTCATATAAGTGAACAGTACATCGGATGTTCATACAGATGTTCCCACATACACACCCAGCAGACATAGGCAAACTGTGAGGTAGGGCCTCATCTTATGAGTTTCACCAAGCAGAGGTAATTGGTGTGTGCACACTGGGCTCTTACATAACACCATCCAAGCAGTGTACCGACAGAGGGGAGAAAGTTCACTGCTTTCACAGTCTCTGTCACTCAGTCTTTTATCTCGGTGATCTTCCTTCCTTCCCCGCTGCTCATTCATTTCTCTTTTTAACTTCCTCTTTGTCCTTTTCTTTCTCTGATGACACCTTCGTTTTCAACTTTTATGTTTATTTTTAAGTCTAGAGCTTATAAACACTCATTTTTATGCACTTTGTTTTATTTTGAGAACAATTAACCATTAAGATAGATGTGCTTGGTAGAGATCAGAGTTTTGACTCTACAGAAAATATAGGAATTTCATGCATATCCATATTTACGCATCCAAGCACATCTCCTAACTTTTATGTTTTGTTTTTTTTTTCTTCCAAAACTCAAACAAAGTGTTAAAGACGGTATGCTGTTTATTGATGCATTTACTCATAACAAAAAATGGGAACATTCAGCTTTGATGCATTTTTTTTTTAACAGGAAAAAAACTGTCAGACCCGGTCAAGGTAAAGTTGGTCAGTTTTAACCACAGGCTGATGGATTGATTGGTGCATCATTAGTAATAGGGGTAGGTTGAGTGTAGTTTTGTTTTAACCCTGAATATATTTTGGTTTTTAGAACCATTTCTGTCTCGTTATGTGAAGTTCTTGGAACATTTTTCTAAAAATCAGTTAGTGTTGTACCATGTTTTACTGGTCATATCTCTCTCAGCACTCCCTGGTATCTATCTTGACCTGTTTAATAAACATACAGTCTTCCCATTAATGATGCTCCTGTTAACTGAGGAGAACATTTTGTGTCCAATTCAAGTCTATCTCTAAAACCCTTAATTGCAATAGCAATTAAATAAGACAAGAAAAAATTATTCAATTAATTAATTTAGCAATTTCTCATTAAATGATGAGCTATTAGGACTCTTAACTCAGGATTTTTGTCACAATTATCCCTCGATACTTTTTAAAATAATGTAGCTAATCAGCCTCAAAGACCCACTAGATGGATGTGTTCTTTAATGTTGTTTATGACTAAATGCTGACCCTACCATCTGCAAGTTGCAGATGCAATCTGTTGCTGTCCAGTTTTGGTGAGCCTGTGTGAATGGGACCCAGTGTGGTCACTGCTGCTGGGACCCATCGGCTTCAAGGTTTGACATGTGATGAATTCTTCATACCTTGGTTGTAACAAGGAGTCATTTAAGCCCCCGTTGCCTTTCTGTGATCTTGTACCAGTCTGCCCATTCTCCTCCAAGGCATGTTTGTCCACATTACTGCCAGTTACTGATCACTGGTTTCCTGCCATGGGTTCTGTAGGTAAGCAGCTTTTGAAATGTTCAAACCTGTCCAGGTGGCTCAAATGCTCATTGCTGGGCACCGCGGTGGTACAGGTGTAAAGCTTGTGACCCATATATGGAGGCTACAGTCCTCGACGCAGCCGTCACAGGTTCGAGTCCCGGACCGTTGACCCTTTGCTGTATGTCTTCCTCCTCTTCCTCCTTTCTCTTGAATCATACAAAATGCCCAAATCCACCAGCCAGAAGCTAAAAAAGGAAACATTTAATTTGTTCCTGTGGTCCAGTCAAAGGCCGGACATCTTAAGAAAACTCAGCAAAAGTCACGTAGATGATTAGCTAAAGTTACAATTGCTTGGCTATGGAGCAATGCGGTTTAATACACTTGTTTCTTTTATAATATATAGAAACAATAAGTTTTTATTATAAATATAAATGTTTTGTTGTATCATACTTACTGTTAGTATGATACAACAGAAAATTACCTGCAGCAGTCCTTGGGTAAATAAGGCCAAGTTTATTGATATTGACTGTTTGAAACAGAGCTTTGTAGTAGAATATAAGATTACATGAGTTGGTTTAACACTTGTTTAACACACTAGGTCTGCCCAGTGCACCTTTAAAAACAGGCATTTGAATAACAATTTGACCCAAAATTGATTCAGCCTGATAATGCTTGACAGTTTTGGCATACATATGTGTTAAATTGTGAAAGTTTGGGTCATTTGACATATTTATTAATTTAATTATTTTTTGTTTTTAAATGGACCTGGTCTGAGCACAGATTATTGTTGCTTCACTGTCTCAGCAGGTGATGTTGACCACTGCGTGCTGCAGGTATAACACTGACCACTTAGAAGTACTTAAGACAACCCCATTTACAAAAAAAGAACGGATCATTCCTTCAAGCTGATATAGTGTGCTCTATAATATAAGCACAGAGATGGTGTTTCTTGTCCTGGACTCACCTCATTGCTCTGAATGGGGAACACAGTGTCACAAATGTCAACGAAGGAGTCTGTAATGAAACTGGGGAAGTAAATGAGACGGACTTGTTATTATATAATCTACTTTTGTGTGTGGCTGGGGCAAAGATGCGAGAGCACAATGAGTACCGGTCTGTGCCAGTGCAGAGTGGTTATGTTTTTACAGCTTTGTTCACCGTCTAGTGGTCCAGATTAGGTGTGTTTTGTTAGATGGGTTGCTGGTTACTTGAAGCTGATTGTAATCATCAGCCAACTGCTTCAAGCTGTCTTGTCACATACCTCTTGCTTCTCCTCTCCATTTTTTGCTGTCCTGCTCCTTATCTTTTATGTATTTTCATCTTCTCCCAAGTTACATCATCAGCGGTTTTTCTCTCTTCCTCGCTCTCTTTGCCTCTTGCATAACATCCAGCTTTATGTGCTCCAGCTGACGATCCTAATCGTTCCCACAAGGCAAAGTGCGAGAGCAAACCAGGAGGGAGAAGAGGAGCTGGGCGGGTCGGCCACTCAGCCTCACCTGCCTCCAGGCACTCCTTCATTAGCTCAACCAATTAATTTGATGCTCAGCTTTATTTACAGGCCTTTTGTTGAGTAAACTTGTCTGTATGTATTTGTGGTTGTAAAGACAGTTTTCTCTCTGGTAAGTCTCAGTTGGCTGCTCCATGCTGACTGGAGGGATATAAGGAGATTATCCTGCAGCATGGGTTGATGCATATGCATGCAGACAGTGGCAGTTATCCAAACCTGGGGAGACCGATGGTGCGGATATTCCACCGTCAAAACCAAATATGCTCATGTTAATGAGACCATGTGCTGACTTGGCTTCCACCCAAAGAGGCAGAGTAATACAGACATAGATGCAGCCTCATGTTTGTGTGTATTGCAACTGGAAATACTTTGTGCATAGCAGCGCTCTTTAAAACAAAGTTTTTGCTGAATCTCTTGCACACACGGAAAAGAAACAACATACAAAGGGAGTGTGCCGACTGGCTGGCCGGCCTTCTGCCTGGCACCAACGGCTGTGCGAGGTGAGTGTTACATAAGGACGATCAACACTACTTAATCAGCTTTAGGAGACATTCTTAACAAGCTGACCAAGTGGGGTATGGGTTAGAGGAGGATAGGGAGGCAGGGAGAAGGCGAAGAGAAGCAGAGGGGCTTTAAAAAGACGGGAGGAAATAAAAGAGTAAATGTGGGAAACGATGGGGGAAGAAGAGAAAGTGGTGACAGGCGGTGAGGCGGCATGTGTCTCTTGTCCATGTTTACGACAGGATAAACACACACATATAAACACGCTGTGCTTTGCCCTCCGTGTCCCCCTCGCAGCCCACTGTGACGCACAGCGGTGATCAGCAGAATCCTGTTAAGGAGCACAGTGTGCATTTCCCTGTCTGTGTGCATGTGGAAGTGTGTTGTCTTTTTCCCAACAATTGAGATGTAGACTGTAGATGACCCTGTAATACAGTATTTGGCAAACCTAAAACAACAGAAGTTTGTGTAATGGTCACCATTTGCAGCTCTTAGATGCAGAACCCTGCAAAGGTATCCACACCCCTTGACTTACAGACTGTAATGTCTTGTTTGAGATATTGTGTTAAAGACCAACATAGGGTGGAAAAGGTTTCAAAATCTTTTACAAATCAAAATCTGAAAAGTGTGGCCTGCATTTGTTAATATGGCTATTCTGATTATTTAACTGACTTTTCAAGCTTATTAATTTTGATGCATGATTTATCTTTAAAACATATGTGCAATGAAAGACCAGTTGCCTGTAGTAAAGGGGAAATAAATCTTATGGACCAACTCAAATTTAACCTAAGAGATGGAACGGCATGCTGGCACAATAAGTCAAAACTACAGGCTCAGTTTCTTTTTCTTTGTCTTTTTATTTTCCACCATAAATTATTCCCATTTAGGTTATTAATGTTACCCAGGGAGAAGACCATGTTCAGGCATTGTGCCTTTACAATTGTCCATTCTTCATGTGGTAAAGGGGGCCAAATTACCATGTTTTACTCACTTCACGTTTTCTTTGCTCATGATGACAGCCTGTTGCGCTTGTGGTTCCCCTTTACCAAAATAAATGTCTAGGAAGTTGCTCCAAAACTGAATAATTATAGTTCAGTCATGATTGAGATCTGATGTGGTCGTGACCTTTACTCTCTTTGTCCTAGTTTGTTTCTAGTTGTTTCCTTCATCTCAAACATTCCTCAGTTATCCCTGATCCTCCACTTGTTAAGTTCTTTGATTTGACCTTTTCCCGGTTTTCCTTCTGTCTCCAAACACACACACACACACACATATTGAAAAATGACTTGCAGATGTTGTCAAAGGCTTTTTCCTTCATCTAAAATTAGCTGCCACAGAAGAAAGGCAGGAAAGCACACAAGGCTGCGTTGCCAGAAGGGAGGAGTTTGATGGAGAGGTCGAAGGAGGACCAAACTGGGACTGAACGAATTAATCAGTTGGTGGGATTAAGGTTGCTTACTAAAGTATTCATACCTTTTATCAGATTACAACCACAAATTTCTGTTTTTTGCTGGGATTTTATAGTAAAAGAATACATCATTTAAAAAATGTTTTTGGAACTAAAAACTGAACAGTGTGGTGTGCAAAAGTATTCAGCATAACTTTCTGCTGGAGTTGCAACTTTGCACAACTACAGACTGAAATGTTTACTTCTATGAACAGCAGTTTTCAACTCTTGCCACATCTTAATTGGATTCAGGCTTTGACTTTGACTAGGCCATTTTAACACACTGATATACTTTGATCTAAACCACATTACTCTGGCTGTATGGTGGGGTTGTTGTCTTCCTTGAAGGTGAACGTCTGCCCTAGTCTGAAGTCTTTTACAGCCGCTAATAAGTTTTCTTTGAGAATTGCTCTGGATTTAGCTCCAACCATCTTCCCTCCAACTATGACCAGCTTCCCAGTCTCTGCTGAAGAAAAGCATTCCCATAGCATGATGCTGGCACTCCCACCATATTTTTCACCAGTAGCATGGTGTGTTCAGGGTGATGAGCAGTGCTGGTTATGTAACATAGCATTTTCCATGTAGGTTCAGTTTCAGTCTCATCTGACAAGAGCAGCTTCTTCCACATTTTTCCGGTGTCCTCGTGTAAATTGTAGCAAATTGCAAACAAAAATATTTGTTGTTTTTTTTTTTTTTCAACAACAATGGGAAGCCTGGGATGTTCTTTGTGCCACTCCATAAAGTTCAAATTTGCTGATTGCATGACTTATAAATGCCCATGTCTGCCTGAACTGTGGGTCTCTGTGGCTCCTCTAGAGTTACAATGAGCCTCTTGGCTTCTTCTTTGATTAACGGTCTCCTTGCTCAGTTTTGGTGGATACGCATGCCTTTGTAGGTATATAGCTCTGCTATATATACTCTTCTCATTTTCAGATGATGTTGGTTTTTATGATGTTGTTTGTTCACTATTATTCTCAAACTATTTGAATGATTTCTAAAGAAAGCTGGTTGTTCTGGATATTATTTACTTTTCACTTCTGAATCATGCACTGTTTGGTATCACATAAACTCCTGTAGCTTGACACAAAGGTGGATAAGTTCAAACCGTATGAATACTTTTCCAAGACACTAGTGAGTCGGTATGTATGAGTGCGGTCTTGTATTACTGTGTAATAGACTTTGTTTTGTTGTGGGTGTGTGGGCCACTGTGACAAAATGTAATACACTGCTAAGCAGCTAATTAAAAGTTGCGACAGGTTGTTTGGGTGCTTTGACAATAGAGCAGTATAATTTCTCTCTATACAGTTAATGTGAATGCATATTGTCTTGTAGCACCAGTAATTATCTTCCTTGTGAAAATTTGGTTTGAAATGAGTATATGTTTAACACAGTCTTCCTTTTCAGCTGCCGTCAGCAAAGCTCATCTACTGACTACTAGCTCCCGTCATTTTGTCTTGCAATCATTCTGATGCAAGCTTCCCATCCCTATTTCTTGTAATTGCCCTTTTATTATCACCTTGGAAGCAGGAAGTTGTACACAACTGCAAAACAGCGGCACTGGTTGGCAAGCTTCCACTGCCCTCTGTTCGCTGAGAACCCAAGGGCCCATTTAGATTACCACATCAACAGAGCACCACTTTAGCCCCAAGTTAGGTTCATCTTTCCCCTGATAATCATCATCTGCAAGGTAGCGTGCACCTATGCATATGTGTGGGATGTGACTATGCTGACCTTTTGTCTACAAGCTAAACTTCAAACTCGTTTTTGGCATCAAACCTTTACCAGACACCGGTTCCCATAGAAAACAAGGGTGTGTGTCTGTTTGTACCTTTATTACTCACCATGTGAATGCAAGCTATCATCAGCATAGTTAGCAGCAGCAGAGCAGTGAGAAAAACATAATTCCCCAGGGCCCAACACATATTCCTCTCTGTTCTACTCGGCACAACATGGAGCTCATGACAAACACTCACACATAAATTGCATCCCTAGGCTTCCCTTTGCCGTCCTTGAAAATAAGTGTGAAAACTTTTTATGTCTGACTTCTTATGCCATCGGAGAATATTCCTCCAAGAACGTATCTTTAGAAGCAGTGCTATTAATTTTTGGAGCTAAAAATAACATGCATGCATTTCCAGATTAAAATAGCTGTTGAACGTTGCACACAGCTAATATATTTGTCCAAACCTACAAATATTTGTCAGTGCATAGGTTCTCAGTGTCCAAATAAAGCCTTTTAAACAGAAAGTACATCAATTTTGAAAAAGAGGTATAGAAAAAAACATTTGTGTATATTTTAGGTATCATTTTGTCTAGGGCTTGTACCTCTTAAATAATTTTTCAGCTCTTTTTGAACTTTGGCACTAAACATAGATGTCAGTTTATACTTATTGTATATTTGTTGGACGTTCTTGTTGTTTTACCAACTTTGAACTTAACTTTGAAGTTAAAATCGAGTGTTCACTCAAAGTTTTTATGTTTGTCTGGCAAAAGCATTTATTGCATCACATTTGCTCTCAGAAACTCTGCATGGTCAACAAAGGGGCATTGCAATTTCCAATATCTGAAGAATGAAACATGTCTTTCACTGCTTTCTACAAATTCCTTAATTAGACTGAAGCAATTTGTACAACAAAGAAGAGAAAAATGTGGATATCAGGCTCAAATAAATACTAAATGTTTGAAGTTTTGCTGCATCTCTAACATCTTTTATCCGAAAAGTATAAAAACAATTTTGATCTGTTCTGGAACATGCTACAGAACCCTTCACAGCACTCTACGTTTTGCATGTTTAAAGTGTTCTGTTTACAAGAAAGCCTAATGGAGCAGGAGAATGTATGCAGTCAGCCTCATTAGACTTGTGCCTTATTCAGAGGGATTTAATTGTCATTCACCAAATCTTAAGCCAAGTCAGACATACCATTCAGTCTTTTTCAACTCAACCAGGCATGTGTGGTATACAATGCAAATCCTAAACTTTAAAATACCTCCAGGATGGATAGATTAGTAACCTATTGCTTAGCATGGTTTAGCTACAAAAATCTGAGGTTTTACGTGATACTGAAGCAGAACTAATTAATAACTTTGCTTTTATTTTTTTTATTTAAAATTAGCATAATTGACTCCCATTTATCTGGGACTCTGCAGGGAAAGGTGGGTAAAGAGGATGGATGGATTCACAAAAAGAAATTACATTAGGTTGTTGAAGATTGGTTGCATGCTGGTGCAAAGCTGCATTTTAGTTTTTTTTTGTTTTGTTTTTTTTTTTCATTTTTTGTTTTACATGTCAAGTAAAAAAAGATTTTTTTTACTTGACATTTATGTTTTCAAAAACTTAAGTATACATAGAAATGACAAAATCTTTAAATGAGCAATTTCAGAATTTAAAAAAAGGTGCATTTCAAATAAACCAAACTGTCTACAACTTTAATACCGTACTTACATTCCAATTTTAACTGAGCAACAATTCTAGGGATTGCCAAATTTTAAACTCGCAAAATTCATAAAGTTACAATAATGCAACACTTTTGAACTGCAAACAAGTTTGAAAATTTGCAGTATTTATAGTACGCTTTTTCCAGTTAGATTGATCAAGATTATTAATAAATAATCATTACTTTGTAATTTTGCATGTGACTGCATAAACTTATAAGTTAACCCAATTAAAGAACTGATTTTCTTGGGTTCAGTGGTTCTGCTTTGTTCATTCAACACCCAGGATTGCTCTGAAAGAGCTTCATACTTGGCTAAATCAGCAGCTTTCCTACCTTCTCTAGTCATGTGGACCTTCATAAATGCTTCAGCGTTCGAGCCACCTCAGTCCTTTCACACACGAAATTATTCAAAAGAACATCAAGAACTTCTCCTGACTTCTTCTACTTCTGGTGTGAAGCGCTGCTTTGTTTTTATAACTTGCCATCTCATAACCAGCATGGTAATTCGCTGTGGAATGTGTCAGCTGCAGGCACTAAACTGCAGGCCTCTCTGCTTGTGCGTGTTCATGACTCAGTCGTCTTTCACTTTCTTTCATAACGTTGTTTATTTACTGCTGAAGAACGAGAAGAAAACTCACAAGAGGAATGTTCCCTGTCAGAGAAAGAGACCTTGCCAAGTCGTACAATGGTAACGGCGAACACACGCAGTGTAGGATGTGTCTGAAAACACCTACACTGTTTGTTTAGGGATGTATGTTTGCACACCAGTGTTAAATTTATGAACATAACATAGGCTCACTTAAGTCGATCATATTTATATATGGGTCATTTCCTAAACGGTGAACATCTGGGCCGCTGTCTTGTTACCTTTGTCCTCCCTAAGTTAAAGTTTATTCAGATATTCTGGCCTGTCATTGGAAGTAAACAATAAACCTGCTGATTCCATTTTTTTCCCTGATGACTATAACACATAAAGCAGAAAAACTTGGTGCCAAGTATTTGATTGGTGGTAGTTTAGATTCCTGAAGAAAGGGCATGATGATCCACATTTAATATGTCCCTAACCTCTGTGATGTTGATTAAACTCATAAAACGCATGTCAGAGTACACGTCGTTGGTTAACGATGTTATCCAAAGGGAGATCATAGTTTTTCATGAATAGAGTGAAAGAAATCTTATTTTTCAGTATTTGACCTGCTGATCACTGATCAGAACCAATCAGAATAACTGTCCAGATTCAATCTCTGGCTGATTGACTGAAGCATCTATAGCAAATCAGTAGGGATGCACCGGCAGATCGACCGACTGATACTTACATGTGAAACCGATTTTATCCACCAATCTTATTTACATCCACAAAGGTCTGAAAATCACCCAATGTCCCATTTCGCTCAGCCGTAAGAGAGGGCTGACTGACAGACCCGCCCACTAGGTCACATCTGCACGTGCACAGTTCACAACTGTTGACAACAACAGTGTTGTGACCTTATAACACGTGACAGTGTCAGTTTTGAGGAAAATCGGTATCGGCCAAAAATGGAGCCGGCAGCTCAGGCTTCTCAAAAATCGGTAATTGGTGATCGGCCAGAAAACTGCAATCGGTGCACCACTGTAAATCAGATAAGAAAAAATTATCCTGTTTTTTGTTTGTTTGTTAAACCAACAAAAGTGGATTTTCTTTATCTTGACTTCAGTCAGAACCAATTAAGAAAGAACTGGCTCATTCTGATCTTTAGCTAAATGATCGTTTCATCTGTTGCAAAAAAAGATTAGGTATAATTATCTTGTATTTTTATTGAATTGTTTCTGACCAAGCAATGCCAAATAATTATTTTGACATTTCTTTTACCTCAGTTTACCAAATATTTTGCCAAACAGTGGGAGAACTGGCCGTATTTAGCATGTTTTTTGATTCACCTATGATTGCTGCTGTGGAGGAAATGACTAAGCCGTCAGCTCCACTGGCGAGAGATTTGTGAGACAATGCCCGAGAGCCCGTGTCTCACACTAAAAGCAACAGTGTTTTAAATCGCACTTAAAACTTCAGGAGTTATTTCGCTGCAGGCAACTACAGCACATGGGTTTATGATTAGATGTCCTCCTTTCTAGAGATAATTCTAATAACCAATAGAAATGTCAAGTTGCGTAGACATGTTCATTAATAAAATAGCTTGCAGGTTATGTGTGAAATCTGTTTTAGCATAAGAAGAGTTGTAGTTCATGAAGGTTGCCGCTCTGAATTGTCGCTTTATTCATTCTTTTTAAAACATTTTAGTAGAACACATTGTTTGCAGCTTCTTGCTGAACTGGGTGGCAGCAATGTGCTGCAGTTTGTGCTTGTCTTTAGCAGTTGCAGCTTGGAGAAACGGGTAGAAAAGCCTGCCAGTCGTGGCTACTGGGCAAACATGCGTGCAGAGCAGAAGTCTGTCTCCTGACTACCTGTTGCTGGCAGATTCAACTCCCACTCTCTCTCCCTCTGCTTGTCTTCTTCTCTCGCAGCTGCCGTTCTCTTTCTTCTCTAATACCTGGTCTGTTTGTGTCGGTGTTCCAAGCCTGAAAGGATTAATTGCCGTTTATGCTTTATGTTTTTTTGTTCTGTTCGTTTCTGGAGGGGTTATTTTTAGGCCTAAAGTGTCCGGTTGCTAGGAGACAGCGAGGGAAAGACAAGAGAATGGAGGAGAGTTTGCGTTGTTGAAGGCTGAATTACAAACACATTCACGCACTGAGTCAGCACTGACGCACACTCGCACACATAAATATACGCTCGCCAGGCGTCTTTGGTCTGTAGCTGTTGTTGTGGACTTGTTTTTCTGGTTCGGTTTATCTTCTCGTCGCCATCATTTAGGTTTGATTTCTCGCTGCGCTGCAGTTCCTGCTGTCACGTGCAAGCAACAATGTGAAAATGCACAAGCACTAATCAGCTTTTACCTTTTGACCGCTGACCGTTTAAGTGTTCATCTCTGTTTACGATGATGGAACATGGTGTTCTTCTAAGCAAACCCTCATCTCTACACTGACATGGATGACACTTTAAAACTTTTTTCCCTCATAATCTCCAGAAACTGTGCATTTCTTTTTTGTTGGACTCGGCAGCATCATTAGGAAGCGTGTCTAATCCAAAGAAATCCCACTCTACTGTTCACATGCACTAAAATATCTGATGCTAACATCCCAGTTTAAGAGACCCCAGGACAATGAGTCATTTTGTTATCTTCTTTGGAGTCTAAAGATCACAAATGACTGTGGAGAGGAAGTTGAAGCTCTTTTGTGCAATGAGTGGGATGTTTTTGGGAGTAATCCTTGCTCTATTGCTCTTTTATAGAACATTTTTATTCTTAATCAATAAAATATTATTTTGAGAAATCCATTTTATCCTAAAGAATGGCTCCTGTTAGGATGGAAATGCATCCCACTTAATGCTTTAATGGGTTTGGATCAAATTAAACTTGATTTGTATGTTGGGTTGCAAGATATTACAACATTACTTTGATTTTATTGTTGAACAAGGGTGCAAACATTACATTTAGCTCCTGAGACAATACACAGTAATGGGTTTTGAATACGAGATAAAGGTGAGATAATGTTCTAGCAGTATATTGGGGAAAATAAAGCTGCTGTCTCATTTTGATGTGCTGCCATTGTGAATATGGCATGTGTGTTGGGATCAAGGGTGTGAAATTCAGTGTTCTGCTGCGCCAAATTAGGTAAACAGTCTGTGATGATGTCACAATCTCGTTTTATTTATTTTTTCATATTTATTTATCAACTGACCTCCTGAATTTTAATGCTCTCTAAGTGCCTCCAACTCATCATGAAATTATACAGGTCCTTCTCAAAATATTAGCATATTGTGATAAAGTTAATTATTTTCCATAATGTAATGATGAAAATTTAACATTCATATATTTTAGATTCATTGCACACTAACTGAAATATTTCAGGTCTTTTATTGTCTTAATACGGATGATTTTGGCATATAGCTCATGAAAACCCAAAATTCCTATCTCACAAAATTAGCATATTTCATCCGACCAATAAAAGTGTTTTTAATACAAAAAACGTCAACCTTCAAATAATCATGTACAGTTATGCACTCAATACTTGGTCGGGAATCCTTTTGCAGAAATGACTGCTTCAATGCGGCGTGGCATGGAGGCAATCAGCCTGTGGCACTGCTGAGGTCTTATGGAGACCCAGGATGCTTCAATAGTGGCCTTTAGCTCATCCAGAGTGTTGGGTCTTGAGTCTCTCAACGTTCTCTTCACAATATCCCACAGATTCTCTATGGGGTTCAGGTCAGGAGAGTTGGCAGGCCAATTGAGCACAGTGATACCATGGTCAGTAAACCATTTACCAGTGGTTTTGGCACTGTGAGCAGGTGCCAGGTCGTGCTGAAAAATGAAATCTTCATCTACATAAAGCTTTTCAGCAGATGGAAGCATGAAGTGCTCCAAAATCTCCTGATAGCTAGCTGCATTGACCCTGCCCTTGATAAAACACAGTGGACCAACACCAGCAGCTGACACGGCACCCCAGACCATCACTGACTGTGGGTACTTGACACTGGACTTCTGGCATTTTGGCATTTCCTTCTCCCCAGTCTTCCTCCAGACTCTGGCACCTTGATTTCCGAATGACATGCAGAATTTGCTTTCATCCTAAAAAAGTACTTTGGACCACTGAGCAACAGTCCAGTGCTGCTTCTCTGTAGCCCAGGTCAGGCGCTTCTGCCGCTGTTTCTGGTTCAAAAGTGGCTTGACCTGGGGAATGCGGCACCTGTAGCCCATTTCCTGCACACGCCTGTGCACGGTGGCTCTGGATGTTTCTACTCCAGACTCAGTCCACTGCTTCCACAGGTCCCCCAAGGTCTGGAATCGGCCCTTCTCCACAATCTTCCTCAGGGTCCGGTCACCTCTTCTCGTTGTGTAGCGTTTTCTGCCACACTTTTTCCTTCCCACAGACTTCCCACTGAGGTGCCTTGATACAGCACTCTGGGAACAGCCTATTCGTTCAGAAATTTCTTTCTGTGCCTTACCCTCTTGCTTGAGGGTGTCAATAGTGGCCTTCTGGACAGCAGTCAGGTCGGCAGTCTTACCCATGATTGGGGTTTTGAGTGATGAACCAGGCTGGGAGTTTTAAAGGCCTCAGGAATCTTTTGCAGGTGTTTAGAGTTAACTCGTTGATTCAGATGATTAGGTTCATAGCTCGTTTAGAGACCCTTTTAATGATATGCTAATTTTATGAGATAGGAATTTTGGGTTTTCATGAGCTGTATGGCAAAATCATCCGTATTAAGACAATGAAAGACCTGAAATATTTCAGTTAGTGTGCAATGAATCTAAAATATATGAATGTTAAATTTTCATCATGACATTATGGAAAATAATGAACTTTATCACAATATGCTAATATTTTGAGAAGGACCTGTAAGTCAAATGAATCAGAAAATAGGACAGACCATCAGTTTCACTTTTAGTTTCAAGCATTCAGCGTGGTGAGTGAATCTTGATTTATACAGACAGCATAGCATAGTGTGAGAATAGGTAATGTTATTATTGTTGTTTGATATGTTGTAGTGGTGCATTTGTGCAGCATTGGTGGCATATGAGATGTCTGGGTTTCCCTCCTGGAATCTTATGGATGGATGGATGGATGGATGGATGGATGGATGGATGGGAGGGAGGGAGGGAGGGACTGGTTTTGTGTTCTATTAAGTAACTTACATATAACCTTTGTTGCAAATTGGTACTTTAATCATAAACTGATCCGAATTCATTGCAGTGATTCTGACAGCCACCAAGCCCAACTCGGTGGGAAATCTTGGACCTAAACCTTTGAAGATGTTCTCCTTCACCATCATCTAAACACCTGATTTAATGAATACCATTTTAAGAATGGTGTACAATCAGTGCTGTGATGTATTGAAGGTATCCAGGTATAGGATAGTAACCAAAGCCCTACTACAAGTCCTGTAGGCGTATATGCTACATGTTTAGATCATGTTAGATGCTTTAAGCTTATTAATATGAAGGAAGTCTTGTGCGTCAAGTTTGTGTTCTAGGAAATTGTATCTTTTCTTTTAACGGTAAACTCAGGTGTTTACGTCACACTAAATTTATTGTTGTGTAATGCTGCCTCAGTGGGTTTTTGATTCCTGCCAGATTTCATTGTACATCAGAAATTACATGAACACACACACACATACAGGAAACAGCTCTGTTACCTTGGTGCACACACACACACACACACACACACACACAACAGTTGCTCACATCCTGTCCCACTAGAGTGGCACATTCCAGGAAACCGCCCTCTGAAAGTGCCACCCATCTCTGAGACACTCTCAAACCTTCCACACCTGATAGACATACTATTCGATTTTTGTCACATCTAATTTACTCCTCCATGGCACAGTGCTTGACCTACTCACCTTGCAGAGAGTCGGTTGTATTCACACACCAGGAGCATGTTTCCTATTCACACGTCATGCTCAGAGTATCAGAGAAGACGAAGGCATGTTTTTACATCTGGAAATGTAACAAAGTAATGTCTAGTTGGAGCACACCGAAGTTTGTTTATCTACAACATCAAACATATTAACATAATACTTGCAGCTTAATAAGACTTGATAAAATGCTCTTTCTCTCACATTAACATTCTTGCCAGTGCGCTTCATCCAGTTGGGCAAAATTATTTCTCACATCAAAGGGAAAAAGTTGAAAGAACGTGATACCAGAAATGTATTTTTGCTTTCCAATTTGGAGATATGATCATGATATGTATTTTGGGTGGTATTTTTATACTAATGAATTTAACTGTAAAAAGATCTGCAGTTTTGAAAAAAGCTCAAGACAATTAATTCGCTCTGAAACCTGAGATATCTTGAAAAACAAAAGTCCCAATTATATGTTACATTATTTCCTGACTTGTAGTGAGTATAAGGTATAGCTAGTTGTTTTCCTGTTGTTTT
The DNA here is from genome assembly GCF_021462225.1 of Girardinichthys multiradiatus. Lineage (NCBI taxonomy): Eukaryota > Metazoa > Chordata > Actinopteri > Cyprinodontiformes > Goodeidae > Girardinichthys > Girardinichthys multiradiatus. The sequence continues at coordinate 32,444,809 of NC_061796.1, forward strand.
AACTTGTTTTAACTTGCATTTAAATGATGAAATACATTGCTTTCCCTAATATAATATTTCTAGATATGAGGGTAATCGCTGATGAGGAGCCGTATTCATTCTCGTTTTCTGGATGCTCACTGAAGTTGTTCTTCCTCAAATCTGGGTTTGATTCAGATTAGGTCTTCAGCTGAATTACAGCAACAAGTGCCAAAGCCCTTATCACCAGCCGTTGGCGACACTTTGCAGCTTTGTTGACACTGTTCAAACTGGTCACTTAGTGAGTTTCTGAATTGCATTTTTGCAGCTTTTGAAAATATTGGTTTAGATTTGCTCTGGTGTTGAATAAAAACCCAACTAGTGTGCTGTTGAACCAGAGGGGAAGTGTCAAGTGGCAGCTCCCTACCAAACAGTTGGCTGCAAAAGTGCATTAACACCATGCTGTGAGAGGCTGGGTGAAGGAGAAGTGAGGCGCCTAAGGCCAAAAACATAGCTGTGTGAAGGCAGAAGGACTTTGATAGAAATGATCAGCTTAAGGTGGCAAAATAGCTGGTTTTGATGCAAAATCGGCAGATTCTGTGAGTTTCTTTGTACTCTCCAACCCTTCAACGGAGCCACTTGTCTTAACCATTTGCATTAGTTTTAAGGCTGCTGCATAGCTTCATACATGTCAACGCATTCCTCTTCACATTCCATTGTAAAGGTGTTGGCCTAGCCAATGACTTCATTACATGTCCTGCACAATGGAAAAGTCCTCTAGAGACAGTCTTTAACAGATGAGCAGCTAAGGAGATGAGTTCATTTACCTGAAATGATCAGACTGCATGTTCGTATGTCCATGTTTAAGAAATACTTACACTTCGCTGCAATATGCCATATAGAAGCATCTACTCACATGTTGGGAGTCAGAGGCCATGATTCCCAACTGGAAAACGGTGGTCTGCTACATCTGGGGTAGAAATCAGTACCTGCCACAAGTGGAGCAGTTGGTTTTATGTTCACGGTTGATAGTAGGATTAAACAGGAGAATTTCAGCCTTAGAGAGGGTAGAGCGTCTGCTTCTCTGCATCGAAACGAGTCAGTTCAGGTTTGGACATTTGATTAGGAGGCCTCCAGAGTGCTTCCTTTTGGATTGTTTTCACAGAGTTCCTACTAGGAGAACCACAGGGAATACCTAAAACTCTCTGGAGGGACTATATATCCCTTTTGGCCACGTCTCCAGATCCCCTAGAATTAACCGGGCCTGTTTTGGACCTGTTACCCAAACACTACGTGATGTTTCCTAACAAAGCTTCAACAACACAAATCTGCAAGTTGTGCAGATGTGGGTTTCTGCTCTTTCTCACACTGCCAGATAAAAGATTACTTTCCCATGAACACTGATTTGTGTTCCCATGTATGTATGTTTGTTTAACACCACCAAAAAAAAAGAACGTTTGGTTTGTCTGACACACCAGCACAGAAACGTCAAACATCATCGTATGTTTCACAGCCAAACCCTTTGTCTGCGATTGAACTTCAGGACAAATCAGAATGAATAGCTACGGTTGTCAGGTTTGTATGCTCTTTGACCGCTTATACGGAAACCTGGATTTTGAAAATGAAGGCTGTGTTCAGCCAAACATTATTGGTGGGAGAAAATAAAGCACCACCTTGCAGCACGGCTGCAGAGTGAGAGTTTATTGTGGACTTTAAGGCTTCCAATGAGATAAGGTGTTGATCCATTCCACTTTCACCAGTGCATCTCTTAGTATGAGTGTGTGCATATGTGCGCTTTGATCCAAGGAGACACCAAGGAGAGAGGTTAATATCTTGGGAGCAGTGTGTCACTTTGGTGAGAGTAAATATACCTACCAGCACCTTGAGAGCATCAGGAACTTTCACCTGCTGACACAATATTATTCTGCTGTTCTTAACACTCTCCTGAGAACACACACACTTTATAAACACAATCCCACCAAGCTTGTTTATGGGTGCGATTACATGCAGAAAGTCCAGTTGTCCAGACCACCTGAGATCGAATCAAGTCCAGTTCCTTGGTTCTTCTTTGTGTGATAACTATAGACAAAGCTATAGTTTTGTTTCCCGAATGTTTACTGTCTCTATTAGAGATGCACCGACTTGAGTTTCGGAGCTCTGTTTTTTTGTTAAGCTTTGACCTTCAGATAACATTTTTAGACAATTGTGATTTCTGTTGTAGAGGTTTCTTTATCCACTTGATCCCTCCAGGGTTGCACGGGAGCTGGTGCCTATCGCTAGCCGTCGGTAGGTGAGAGACGGGGAAACCAGACACCCTCACACCTAAAGGCAATATAAAGTGGCCAGCTAACCTATTTTTCTTGATTTTTTTCCCAGAGTACCCAGAGATAATGCACAAATGGAGATGGAGAACAGGGAAACTCAATACAGAATTTGCCCTGGCCAGAATTTGAACCCACAATATTCTTGCTGCAAGTCAGTAGTGTTAACAGCTGTTCCACAGTGCAGCCTTGGAAATAAGAAGCTTTACTGCCATAAGTGTTCATTAATTATATATAATAAAAGCAGAGGTGACGTCACTCCGTGTATGAAAGATTTCAAACGGACTAAATGAATATGAACTTGTCATTTCGGTGTTCTGACAAAAACGTGTTGCGTTCACGTGAGTGCACGTGGCACCACTGAAAACGCTGCAGTAAGTATGCCGGACCCATTGGTGGAGCTGTGACACTGCCACAGAAACACACCAGGAACAGTGGACAAAAACACCCAGCATGGTTAGCGGAGTAACATTGCGGCACAGGAGGGGCACGCAGGTTGGTGCTATGATGTCATTGTCCCAGAAAAGACAATGCATACACACGGAAACACGGAACCGGCGTTTTGAAATATTGGGAGTCTTACTGTTATTTACTGATGTCTGGCTCTGTCGCTCTCTCGCAACCTGAATCAGACTCAGTATGTGTTGGAAAATACAGTTTTCTTTTAAACGGCTCCTATGTCTGGGTGAGTTAATGTCACCAACTGATTTCCCTGCTTTAGTAATCCTTACATCAGTCTATTTAGCATTTTTAGCACTACTGTGTTATCATAAAGCTTGCTTGGCACATAGACTGATGTTAGTCATGCTCGTTGTATGCATTTGGTCCACACGGCCTAAATTCATCCTCTCATCAACGGACTAGAGCCCTTTTCACACATCAGTTAACATTCTTGTTAAGCTGCCTCTGTTTCCCTTCGGTGATTCACACCAACCAAACAGAGGTGGCCCAGCGTGGGATCACTGTGTTCCTACACATAGGAAGGCGGCATCGCCTAACCAGCCAAGGGACAGCATTGACGCTGGATAGAGTCTGGTGCTGAACATCCCTCCCTCGTACAGGTCATTTAGCACCAACTTTGACCTTCAACCAAAATATGCCTCTTTTTACACATGACAGCAAATCACATTAGACACTTGAGGCTTGACTTGAACAGGCCTGAAAAAGTCTTCAGTCTCTAGGATCATTAAGCATTTTCTTAGGCGTTTAAATATTTACAATAGTTTCAATGCTTGTTAATAAGTAGAGCTACCTAATATCTAGAGCATCCATTTTGTTACACGTGGGAATCTCTTAAAGGGAACTTTTTTCCTAATTTCTCACCCTTTAGACAGCCATATGTTTTACTTTCATGCAAGCTTAAACTCAGCACAGTTTTTCTTTTTTCGGTATCATACATTAAAAATCTTGTAAAGTTGGTACGGACTATGTCACCGATTTTAAATGTAGCTGTCCAGCTTTTAGGCTGGATAAGGAGTCCTTCGGGGGTTGTTGTTCTGGGATTGAAGGTCCCTCTGGATTCTGCCTTTTTCTTTCCTCTCGCTCCGCCCCTCGTTTTCCTGGAAATACTCCGGTCTGTTCGCTGGAAGAAGCACTGAGCGGCGATAAGAGAAGCTGAGAGTCCAAATTGTTCATCTTACATCATGTTCTTCTCATTTTGTCTCACTTGTGCCTGCATCTTCTCCTCCTCTTCCTCCTTCAGCGCTTTTGTACTTTCCCGTCTTCTCCCCATCCAAGTTGTGTGTGGTTTTGCTCTCTCTGTTGAACAATAACCCCAGTGTGTGAGTGTTGGTTTGTGTGTGTTGCTATTTTCAGCCCTTCCAAACCCACGAAGCAGTCCCTTCTCTCTTTTACTCTTTCTCTCCTTTTTTCAGTCGTATGGCTCCACCTTAGAGCCTATAGAAGATGTTGCAATGTGACGGCCTCTAGAAATAAATGAGCAGCCTCCCTACTCTCTGCTTACATGTGTTGGTGTTAAATGTTTGTTTACCACTCATGCCACTCAGGTGACGCTCAGACTTTGAATATTCTTGACTGATCTTGCAAGAGCAAGCCCTTTGAGGGAAGTTAGTTTGCACCTGGATCATTTAGAGTCCGCTCCCATGAAGATTTATCCACAAAAATTAAAATCTCCCCTTTATGTAGCTCTAAAGTTTTACTAACGAAAGTTTGCAATTAGAAGCGCAGCCTAAAATTAACTATATTTAAGTAATCCACCGAAAATGATCTACATCACAACTTATCCTAACAGAAATTCTCTAGTCTGCCCACTTTAGCCACCAACTCCTCTGAACTGTTTGTGATACATAACGTTAACCAACTACATTAATGATGAATTCATCTTGTGTGCTGATTTTAAACAGTCAGTATAAAGCAAAGTTTTTCTTCAACTAAACCAGGGGTTATTTAGTAGAAAAGAAGCTATGTTTTGCACATGAAGGAACATGCTTGTTTGTGCACAAAATATGCATGTATGTTTGCTTTTTTGTTGCAAAGAGCTCAGGAGCAGGAAATGAGGCAGACAGAGGATGTGTTAAGTCCCTCAACTCATCTTTGTATCTTCGGAAGCAGTTTATTTTTATTTCATAAGACATTGGCAGCAAAAATTAACAGTACAACTTACAAGACTGAACACCTCTGCCACCCTGCCTGCCTCATATTTTTTTCTGTTGAGCACTTTGTTTGCAATAACGAAGCAAAACAGGCATGCATTTTCCATGCACACCATAGCGGGTTCCTTCATGCTCCCGTCTTTGACAGTGAAAAATATTGCTTTTCTTCTACTAAATGGCCATGTTTTTTAGGTAGAAGAGGAGAAATTACTTGGTTTTACACTGACTGGTCTTCACCTATATGAACTTACATGGCCAAAGGTTGGGTTTAACTTAAAGATTATTGTGCTGATGTAAGAGGACAGCGATTTCCTGAAGTCGCTGAGTATTACTGTGTTTTCATGTTTTTGCCTAGCAAACAATTTTAAGATAAGGTCTTATCTTTTCTACTGCTTTTATCTCTCCCGGTCATTTTCCCCATTCTTTGTTTTTATGACAGCAGATTTTATTATGCAGGTCAGTCACAATCTACTGCTCCAACACATGCTAGCTTTGTTAACAAAGCTACTTTGCTGTTCTTACAACACATCAAACACTCACAGCCTGATCTTTTATTTTTTAACATTATTCTGACTTTACACATTCAGCTACAACCTTTTAATAACCCAGTTTATCCTTCTGCTGCTTTAATGCTTACCAGTTTACTTTAGTCTTAGCCTAAAGGTAGCACACCTAATCTCTGTTTTTATATGACTTGTTGATAATTTGGTTCCCAACATAATTCAGTGCTCAGTTTTCCTGCGTTATAATGACATGTTGAGCATATGATTAATTCTGTGTTTAAATTACAGCTGCCACTAACGGTTATTTTGCTAATTGATTAATCTGTCGACAATGTTTTTACTTATTCGCTTAATAATCAGATAGCAAAAGATGCTTAATAGGAGGATTTTTGCAGAATTTGAACCAGTTGAATCTAAAGCTATACCAATTGAGGAGTTCTGGATAGAGCATATTTATAGACAAAGAAGGTTTTTCATCTTAAATGTATATTTATGTTTTCTACAGTTTTGGCCCCAATGTCACGTTTTAGAGTCTGTATACTCCAGTTAATGATTATTCGATTACTAAATTGACAATTTTTAAATAATGTGAAGAACCTGCAGTGTTTAACAATAAAACTAAAGACTGGTGTCCCTTTTTCCTGTTATGGCCATCTTTTCTGTCACTTTTCTGTCTCCTTGTTTGACTCATTCTCAGTCTCCATCTAATATTGGCCTAATGAATTTTTAATGGACTTGTGGGAAGAGCCCAGACACTTTGGGATTTAGGCATATGGGCTCTGATTACCCGCCTCCTCCTCCTCCTCATGCCAAACACACCCACCTCTATCCTCGCCCTTCCTCTCCTATCGCTCTAACTTTCTGTCTCAGAACTACTCATCTTTATTACCCCTCCGTCGATCGTGTGGCCTCGTGTTTCTGCCCTTTACTTTCCAAAGGAGCTGACGGGTAAGACAAAACAACTGTATGCAGGAGTATAAATGTCTTTCAGGCAAATATACATCTTAACTTTTAGTGCTTTTATGGACTCTGACATCAGACAGTGACCTCACCTCCATCATCCATACACTCTCACAGTGTTCATTTCCCACATCCACGCTAAAGCTGAGTGTGGTTAAAGTCGGACAGTACCAGCCAGCTGCCGCTAATGGCTGTTCAGAGGCCTTGTATAAAAAAAGCCCTGAGTCTGCAACTCTCCTGTTACTTTGGCACGGCCCTGTCAGTTGATTTGCTGCTGAGTCGGACTCACAGCTCAGGGAATCTCTTCTCTCGTCTCTTTTCTCACTCTAATACTTTGTCTGACTGCCCGTCTGTCTCTGCCTCCTTCCCATCAGGCTCTGCCCTCTGCGACACTTCAGGGCTAAGGCGCTAATGCAGGCTGTTTTGGATATCGCATGTTAATTTTTAATTTAACTGCTGAATAATTTAGTACAGAAAGTTACACTTTAATTTGTCTTTGCTTAATCCAGATTCTCATCATGTGTGTTTGAAAACCTTTTAGAAGCTGAATGTTCATCCTTATAAAATACAGCTCTGATATCCTAAAGATATCCAAAACGGTGTTATTGTCTTCAACATCAAAATCTAGAAGCAGAAACATTATACTATTATCCTGGTATTGTCTGAAGTCTTAACATTAGTTGTAAGTATAGCAGCTTTGGTTGTCAACTTGTATGTCACAGTACCTTTTCTTATTTGGCGAGATTGACCACAAATTAAAGATGATGTAAGTGCAGTGACACCGTTAATTAAATATGAAATCCATGAAGTTGCTGATGTGTGAAACACAAATCCAGCAAGCATTCACAAGCAACAAAGCAAGTTAGCAGTAAGAATGAAACAACAATGTGCTCAGGGTGCAGTACTGTACAAGTCTTCAGTTCACTTTGTTTTTGATTTTATTATTTTTCCCAGAAATTGTCGTAACAGTTTTTCTGGTTTTGTGAAGATATTTTAAGTTTCATCTTTGGACTCTGGCTACTTTTTCACTTATATACAGGGTAGGTCCTGATCCGTTTTACTTGTTTTGTTAAGTCACTTTCACTCTTTTCCTCTCTTTATTCTGTTCTTTTTCTCCTTCCTTGGTTCTTTCAATTTCTCTCACTCTTTTTGTTCTGTTTTTTGCACTTTCTTTCACCCCAATGTTGCTCTTTAGCTACTTAGTTCTTTTGCTTTCTTTCACTGTTTTCCTTCTTTCTGTCGCTCTTTTCCTATAACTTTCACTCTCTCCATTTATCTCTCTTTCTCCTGTTGTTTTTACACTCCACACATAGCTAGAATAGCAACGGCATTCAAAGCCTGCTACCAAGATCACAGAGAGGAAGAGTCATCTGCATCTCAGAGGAGGGAAAGAGAGCGGGAATGAGAGATGGATGGAGTAAAGAAGAGGAAGAGGGAGGGGGGGTCTCAACAAACTGACCTGGAATGACAACAGACTACCAGATGAGCTATGATCTCATCGCTCCCTTAATCCCCCTCCTTTCCTCCTCCTTCTTCCTTCACTCCGTCCTCCCCCTCTTACTCTCTCTCTCATTTTTCTCCCAGACTTACTTTTCTTTCTTTCTTTCTTTCTTTCTTTCTTTCTTTCTTTCTTTCTTTCTTTCTTTCTTTCTTTCTTTCTTTCTTTCTTTCTTTCTTTCTTTCTTTCTTTCTTTCTTTCTTTCTTTCTTTCTTTCTTTCTTTCTTTCTTTCTTTCTTTCTTTCTTTCTCTTGTTTCCCAGACCTCCCTCCCCCATCTCTTATTCTCTCTTTTCTCTGTTCTTTTACTCATCCTAGAGCTTCACCCCAATTCATCTTGCCTTCTTCTCTTTCACTCTAACCCCTCCCTCCATCCTCCATTTCTTTGCTCGCTTTGCATTACTTTCTACCACCTGCCCCTCACTTGTCCCTCTTCACAATACACACACACACTCACACACACTCCTTGACGCACTTGCTTTCTCTCAGTGGTGTCCCAGGGCAGAGATTAGGCGCACCCCTATCGTCAACCCTCCGAGCCGGTTTCTACATTATTGATGCAGTGTGTGTGTGTGTGTGTGTGTGTTAGGCTCGTGCATTCAGGCTGTAATGGCTATCTGGTGTCTCCCCCCGGGGAGGGAGGGAGACGGGTGAGGGAGGAAAGGAGCCAAATAGAGGGAGAGTGGAGGTCAGAGAGGTTAAGTGTGGTGGTGGGGGTTATGTCATGCTCCACGGGCTCTTCCCCACTGCTGCTCTCCTTCTCTTCATCATGCTGTTCAGCTTAAAACACACACACAGATTCCAAAAATTCCCTCCTGAAATTCTCCTCTGGGGTGTATGGAGGCTGATAAACCAGATCTGTGTGTGTGTGATAGTCGATCCAGTATTAGTCTGGACAGATCAGCCCAGGCTGGACTTCAGCTGGATGGGAGGACAAAGACACCTGTTCTTTCTCTCAACATTCCTCCAGACATAATCCTCACCGTCTTTGTCACACACACACACACACAGCTCACACAGCAGGGGTGTAATGGTTCGCTAAATTCACGTTTCACTTTGAAATTTAGTTTTAGGAGGACTTTTGTTTTCAGTAAAGAAAAATGGTGAGGAAAACAAGAAAATGCCCCACGTTGTATTTTCAAGTATTTCATGTGGTAAGGCTGCTTTTTTTCTTGTTTGTTTTTACCCTTTAGACACAGCTATCATGTCTGAAAACTTTACTGGAAATGTCATGCCACATAAACGGTGTCCTCTGCCCGAGTAAATGGACTGAAGACACATTTTAAGTTTTTATTTTAGTAACTGCACATCCTTAATACTAGAAGGTAAGACTGAAAATTTTCAGGAAAATAAGTACTTTGGATAATATTGCTGAATATTGCAATGACGATATAAATTATAATTGACATATTTTCCTAGTCTCCACCACTTGGTGTGAGCTTCAGCATCTCATCCAATAAAACCTCGTCTGTTTTACATGCCCTACTGTGGGAGATTCACGAACGTCCTAAAAATGGCTTTTGATCAGGTTTGAATTAATCCAATATGAGGTAGAGCTTGTAAATATCAGTTAAACATCAAAACCCTAAATAACTACTCGTACTCGTCGTCTTCCACTTATCCGGGACCGGGTCGCGGGGACAGCAGACTCAGCAGAGACGCCCAGACGTCCCTCTCTCCAGACACCTCCTCCAGCTCCTCCAGGGGGAGCCCAAGGCGTTGCCAGGCCAGCCAAGAGACATAGTCCCTCCAGCGTGTCCTGGGCCGTCCCCTGGGCCTCCTCCCGGTGGGACGTGCCTGGAACACCTCCCGAGGAAGGCGTCCAGGAGGCATCCGGTATAGATGCCCGAGCCACCTCAACTGGCTCCTCTCGATGTGGAGGAGCAGCGGCTCTACTCCAAGCCCCTCCTGGATGGCCGAGCTCCTCACCCCATCTCTAAGGGAGTGCCCGGCCACCCTACGGAGGAAACTCATTTCAGCTGCTTGTATCCGGGATCTCGTTCTTTCAATCATGACCCAAAGTTCATGGCCATAGGTGAGGGTAGGAACGTAGACCGACCGGTAAATTGAGTGCTTTGCTTTTCGGCTCAGCTCTCTCTTTACCACAACGGACCGGCACAGCGCCCCCATTACTGTGGCTGCCGCACCGATCCGTCTGTCGATCTCCCACTCCATTCTTCCCTCACTCATGAACAAGACCATGAGATACTTAAACTCCTCCACTTGAGGCAGGAACTCCCCTCCAACCTGAAGAGGACAAGCCACCCTTTTCCGGTCGAGTACCATGGCCTCGGACTTGGAGGAGCTGATCCTCATCCCAGCCGCTTCACACTCGGCTGCGAACCGCCACAGCGCATGCTGTAGGTCTTGGCTAGAGGGGGCCAGCAGGACCACGTCATCCACAAAAAGAAGAGACGAAATCCACTGGTCCCCAAACCAGACCTCCTTCGGCCCTAGGCTGCGTCTAGAAATCCTGTCCATAAAAGTTATGAACAGGACCGGTGACAAAGGGCAGCCCTGCCGGAGTCCAACATGCACCTAAATAACTATTAAATCACAAATTGAGGATATCGGATACATAACTAAGCTGGTGTGTGAAATGTCACTTATTGTGAATACAACAGCCTGGAAATATGACAAAAATCCCTGTTTAAAACCACACCCAGATTTGCATCTTGTGTTTTACTACAGTTACCTTGAAACGTTTCTTTCTTAGTTTCTTTTAACCAATTTGAGAACAATACTAAAGGTGGACTGGGATTTGCAGCTTACAACCGAACATCCAGAGTGAGGGAAATGTCTTACTATTACTCTCCGCCGGAAAAAATAAGCAACATTTGAGTCATTATTTAACAGAAGGCTTGAATAGAAAGCGCCTCGAGTCCATGAGTACGGCAGTGTTTCCCATCAGCCTCTTTACTACGGAGGTTTACCTTGCGCCACTTTAAATGGTCCCCTTCAAGCCATCTGATATAATGCTGGTTTTTGGCACTTCTGGCTTAGCTTAATTTTTCAGCCTTACACACCACAACTTTTCCAACTTTTATGTGGAGCCTATAGCTTAATTTCCATCTCTCCCACGCACACAGGTTCAGTAAAAGAAGATGTTGATTGTTTTTTCTGTGCTGCCTTTCCACCAGCTCAGAAAAACACTTAACATGTACCCTCTTTGGTTCACTGCTTTGTGATGAGTTATACAACATACACAACATCCCGGCACATGTTTGGCATCTAAACACACCTGAGCTGTGTGCCCTTACCTCTGTTCTTGATTTACATTGTTTCTGATGACAGGAACTCATCCGATCTATTTTTAGGGACACACATGCGACTAAATGAAATAGTTTCGAGGACAGTGTCACTGGGTTGCTTTGTCAAGCATTTATCATGCGTTTTATTCAATAAAAATAAACATAGTTGTTTAGTACTATGTGTCGTATGAATTTAGTGGCTTAATCATTTCGTTCGGATCTTGTTTCTTACATCAACAAATGTGCTTTGCATGAAAAATGTAATTTGATCAAATCATTTTTCTCAAAAACGTAATTATCCATCCATCATGAAAGGAACCAATGCTCTATTCTTCCACGTCTGACAGTTTTTTAAATTAAAAATAAATAAAATTAAAATATTTACTTTATATTAGCCTCCATGTGAAGTCATTGGAGAATGTTGATCCTTCACCTAACTTTTAGATTTTCAATAAGTGGCCAAAATTTCCGAATCAATCATGTTTCATCGCAGAGGTTGCAAGCTCAAAAAGATAAAACATAGCAAATTTGCTTCCATAATTTTAGCCTTCCTGTTATTTTCTGAAAGTCTTACTCTCTCTGATCCACATAGATGTCCTAGAAAGTAGACAAAGCTTCTTAGACCTCTGAGCTTCCTCTGACTTAATTTTAAACACCTCACTAATGCTGAAAATGGCTAACACTGAGTATTCACTTAGAAGTGGCATCCACAACAAAGAGTGGGGTTGTTACTGAGACTTGGTAGCACTTCGCAATGGTGCACTCCCTTATCAGAAAGGGGAGGTTCTGAGAATGATTGAGTCGATCAAACTGGTAATGAAGTGATATCTTGGTGAATCTTATAAAACTGCTTGATAAACTCTAATAAGCATGTTGGAAAGCAGCCACACAGCTGTCTGGGATATTTCATAAATTCAAAAATACTTTATTAATCCCAAAGGGAAATTAAATGTTGTTGTAGCTCATATTATACAAATTTCTTCAAAGAGCTGTTGTAGATGCTGATGGCTGTGGGCAGGAAGGATCTCCTGTAGAGGTCTGTCTTACTGCAGATCTGAATAAGCCTCTGACTGAAGACACTCTGTTGTTGTAGGACAGTCTCATGAAGAGGATGCTCAGGGTTCTCCATAATGTTCTTCATTTTATGAAGAATCCTTCTTTGCACAATGATCTCCAGAGGTTCCAGAGGAGTCCTCAGAACAGAGCCAGCCTTTTTTATCAGCTTGTTGAGCTTTTTTAAGTCCCTGGCTCTGATAAATTTATTATTTTATGGTGTTTGTTTTTCGTTTGTATACATAAGATTAAGTCAGTACAGCAAAAGTACAGCTTTGTGATTATTTCACACTGAGCTTTACAGATCAGTAGAAAGATAGCTGTCCAGTTTTACTGCCAGAATAATGTTGAAGAGCTTATCTTGCAAAAATTGCAAAGCCACAGAGTATTTTGGGTTCTTTTTCCCCACTTTCAGTGTTATCTCTGCATAACGTTACGGCTGCCAAAGTTAAAACAAACGATTGCAGATGGATCTTCCCCGACATAAATATGCACAAAAGGCCAGTGCCTGCATAACAGCCTGCAACCTGTGAAGCTGTTTTTCATCTCATATTCATCTGGTGTTTGTTTGAGAAGCTTTGCTTCTTTTTCACAGCTCCCTGCTTTACATGCTGACAGTTACACACCCGACACAGTCATCCCATGTTGGCCACCAAGCGGCTTCGTTGAAGCAGCTGTCTTGTTTAACAGCCACAAGCCGGGGTTAGTGGTGAAGATCGGCGCTCTTTATTTATTCACTTCAGCCAGATGGAGACATGACCAGTCACTACAGTTTGAGTCTATCTTGCACACTCGTCCAAAATCGTTATTATTGTAAAATATAATCGTTGTTTGTCTTTTGCTATCTTGAAGTCCTCACAGGAAAATGTGTTTACGACCGTTCAATGATTCTTCACTCACTGTTTGGTCGAGCCTCTTGATTTAATGTAAATGCTTGCTAGACAGGAGGAGGAGGGTGAAAAAAGGGAACAAAGTGACTGTCATTTGCATGTTAACTGCCACCTACATATGCAGCCCTGGAAAGTCTTAGAAACTACAGACACAGGTAACAGCTTGACGTTTTTTGCCATCTTTGCACATATGGACGTTTCACATGTTCGTCGTAGGGACAAAGATCCAAACTTTAAATTAAGATGCACCTTCTTGTAGCTGTAGCTGGGCATTTTATACTCGGCAGATAAAACTCTCTCCAAGATGGAAAATGTGTAGGCATCTCATACATAATTTGAGTAACATCAGAAATCTTTATTTTCTATCACAAAATGACTTCTGAGTAGGTGTATGTGATTCATTGACCATGCTTTGCAGATAGATCACTGTGGAGGGAAAACACGACATAACCATGCTGAGAAATGGCTGCTAACTGAGTAGGAAGGCATGAAGCAGTGAAACTTTTTTTTATATACATGACAGTTGGCTATCAGCCTTCTTTCGCGTTATGCAATGCTGCCTAAATGGTGATTGCTGAGAAGATTATCGGGGCTATCCTTCTCAACTGCAGGCCGTCATTCAGAGTCTGCTGACACGCTCCATAATCTGATAGTTTAGTCCAGGTTAAGCAACCCCAGCCCATCTCTTTTTTTTTTTCTGATCATATTTGTTTTTACAAAGCAAGCTACAGCTTCATTATTAATCTTTCCCTGTCTTTGCAAAGTAAATATATCATTAGCTTAATGAGTTTAATAATAGAAACCCTCATGAATACAGAAGAATTAATGTAATAAACTGGATGGAGACTCATCTGTGTCTTGAACATGCTTATTTAGCTTCGTAATGTTTTCAAAGGTTATAGGTTCGTTAACTTCTGCAACTCTGTTGCCAGTAGGACAGCACTTACTCTACTCATATTACATTTCAAGGTGGCTACTTACAATAAAACGGGTCTTTGACCGTTCTTCTTTACACAGTTTCTCTAGATGGTCCAGAGCCCTGCCTGCTCTCCCATGCTCTCTTCTCCCCAGCTCACCCCACAGCGCTTCAATAGGATTTGGGTCTGGAGCTGGGAGGGGTATGGAGGGCAGCTGGTTTTGTGTCTGGTGAAACATTTCTATGTTGATTCAGATTTCTTTTTTAAAAATGTCCTAGTGTATTTATAGAATTGATGATGGTTCTAGCTAGGTTCCCCAAGACTTTGAAAGAGAAAACAGCACACAGCATCACGGGTCCTCCATTATACTTAGCATTGAGGGTGGGGGCGCCTCAATGCTAACAACCTGGAACGTTTGTCACAAAAAGCTCAATCTTTCTCCCATCTGATCAATGCAGACTATTTCTTAGTAGAGTTTAGCAATCTTCACATGCTTATGTTTATGATGGTTGGACAGAGCAAGCTTTCCCCTGGTTGTTCTGGAGACTAGTTGACCTCAAAAGGCCACTCTACGCTTAAATTCCCAGACAGTTATCTCTGGAGATGGGTTTTTTTTGCACCCTGCTCACTTTCTGTGGTGGCAAGGTAAACCTGGGAGCTCACCCAGCCTTGATTGTCACAATTTATGTTGTTTTTAACCTTTCAAGATATGTGCACATTTCGACAAGTAGCTATTCTATTTTTCATTGCATTTCTTATCAAATAAACACGCATCCACCATACCTGAACAGGGCATTTTCTTGTCTTTCCCATTTTGAAGAGTTTGGAAAAGAAACTAGCCTCTGCCATGTTTAAGCTTCAGTGAACATAGCCATTGATTACTAAATATTAACTTCTTACTTAGATCAACATAAAAACATAGCATTTCTTATTCCCTACTGAATTAAACTGAAATTAAAAGTTCACTGTGAGATTCTGCTATTGAAATGAATGATGAACTTATTTTAGGGCTGTTACACATATTTACCAGAGGTGCCTCCATGCCAATTCACCCATGCTTTTTGCAACACAAAGTATCCATATGTATTTCTGATTACATGCAAGCAGGTTGCGTTATGTTTCTTATCTAAGCCAATCTTGCCATTCCAGTCTCAGAGCCATCAGTGTGACTGTAGCTAAAATAAAATCCAGTCCAGGCAAAATCTGGCAACGTACTACACTCCGATAGTTTGTTTTGCTTAGTCGTGTCAGATTTATTGACCACCCAGGCAACAGAATGTTAGTGGGAGACTTGCACAAACATTTTTAAACACACGCAATGGCACATAAACTCTTTCAGGCTCGTACACATGCTCATGAAACAGTCATATACCCTCGCCTACGGTCTCATTCTGCGCCTCCAGTTCTGCGTTTCCTTCAAGCGGAGGGTGGAGAGAGAGATAGAGGGATAGACAGGAGGGATGACTGCCCATGTTGTTTTCCTCCGGTCAGGGGAAAGAGTGATTGCATGCAAGAGGAAAGAGGTGGAGGAGAGGTGGAAAGGTTTTTTGTGCACCTAACCCTTCCATAAAGCCCACTTACACAACGACTTTCGGTTGTAGTTTCAGAGTGCATTTGTGTTTCCTGCAAAGAGCTGCTGTGGCAAGGCGGTGACCTAATGACATTATGGGGAAGTGGTTTAGAAAAGTCAATGAGAGTCGTGATTAAGACAAACCCAGAGCTGCACACGCTGGTTGAAGCATGTCACAGTGCCATTTTTGGTTGCTTATTAATTTCTCAGTTTTTTTCTCAGCGTTTTGTTTTTCTGCCTTTAATCTTAACGTGAGAACAGAGATACATCAGATGAGGCGGTGTCACCAACAGGAAGCACTGCTCTGTACCGCGAGCTTTTTATAGCTGTCTATAATTTTTCAAATGCACGTTTATTCAGACCACTGATAAAGCAGCAGAGCAATCTGTGTAACTGATATGAGTTGTTGCTGCTTTGATATTCCTGGATTTCATATGTAGTAGCAAAAACAGTCTGTGGTACAATTTACAGTATTTCCATTCACAATGTTAGACATGAATGAGTTTTTAGCTTTATTTCTTCTGGATGTCTAACTCTACAGTTTCAGTTCCAACTTTTACAGTTAATATTTGCTCTCCAGGTATACAAACAGTCCAGCTCTTTGTAGAGCTTCATATTAGGAAACATTATGACAATATTGTTGAAATCTGCAGTGGCAATAACAGTTGCAGTTAAACCCGTTTTCTTCACTCGTGTCTTTCTTTGTATCTACAATGTCCCCACAACTCTCTGTAAACTTTAGCAACTAAAATGAATGCTGGCCAGATATATTACTGGCACTTAAAATACATTAACTCATCAAATACTGAATCCAAGCAGACCTTTGTGATTGCCATTTTCAGCCTCTTAATAATGCAATATATTATGCAGCTCTTAATTCTTTGAAATGTTGTGGCTCTCATGTCAAGAGCAAATAAAAAATCAGAAAAGCACAAAACCAAAGGAGAGGGGAAAATAAATTTTAAAATATAGCTGGAATCTGAGTTAAAAGAAGTAATAATAGACAATAATTGGAAATATGCTTGGAAAATGTTGGGAGTTATTGATTTGAGATTAATCTAAGAACAGCTGTTCCCAAACTGTTCAGCTTGAAATAACACAGAGAAACTCAAGACGAGAGCTGCAACAATCAGTCAAAATAACCGACAAAAAGAATCATGGTGTTTTGATGCTACTTTAATGATTTTTATTACTACAATGCACTACAAGAGCTTATGTGGACAGGATCATCCCGGTTCTCTCTGAGGTCTTCACAGACCCAACAGTTGTTGTTTCAAGACCCCCACTTTGCAGATCACCGTTCCCACATGTACTTAGTAATACTTTTCAGGCAGCGTTCAAACCACATTAATTAACCTTTTGCTCCATCTGCTGCAGGGTTCGCCTTTCCAGAATGGGCCTACAAGCCAGAGTCAAGTCCAGGGTCCAGGCAGATCCAGCTGTGGCACTTCATCCTGGAGCTGCTCAGGAAAGAGGAATATCATGATGTCATCGCATGGCAAGGGGACTACGGCGAGTTTGTCATCAAGGATCCCGATGAAGTGGCCCGGCTCTGGGGGGCCCGGAAGTGCAAACCCCAGATGAACTACGACAAGCTGAGCAGGGCACTGAGGTAGGCCGACGGTTAAACTGGCTAAGTGTGCTTGTTTGAGCGTCTGCTTGTGGGAGCGAGTCTTTAAGGTCTCTGTGAATTCCTCTGTCTTTAGACCTTGTTGTCTTGAGTTTCTAGCAGAGATCCAGATCTTGATTTTCAGTGTTGTCATTTCCCATCATGTTTAGGCTGCAGGCAGAAGCCTCTCTTAGCGCTGTAATAAGCAGCAACCAGTAACCAAGATGGGAAATGTCATACTACAATGAAGTGGCTGTTGTGGTAACTAGAGAGGCACTAATCAATAGGAACCAAGCAATTTTCCCTTGGTTGGATCTGATCGGTGATCGGCTGAAAAATTATTATTCATAAAATGCATTCAGACTATATATAAGACTATTTCCAGTCTCTAAATGTATGTCAAGAGTTTGCACTCTGATGCACTTTTTCTAGATTAATAAAAATTGCATACGGTCTAGGACAAATGCTCTGATGTGTGAGTGGAGATATTTGTGTAATTACTTCATTTTCTATGCGATTTAAAACTACCACCTATTTTAAAAGATCCTGCAGCAAATGTTTTTCTATTTGTTTAGTCCTTAGGGGAAAAAAAAACAGAAACCGGTATCAGCCGATAAAAGCTGCAGCAACAGGTAATCAGTGCAACAACAGCATAAACTGGTTCCAGTATATAAAGTGTGAATTAACGGACAATGATAAAATGCAGGTTTTTAGTATCAGTCTTATTAGGACGGACTCAAAACTGGGTCAAAGAAATCCTAAAAACTGAAGGAAAACCTGGAGCTTAGCTAGGCTGTTCTGTTTGGAGATGGTCTTTGAATGCGACAGAAGAAACCGACAACCTGTAGATGTAATGGAGCTACCCTGAAGACAACAGTGAGAATGTACATGTCTAATGGCAAAGCTCTGACTTCTTTAGCTCTGATCTTAAATTATCCCCAAAGCCATGCCCTCAAAGAAATAACCTCATTAGCATGACTGGATAAATTTAGCTGCTGTTATTCTCTAATTAGAGTTACAGCACTAACCCAGTTGGCCAATAAGACTGTTTATACCTTTTGGTTCAGGTTTTATCCACAGCCAAGTCTATTAGTGTATTACAGGGACGTCCTCAGTTTGAAGCTCACAGAGTAGCTTTCTTAGGTCCTACTCGGGGCGTTTCGAGGTCAAACACGGTTGCTATACATTTATCTGTATTAGGAAATCCTTACTGTATGACCCTGAGTCAAAACATCATGACATCATGGTATTTTACACAAAATGTGTTAAATATGTAACACGATCAATGATTGTTAAAGAAGAAACTGTTATTTCTAACAGTGCTTAAATTGAAATATTGATTATTACAGTTTATAATAAATATGAATAAAATGCATTTTTATTTAGACTTGGGAAAAAACATAGAATAAATATTCTCTAAACGTAGTCACAGCTTTTGTAAATTTTTGCAAATAATAAAGTTGCTACTTGTTTGTTTGTGCTTCCGGTTTCTACATGTTCAGTTTTGTCAACATCTTCATGTCTGTTTGATCCAGACCCTCAAACTGGATCTAACAGCAGCAGCAAAACCCTGAGGAACTCATCCGATCCCAGCTGCACACAACACTTCTCATTCACGGCTTCCTCAGTTTCCAATTCATCGTGTTTTCATAGGGACGGCCGAGATTAGGTTAAGCACTTTAAAGGAAGCCACATAAGGGAGGGGAATGCATTGAATTGCTTCATGGCCGGCTTAAGTATGCTCTTTTACTGGTGAGATTAGAACGATGTCCGTTACAGATGAGATCCCATGAGGACAGCCAGCATCTAAAGAGACTGCTTAATTATCAAGATGAGAAATCTGGATTTAGAATCCCTGAATTAGTTGGAGAAAGAATATGGGCAAAGTACTGGTTGCCTGGCTTTGTATTTATAGCATGTCCATCCTTTTGAAGCTGGAGTAGATTTGGATCTTAGGCCTTAGTAAATGTTTATATATAGTGGATGTTCGTGTCCTCTGATGGACCAACCTTGGAGGCTGATTACCAGCCAGATCCTTCTCCAGCCGCGCCCCTGTTGGAGTCTGTAGATTAGGTGGTGTCACTTCAGGATTAGAGTAAGGAGGTCAAGATGCTGCAAACATGCATGCTGTCACCTGATTTGATACCACAGCTCCCCTCACTGCATGAAACTCCAGAAATGAATCCTCTCCAGACATCAGTAGTGAAGTGGCACGATGACTAAAGATTGTTGAACACACATGTGCATGGTAACCGTCCCCATATGGACCAAACTGCTTGCGCCCCTCATATGGAGAAAACCTGCAGCCTGCTAATAATGGAGCCCAGTCAGCATGTGGCAGCAGGCCTACACACACAAACACACACTTGAAAAGCCCTGCTTGTTTTGAAGTGTTCCTTTTATCACTCACCCTTTGTAATTATTATTTTTACCCCGGTGTTCCTATTCTTTTGTGCCTGCCATGAACATGTTGGAAATTCCCTCAATTAGGACGTCGTTATTGTGTTTGGACATGCGAGTATGTGCCGGCTTTCCGCTGAGGGGACGCAGCCTCGGCACATGCGTCATCCTGGCCTCCTGCTCCCACGGCTGCTGTGAAATTCCCACTCCTGTTGAGAGGATTACACTCAAACTGTGCGAGTGTGTTTGTGTACAGGAACGTGCTTGTGGAACTGGCGGATGTTGAGAAGTTAGATGTTCTTTTTTAGCTTTTATTTGTGAATTAAAGTGATTACAGTGCCTTACAAAGGTATTCTTTCATGTTCACTGAACCTTGTATTCTCCCTTCCTGGCTCAACACTTTGTAGAACATCGTTTCACTGCCGTTACAGCTGCAAGTCTTTCTCCACCAGCTTTACCCATCTTTCACCAGCTCAGTCACATTGAATAAATTGTGTATGGAAACTTCCATTTTAAAGTAGTTGCTACAGACTGAATAGGATTTATGTCCAGACTTTGAATGTGCTTTTCTAACGTTTAATTATTCTTTGATCCATGGTAGCTCTGGCTGTGTGCTTAGGGTTGTTGAGCTACTGGAAGGTGAACCTCAGGCCCAGTCTACCACAGTGGGGGAGGTGTGATCATAGAACCTTTTGCATGTGGGGCTAAAAGTTCAGTTTTGATCTAATCTAAAGTCAGCATCTTCTTCCAAGTGTTTGCTGCCTCCTTACATGGTTTGTGGCCAACTGCAAGAAAGACTTCGACCATGATTTTCACCACTCTTCCTTAAAAGGCAGATTTGTCGACTGCACAACTAGCTGTAAACGGCTTCTCCCACCTGAGCAGTGGATCTCTGCAGCTCCTCTCGGGTTGCCGTGTACCTCCTGGCTGTTTCTCAAACATTCTCCTTGTCTGGTTTGTCAGTTTAGGTGTACAGCCATGCCACAGCTGGATTTACACTATGATTAAATTTTGCAAATATTAACTCTCTTTTTTAATTAGGGGACTTCTAAAGATAGCTTGTTTCACTGAGTTTTATTTAGGTGTACCAGTGTACAGTAAATGGAGCTAAATACAAGTGCATGTAACACGTTTATATGTAAAACAAATTTTAAACACCATGTTATCACTTTTCTTCCACTTTACAGCTATGTAACAGCTGTCACACTTATTGTTAGCTAGGTGCTCCAGATCAATATAAAACACCACTAGTCTTCCTCACTTCCTTCTTTGAACTTTTCTAAAAGTTTAAAGCCAGTTCTGCTAATGAATGAAGAGATGAGCATAATCTCTATCCCCCAGCTACAGTTTTATCTGTGGTTACTTGAAATGAATGAGAAATTAAAAGGTCTAACCCTACTTGTTTCACTATTCACTTATTGCACCAATTTCTGCTCTCATGAAACAGAAAGGCTGCGATGAGCCAAGCAGGGTGGGGGTAAATGAAGCCTGTTACCAATCATGCATTGCAGAGTGCCGGCCTAATGAGTGTAATCACGCTAAGAGGTCCCAGCTCCCTTAGACCCCCAGACCTCCGTGTCGGCCAGTCATCAGCCACCGTTTGCTTGGCGGTCAGAGGTCACGGCGACTGCCACGCACAGCTGGTAAAGATTACCAACACAGCTCATGCCCTCATTCATGTACACAAATGCACCATTGTACAGACTGTTGCCCAAGCAGGCTTTTCTTACACACAAATGGTTCTTTTTACAGCATTTCTTTAATTGATGGGCCAGCACTCGAGGATTTCATGATTTGTTATATGAAGGCGAAGTAGCACTTTTTGAAACTGCTGGCACTCAAACTGTTTACGATGCGCGTTTAGTCCTAACCCGAGTGACCACATTTACAAAACATGTTGCAGGAAATGCTGCTGCATGTGCAGACTTCACCACGCTGGTAGGGGCTGTTTATGGGTCAGAGGTTCTCTGTTTCCAGCCGTGCTGAAACTGCAGGGGCAGAACCACTGCGTGACTTTGTGCTTTATGTGCATGCATTGTTTAACCATCATCTCTATCTGCTGCATGTATGTATCCAGCTTCCATGAATTCTGTGTGTTTGTCTTTGTACCAGGGTGAATGGAGTCTCTGTTTTCTACTTTCTGCCCTACTACGTATTGGCGCCCACAGAGCATGTGACCGGCCCAATCAGAGCCTGACCAGATCCTTTTCTTCAGCAGAAGCACAGAGCATGCAACATCTTCACAAATCAGACCCCTAACCCAACAAACCTCACACAAAAGCATTTAATTTCCTTTTCCACTCAGTAAACACGAAGTTACACGAAGGGCTTTGACGTGTGCGACTTGTTCACACAAACACACACCTGAGTATGAGCAGCTGGTGTGTGTGCATATGTGTAGAGGTAGATCTGGCTGGGGTGTGAGTATCTGTAACAGCGAATGCTGACGAAATAGGCAGAAAATAAACACGGGATGCATGGGGAGTATTTTAATCCTAACTTCCTGTCACAGTCAGCCCCTATTTACAGCCCAACAATAGGCAAGGCACAGCCTGTCCACGTGCACGCAAAGCGGGGCTGCCACTGTTTGGTTTTAGAGGAAACAAATTAAAGGTTATTAAATAAAGTTTATCTTGGAGAGGATTTAGTTTCACTCACCGACCTAACTTGGATGTGCAATAACAGTTTGATCTCTTATCTTCATCATTACTTCATCTGCTCTATAAACCAGAGCATGAGCACAGGTTTGCTTTTACCACAGTGTTAGTTGTAGGGGTGCACCGATTGCAGTTTTCTGGCCAATCACCAATTACCGATCTTTAAAAAGCCTGACCTGCCGATTCCGATTTTGGCCGATACCGATTTTCTTCATAACTGACACTGTCAGGTGTCATAAGGTCAGAACACGCCTTCAGTGTTCCAATCTTATACTGTCAACAGTGGGGAAACTATTGTGAACCGAGCACTTGTGGACGTGACCTGGTTGGTGGGTCTGTCAAGCAGGCCTTTCTCATGGCAGAGCAAAAGGGGACAGTGGGTATTTTCAGACCTTTGTACAGGTAGATAACATCGGTGGATAAGATCAGTTTCACAAGTAAGTATCGGCGAATCACCCAAAATGAAGAAAATCGGGGCCAATCGATTGGGGCACGCCTAGTTAGTTGTCGAATATTTCTTATTTTAGATCTTTGTAATGTTTTAATTATTAAAGTTAGTGGCCAACATCTCTGCAAAATCAACCAAACTCAGTATAGATATATATTGTGATCTTTAGATTTCAGATCAGGTTTGTTGTATTTGTTTTGCACTCTGGCTATAAGCATCTTTATGTAATGAAGATAAAATCTACCTTTTAAGCAAAGGACTCTCATCCACACATGTCTCTGGTGACATCACAAAAGGCGTAAAACAGCTGATCAGAGTTTTTTCGCATACATTTTTACTGTGCTTGTTTTCTTCATGAGGCAAACAAGGCAGCAAAATTATTTGTACAGGCTGCAAATCGCAGTCGTGGTTAGCCAGTTATCTAACGATTGACTGACTTCTCAGAATTGTTACCCTGTTAGATCATATTTTAGACAAATGAAAATAGTAACAGGGATGTCTGTAAAATTAAACATTAATATCCTTCCATGTTATTACCGTCACAAGTTTAGATTGCATTATGTTGTTCATATATGTGAATAGATGCATACTTTACCTTAAGACAATAAAAGATCCCAAATCTATATAATAAAAACCTGTTGTTGTGTTTAAATGTAATTAATGCGCAGTTCAAAGTGTTGGAGATCTTAAATTGTAATTTAGATCCAGCTTTGCCGCACATTTCTCTGCTTTGATCATCACGTTTTGAACTGTGGCACGTTCGTGTAATTGCGACCTTATGCCTAGACTCATTCACAGTAAACAGCGAGTCAATAGAGAAGCTTTCCTTTATGTGCTTGGATTGATTGTCCAGGTTATAGTTTTAGACCAGCATGGAGAGGAATAAAGATGCAGGAGATAAATGTGAGCGGTCTCCCTTGTGTGATTTTGAATGATATGGCACAGAGTATGTTAGAGGCATGTAAGTGTCTGTGTATGCATGCAGGGCAAGTTTGGTGGGCAGCTAAACACAGGCACTCAAAGAATCCCTTTCTTCTCTTTTGAAGTGAGTTCAAATGCTCTTCAAAGACCGTCTGCCCGTATGACGGCACAGGAATCGGATGAAGGGGGGGTTGGGTCACCATGTGCTCCAGACTCAAGCTTCAGTTGCTGCGAAGTTGTTGTGAGTTTCCAACTTTGGATCTCAGCATCCTTTACCTCGTGGATCTTCACTGATTTTCTTTATCCGTTCATTTCCAGCACACAAGATCCCAACTCTGATTCAGATTCAGTAGCCATATTTTCTGGAATACCGTCTACAAGAAACGGGAAACTTAACATCATTTTTATAATTGCCTTTCCATACAAAGAGAAAAAAATTTCCATAATTTATAATAACATAAAATTTAAAAGAATAGACATCTGACAGAAAACAAAGTGGTAAATTTAGCCTTGAGTGGGTCGGCATGAATTTCCACGATGAAAACTGCAGTTCTTTATATCCCCTAAATTACTTGTTTGTCCCCAGTTTCAGCTTTAGGCCCAAGCAGAAGCAGGATAGACCTCGCTGCTGAGATTATCTGAGCTATAGTGTTTGCTTTTGATGTCTTTGGGACATCATCCCACAGCAGTGGGAGAGAAGTCAGGGTAAAACAGGTCATTACTATATTAAAACACAACAATTTATCGAGCTGAAATTTGAAACTGTAAATCAGACCTTAGATGAGCAATTAATGCAGTTAGCATAAGTAAAACCTCATTCTGTGTTTATTAACTAGAGCGGTAATTCCCAAAGACGAAGGTCGGGACCCCAGGGGGTCCTAAGACACTGAGTCAAGGGTCAAGAGATGATGTTCAGAATCTTCATTATGAGACTTCTGAGGTGTATGGAGGGCCAAAAAGGACACAATTAAATAAATAAAATAAAATAAAAAATTTACCATTAAATATCCCATTAAATAATTAAAAGTACCATTAATTTATATAATTATAAAAATATTTATTTATTTATTTATTTACCCTCTTACATCTCTGCTTCTTCTGGCCTAGTTTCACTAATACCAGAAATTGTTATTTTTGAATTGTTTTTCGTTGCTCATTATTAGAGCTGAGCAATAAAACAATATTAATCGCGATATAATTTTCCTTGATAGACATATGAGTCGATATAGACCTTCAATATACAGACATGATGAATAGCCAATGACAACAGGAGTTGCTTCGCGCTAGACCAATTGTGTGGCTGGAATAGAGCCACGCAAAAATGAAGCTGACGCAGACAGCACAGTCGCAGCCAGACAGCTAATGTTTTAATGGACTTTTTTATTTCCATTTATATTGACAAAAAAAATCTTCACTGAGAGCAAAGTGTACCGGAGTCAAATTCCTTATTTGTGTGCACAAACTTTGCAATAAAGCTGATTCTGATTTTATTTTTTATTTATCCCAAACAGTTGAATAATCTTTAATGACATGTTTAACTTCCACTAAAATATTAAAATATAAAATTGTGACTATAAACCCATAAACTACAGTTTCACACTGATTTTTATATGACTGATAAAATAAGGTCTATAAGGGAATCTCTTTGTATTACATGAATATCATGATTAAATAAGAATAAAATGACCTAGAAACTTAATGCTTTATTCGTGCTTGTTTATTTAATCAGGAAAGACTTAAATTTTAGATTTAAAATCTCATTTACGATAATGTGCTGGCCAAGATGACAGCATAAACATGCATAAAAAGTTACAAAAACATGAAAGTTACTAAAGCAAACAATAAATATATAGTTTTTATAGAAAAGTACAACAGTTAATCATTAACAAAACCATATAAGAACATTAACATCCACATGTTAAAATGGTTGCTGTGATTAGGTTTTAAATATTTTTATTTTATTTTATTAATTTTTTATCTATTTATAAGCTTTTCAGTGAATTTGCCTGTCTAGATGACATAATGGCTCAAATACTGGAAAAATGAGTCCGAAAAAGTCGGGAGTTTTCAAACTGGGAACGTGTTTCTGTAACTTTTTCCACGTTCCATCCAGTCTGGATTGGTAAAGGTACCGGACCCCCATATGGACTGTAGCGCACTTTGGTGACCCCAATTTGATCTTGTTTTTATTTTAATTCTGCATGATTCTCCCCTCGTTTTGCTCCCAAACACCTCACCCTCCCTCCCCTCCCGACCCTTGTGAGTGTCTCCCCTCGAGCAGAAATTACATGCCGCTTTGTGCCTGGCTTAAACAATGTTTTCAACAGTGCAGGCCTGTCCTGTCTCTCGCTGTTTCTCCCTCACTTACCCATCGCCTCGAGGGGGATCAGTGGTGAGAGTTGGGATGAAGACGTAGGGGGGAGGCGGGTTGACGAGAGAAAGTGGAAGACAGGGGGTATCAGTGTGGGAGAAATGAAGAAGGAACAGGAGGGTGAAGAGGACAAGTGAAAAAGAGCAACAGCCTGTTCCCAGAGTAAGAAAAATGGTCTAAAAAGTATGGTAATAAGCATAATAAAAGGGAGAGAAAGGGTGACACCTCAACTGCAACAAAAAACAGACACTTGCACACACACGCCGCCATCTAGATAAATACCACTGAGTGTAAATGATAGTCAGCAGGCTTTAATTAGCTTAACAATAACTACATACCTTGAAGATGCCCTTATCGTTGCTAGCCCTTATTACCTAACTCGTGCCAGGAAATGCATGCTGAAGTAAGTCTGTTTCTGTAAAAAACTGGGAGGCATGCAGCGTCCTGCAAGATTAGTTTGCCAAGAAAAAAAATCGGTGACGTTTTGGTGCACAAGCTTGTCCTCTACCCATTTCTGCGTTTCCCCTTATCGCCGCCTCCTCCTGCCCTCAGTCGGTCTCACACGGTGTGTGGCGGTTCACTGCCAGCGATCTGGAGGTTACATAAAAGTGGATCTGGATAAGAAAGGAGAGAGATGTTACATAAAGAGCTATAGCTGGACAAAGGTTAATAAAAATGGAGCCTTGCAGTGTAGGGAGGAATCATGGGGGAGAGAAAGAGAGAATGGCTGTTACATAAACAGATAAAGAAGGGCTGAATTATTGGTGGGTTTGCTTTGCTGTTACATAAAATGAAAATCTAGCAAAAATGATGACAGAATGTCCTGTTTGGTGTTTGGCACCAAACTGACTATAATTATAATATCCATATTAATAAGCTATAATTAGAGATGCACCAGTCAGAAAGCTGTGGCCATTGTTTGTGCATTTATGGTTTCTCTTTAAGAACCACAGTATGAAAGATAAAATAATTCATAAATTTTTAATCAAAGTTCACACTGTGAGAGACAGCAACCGCTTTGAAACAGGAGTTTACTGCTTTAAAACAAAGACAATTATGCCTTTGACATTCTAAGCCATCTTTAGCCTCTTATATCAGCAATCAGTAGTCTCTGTGTGTAATACCTCGCATGTTTAGATCCCTGTCTTAACTCTGAGGTTTCCAATATTTCCAAACCCAGCATCATTAAGAGCTCCAAAGGATAAAACAGAACTACTTTGCTATTCTTTATTAAGCCTTCCTGTTATCTGCTTGAAGTCTTGCTCTCTTAGAGCCAGAATAAATGGCAGACCAGTCAGAGAACAGACCGCTTCTTCCTAAATATCTTCTTACACCTCTACTTTCACTGACTTTGTTTTGGGCACCTTACTGATACTGAAAATACCAAACGTTGAGTCTTCTTCACTTAGTAACAGCATCCGCACTGAAGGGTGTTGTTGCGCTGGTAGAGTTTATGTAAGGTGCGTTTATTGATCAGAAATAGATCACTGTTGGAGACAATTGAGCTGAAAATGTACCCGTTTTGGTCAACATGATTTTTAAGTGCATCTCCAGGTATAAATAATGTTATTAATACCATTAATAGGTATTTTAGCTTAAGTTTCTAATTGCTTATTGCGCTTAATAATGCTGTTTTTTTTTTGCTGTTCTGCTCTTTTAGTGTACCGTGAGTATAACAAGCTGATAACAGCAGTTGGGTCTAATTCATACCTCCTAGTCTGCTCCACTCCTTCCTTGACTTCAAAGCTTGTATAACATGCATTTTATCTTTACTGACCCATTATGGACCGCTGGGATCTCCACAGCCAGGTGTTGAGGACAGCATTCATTTTTTTCAGTTTCTTCTTCTCCTCTGACTAGATATTGTACAAACCAGAACAACATCGCCCCCTATGATGCTGTTGTGAAAACTATTAAACCCTTTAATGTAGCACTGTCTTACAACAAAGCTATGAATGACTTGTCTTGACTCGTCTTTCTTGTAACCGAGAAAAGAGTAAAAACCCAGAGTGTGCAGCAACAGGTGGGGGAAGGGCGGTTACTCTATGCTCCATACAGCTGGAGAAAACTGCAGTCGCTCCCCTACTGTCTCTAACATCTCATTAATATGACTGTAAAGTGTCGGAACTGTTTGATGGTTGGAAACTAACTCTTAAAACCTTTGTTAAACCTTATAACCAAAACCTTTTACTTAAACGCCCGAGACACCTTGTAAAAACCTTCATTCAATCCGCCTTGTCCTAATAATCCACTCAGGACAGCCTGCATATTGGCAGGGATGCTATTGCTGCTCACACCAGCCTCTGATCTTTTTAATTATTTGCTTTTCCTGACACACAGCATCATCGTGCTACTCCAGAGCTCCGTCCATCCTCTGTTTCTCATCTCGCTTACCCTCCTCTCTCCTCCCCCTTTTTGTGGGTCTGCTTTGTGCAAATGTCATACAACACTCTGTAATATCTGTCGTCCCGGCGATGAGGGGTGCATGAAAGACTTGTGCCTTATTAAAGTGTGGGCTTGTGCATGCAGGCACATCTGTCGCAGCCTCCATGATTTTGATAAAATGATTAATGCAACACCGAGGCTGAGTTTAAAATTAAATGTTGTGATGTGTTTTTGTTTCTGCTGTTTTCCAGATACTACTACAACAAGAGGATCCTTCATAAGACGAAAGGCAAGAGGTTCACCTATAAGTTCAACTTCAACAAACTGGTTTTGGTCAACTACCCGTTTATCGATATGGGTTCCACTGGTAAGCCTTGGCAGACCAACTCTTTGTCTGCATGCTTAAATGTCTCATAATCCTTAAATAGGTTTCTCCATTCGTTTCTTCTATTTCAGGAAGCAGCGTACCTCAGAGCGCTCCCCCTGTCCCCACCGGGGCAGGCACCCATTTCCGCTTCCCTCCCTCGACCCCGTCCGAGGTCCTGTCCCCCAACGAGGACCTGCGCAGTCCCGGGGGCATGTTCAGCACTGTAGCGCGACGGATGGCCCGTGGCTCTGTCAGTGACTGCAGCGATGGGACCTCAGTCAATTCAGAGATCGAGGAGGGGAATGGGGGAACGGGAGAGGAAAGGGGGGAGCGGGGTGTGAGCGGAGGAGGTGGCCCGGGCGGTGGAGGGAGCTATCGGAGTATCATCCATCCCCGTCTATCTCATGAGGCCCTGTTCCGTATGTATGGAGGACCAGGTAACCCTGCAGCCCACCCAGGTTCCCGTGGTCCAACGGGACACCGTATCCACCAGGAGCCCCTGTCTCCCTTTCCCGTGTCCCCTCTACCAGGACCCCCAGGAGCAAGCCTCTTGGCCCCTCCTCTGTCTCCAGCACTATCCATGACCCCAACATCTCACCTTCCTTACACTCCCTCACCCACGCTTTCTCCCATGCTGGGCTCCCACTTCTCATTCAACCCAGAGGACATGAAGCGGTACCTGCAGGCCCACACCCAGTCGGTGTACAACTACGGCCTCAGCCCCCGGGCCTTCCTCCAGTACCCCAACATCGTCATCCCTCAGCCCCACCGGCCCGCCGCAGACAAAGCCAGCATGACAGCAGAGAGGGCAGCCGCCGACAGGGCAGAGAGAGCCGGAGGTGGAGAGAGGGCTGGAGACCGGCACCATCATCCATCTCTTGCTCACTCTGCCCACCACCACCCACACCCTCCTCATTCTGCCCACGCCCACCCCCATTCCCATCCTATGCATCACCCACTCCACCTGGGAGAGGAGCCCCCTCACATGTCTCCCTTCAAGTTCAAGCTGCAGCCACCTCCATTGGGAAGGAGGCAAAAAGATGGACAAAGCCAGAGCAAACCCAGGCAGAGCTCGCTGTCCTCGGGCTCCGGGTCCGGGTCCATGTCCTCTACCTCCGGACTGGGGTCCTCACTGTCATTTGGCAGCGACCTGAGCTCGGCCAGCGGCTCGGGCATCATTTCTGCTTCCTCCTCAACTCAGTCCTTGAACAGTGCTGGACTCCCAAAGATAAAGGTACATAAACCTCCTCCACTTTAATAAAAGGAGGCATCATTAGTGGATTTACTTTAACCTGCAAAAGTATTCACAAACTTTTTTTAACTTTTACACATTTTTACATGTTTCAGCCACAAACTTCAGTGTATTTTATTGGGATTTCAAAAGCATGGGGTGAGCCAACACAAAGTAGTGTGTAATTGTGAGATGGCAGGAAAATGATTTATGGCTTTCGAAGTTTTTAAGATTAAAAATCCAGGCGGGGCAATGAAAGCCTCTTGAACCTCTTGAAGAGCTGCAGAGCTCAGGTGTAAAAATCTGTCAGCAGGACGATTATTAATCATGCCCTCCGGAAATCAGGCCTCTAAAGAAGAAAGCCAAAAAAAGCCCGATTTGTGGCCACAAGCCAACTAGAGGTCACGGCAAACGTCATAAAAATGCTCTGCTCAGATAAGAACCAAATTAAACTTTAAACTGTTAAATAGTTTGTGCACAGGAAAAATAACACTGCACATTACCCTGAACACACCATCCCCAGAGTGAAACACGGTGGTGGCAGCTTCATGCTGTGGGAAGCTGATTGAGGTTGATGTGCAGGTTGATGAAGCTAAATACACGGCAACCTTCCAGCGGGACAACAACCCTAAACATACAGCCAGAGCTACAATGGATGGTTTGGATCGATGCATATTAATGTATTAGAATGGCCTAGTCAAATCCAAACTAAATCCGACTCAGATGTGCTCCATCCAGTGTGACTGAGCTCCAGTTATTTTGCCAAGTCCAAGAGACCTGCAGCTCTAAATGCAGTGAAAGGTGGTAATGATTGAGTCAGGAGGGTGAATACAATTGCAAGCCGCACTTTTCAGATTTTCTTCGTAAAACAATTAGGAAAGCATGGATCATTTTCCTTTCACTTCACATTCATGGGCTAATTTGTGTTGGTCTATCACAAAACATCTCAGTAGGATACTAGAGGTATGAATATTTTATGTTTACTGTGCATCAAAACTAAAAAAGAAAGTGAGGGTGGTTGTGGAATAAATGAAACTGCTGGATATTTCGTTTTCGTCTTCTTAATTCATGTCATGAATTGTTTTTTGCGGAATGTGCAGGTGGAGCCGATCTCTGATATAGAGTCAGAAGAAGAGGTGGAGGTGACAGACATCAGCGATGAAGACCCGGATGAGAGAGATAACGAGTCTGAGTTCTTCTCCTCTCGACATTCCAGAGTTTCTAACCACCACCACAATCACCGCCTGTCCAACGGCACAGCAACCGCCCAGCATCAGTCGCAGGACGAAGACCTGGATGAGGATGTCTTCAAAGCCCCCGCTCCTCCTCCTCCTGGTCTGATGCCGTTTTTCACCGCACATCACGCACACTCGGGGGCACACCGCGGGCTGACCGCCCTCAAGAGTGAACCTGTGGAACCGGGCGAGAGCAACACCACCCAATCCCAGACGGCTTCGGCTGGAGCCACGCAGGGCAAGTGCATCCCTCTGAAGCTGCGGTTCAAGAGGCGCTGGAGCGAAGATCAGCGCATGGAAGCCTCGCAAGAAGAGTCGGATGACAAAAAGGTCCGACCAGAGGAGGAGAGGGATAAAGAGAGGCAAACTAATGGATGTGTGGAAATGGAGGAGGACGGGGCAGGCAGCGGGGAAGGAGACAGAGACAGTCCTCCTCCATTAGCTTATGAGGGCTCTTTAACAACCCCTCTGGCTTCACACAGGAGAGTGAGCGCCGAGCTGCACCGTGCTACAGCTCAGCTGTCCCTGGAGAATAAAGACTGCTGAGCTGAGGAGCTCAGCCCAAACACTACTGCTCCAGCAGTACAGGAGTTTGTAAATGGTTCCTCTGTAATCCCACTCCCACACTGACAACCCAGATGACCCGAGAGCAGAGTCTAACACACACGCTCTTAAAACTGACACACCGAGGACAGCCAGATTCCTGTTGTTTTAGAGCCACTATCAATCCTGCACCAGGGCTCCTGTGGGACTCACTTACTGTAAAAACCAGCTCCCACCTGCCTGGTGAAGCTCCAGCAGCACAGCTTCCTTCTTCAGGCCCCCTCATCAGCAGGATCAGCAGCAGCCAGACAACTCTTTTCCTCAGGAAAAACAATCCCTCACAGCCCTGCAACTCGCCCAGGACGATCCAATGGGTCGTTTCCTACAAGCCGACGGGACTTCTAAGTGCCTGCATCAAACCCCGAGAGACACGGAGGGCGGGACGGTGGAGGGATGCTACAAGGAAACATCATGTATTTGTAGGACAAAAAAAGAACGTGTGTTTAAGACTGCTGAGTGGGGCTGTAGGTTTTTTGTCTGGCCCTGTCCGCTCAGGGAAGCCTTTTGCTGTATCTTTATTGGATCCATGCACACAAAGACACACACTCAAGCAGCTAACAGCGAACGGGGCTTGAGGGACGGTAACAAGCCCGGTTAAACTCCCAAACCAAGCAAAGACTTTGACTTTCCCCAAAAGTTTGACTTTAATATCACCCTTTCTCTGATTTTCTCCTGTTCTGTTCTCTTGCGGACCACTTGTTGAAACATCATGACTCTCTCCTCACAGAAATATCCTGAACCCCAGGATGATGCGAGGAGCACAAAGAAGGATGAAGACAAGCTCACCAGTCTCTTCTTCTCCAGCTGAAGGTCATCTCAGCTGTATCGTAGTTTACCGGCTCGAGCTCGTCTAACAAGCGTAGTGTTAAACTAAACCAGCAAAGACACACACACACACACACACACACAGCACTGCCGTCTCCGCTCTCCTCTCTCTCTGAACACACACAGACATGTATGCAGACACACACTGCCGCTGTTCGCCTTCTTTTTAAAGCATGTAAAATAGTTCAAACACGCAGAATATATCTTTATACAGATGGAGATGATTAAACAAGAGTCTAAAAGAAGCACAGCATTTTAATGATGTAACGCGGTCAGAAGTTGGGTTTCTTTGATACGCGGATCATTTTCAGATGGTATTGTTATGGGGGGCAGCAGAACGAAGAGGAGTGGAGGGGGGTTTCTTGTATATTTGTTTCATATATGAACACAGAGCTCAGGCCAGTGCAGCAGAAGAAGAAGGAGAAAACCAGCAGACTGCTAATGATTCCGACAGTTTGGTTGGATCTGCTGTTCTCTTGGTTTTACGGTAGTCTGCCCTTTCAGCGTGCAGCGCTCTGGATTTTTTGTTTTTTTCCTGTCTGCAGTCTCGCTCTGCTCAGCGGGGTTCTCCCTGGATGGAGCTGTCCTGGCTGCAGGCTACCTCTCAAGGCTTCCTCTGCCTGTGCGTGTGTGTGTGTGTGTGTGTGTGTGTGTGTGTGTGTGTGTGTGTGCGCACGCTCTCAGAGTCAGCTCATGGGTTATTAACGAAGCAGTAATCCTGCATTGTTCATATAGTCCAGTTGATATTAATGCTTCAAAGTTCAGCACAGTTGAGAAGAAGGGGTTAATCATTCTACTGAGAGGAGACCCCGACCAGAGCTGCCCCTCTCCTTTTGATCTATGCACTTTCACACACACACACACACACACACACACAAATAAGCATGTTTTTGTATACCAGGGAATTTTGAGTTACTGTTCCTTAAAAAACGTTTTCATCCTCTTTGAACTATTTTTAGTCACAAGGCAGCCACAAACTTAATCGTATTTTATCTAATGGACCGCATGGATTTAAAGTTTTTAATCTGAAAAGTGTGGTGTGCGTTTGTAGCCGGCCCGGCCCAGTCACCGGTCTGAAGAACCAGCCCGCTGAAAGCATTCTGGGATACGTCTTTACCAGCTTTGTGTCTACAGACTGAATTTTTGGTGCATTCTTCCTTGCAAAAAAGCTCAAGCTCAGATTGAAACGATAGCCTCTGAGAACACAAATGATTAAGTCCTGCAACAGATATTTAGTTGGATTTAGGTCTGGACTTTGACTTGACCGTTCTAACATGAATATGTTTTGATCTGAACCATTCCATTGTAGCTCCGGCTGTTTGCTTGGGGTTATTTC
Source organism: Girardinichthys multiradiatus (assembly GCF_021462225.1). Lineage (NCBI taxonomy): Eukaryota > Metazoa > Chordata > Actinopteri > Cyprinodontiformes > Goodeidae > Girardinichthys > Girardinichthys multiradiatus. The sequence goes on from NC_061796.1 coordinate 32,478,729, forward strand.
CTTGCTGGCAGAAGAACATCTTCCCCAGTCTTAAGTCTTGTGCAGTCTCCCTGCTGAAGAAAAGCATTCCCACAGGATGACACTACCACCACCATGTTTGGCCATGGTGATGGTGTGTTCAGGGCGATGTGCTGAGTTAGTTTTGTGTATCGCTGGTAGGCCAGAAAGTTACATTTTGGTCTCCTGAGCAGAGCTCCTTCTTCCTGAGGTTTACTGTCTCTCCTACTTGTAGAAAACTGCAGATGGGACATTTTTCAACTTTCTTTTAACAATGGCTTTCATTACTCCATAAAGGCCGGATTTATGGAGTGCATCACTAAGAGATGTGTAGAGCTCTGCAGCTCCTCCAGAGTTACCATGAGCCACTTGGCTGCTTCTCTGATTCAAACCACCCTGATTAATGCGCTCCTTCCTCCGCCCATCAGTTTAGCTGGACAGCCATGTCTTGGTAGGTTTCCAGATGATGGATTTAACAGAGCTCTGGGAGATGTTCAAAGCTTAGGATATTGTTTTATAACCTAATCCCACTTTAAACTTCTCCACAGCTTTATCCCTGACCTGTCTGCTGTGTTCCTTGTTCTTCATGATGCTGCTTGTTCTCTAATGTTGTCTAGATAACCGCTGAGGCCTTTACAGAACAGCTGGATTTATAGTGAGATTACATTGCACACAGATGGGCTTTATTTATCAATGAAAGGGAATTGCACTGTTTTATTCAGAGGAATCAGATCAAATGGGGTTGAATATAAATGCACACCAGACTTTTTTTCAGATTTTTATTATCAAATTGATGCTGTGTGTCGGTCTTTCCCATAAATCCCATGGACATATATTGGGAGTTTGTGGTTGTGAGGCGAAATATGTTAGAAGGCACAGTAGATGATCTGCAGTCTGTCTGTGTGGCTGAGCTGATTAAATTTCCCTCGTTCAGACCCCTGATGTTCTGGATTGAAGCTTTTGTAACAACACACACACACACACACACACACTTACACCCACCAGGTCATACGTCTGTATTTGAACTGACAGCTGCCTTACTTTACCACATCTCAGCGCCAGACAGGACACCAGTCTTAGCTCCTCTGCTCTCTCTGTCCTCTCACTGCTGAACGTGTCCTCGCTCTGTCGGACTGTCTGCGAACAGACCCGGCGAACAGACCCAGGCCGCTACGGCGTAGGGCAAAACAAAAAGATTCATCCAAAAACAGTTACTCTCTCATCCTCTTACAGGCCTCAAATTTCTCTATGAAAAACAGTACAAACCTATTGCTTTATTTTTATGATGTCAGTATGAAGATGGATTATTGTTGTTTTCTGTTCCTCGTTGACTAATTTATCTCTCCACCTGGCATTACTTTCATTCAGCAGCTCTACCTGTTGCTTTTTATGTCGTGAGCATCACTATGGGAGGGAATTGCTAAGCTGACCCCCGAACTTCATTCCCTGTATTGAATCCTTTCCAGCTTTTAGATTTTTATTTTTTATTGTAATATAAGTGAAATGTGTGACAGTAATTTCAGTACTGACAGAGAAATACCACCTGGGATGGAGCAGGAAGGGAAGCAGGCGAGGATTTTATTTTAGGGCACAGAAGGAGTTTTTATCCTTTGTCTTTTATTGTCATTTTAATTTTATAATGTTGCTTTTATCGCTCACTCTTGTATATTTTCCTTGTGTTTTGGGTTGTTGTTTTTTTTTTGGGAAGAGGTGTATGATTTTAAAAGAGAAAAAGTTGTTTTACTGTGTAAAGATCTCCCTCTTTCGGTCTGTTCTTTCTCCTCTTTTCTCCCCAGAGCTGTTGCATAACACCTCACATGGAGGCAGGAGAGTTAATACTATGATGTAACGTTGAATTTCTGCGCTTCTTTTATTGTTTGTTTGTTTTTCAAACTTGTAATTAAGATGTAATCAGGGTTAATTAAAACCAGTTAAAACCCAATATAGATGTCGCTGCTCTTCTTTAATGCATCCGTGTTTATTCAAGGATTCAACCAGACTTTAGGGTTTTATTGTCTGTTTATTTGTAAACAAAGGGATTAACTTTGGACTTTCTGGCATCAGCAGCAAGCCGCCGTGCGTGAATAAAGGATTTGAGTATTTCAAGATTAAGGTAAAAATAAAATTACTCAGAAAGCTTGACTAGAAGAGGTTTTTTGTTTTTTTTTAAACGGAAGGCGGACATTTATTTGTTATTGTTACTGAAAGGTAACAGAGTCACAGCATTTGTACTTAACATTGTTCCTACATAGTTTGGAAAAGTCAGGTTTTGGTTTTTTTTTCCAGGTTTGTATATGTACAGAAAAATACAATAAGAAACATATTTGTATTTCCAGACTTTATTTCTTATATCCCACTGCCTAAATGCTGTCTGTCCTTATTTTATGTGCCCTTTCTTCCATCCTTGTGTCGTCCTTCCTTTCCTTGGTCCTTACATCCTTATGTCAAGCATCCATTTTTTCCTTTTGGGTGTCCTTCCCTCGTTCGTTTCTTCATTATCCATCTGTTCTTTATTTCCTTCCTCTTTTCCTTGTGTCCTTCCGTCCTACCAGCTCCTGTTTTTTCCAGGTTCCTTATACATCTCCTAACCACCGTAGAACAATCTGCTATGAAGTCATAGTAAACTTTAGTATTTTAAATTAAAAAATTATGAAAAGGGCTGAGAGCGTTGAGTGGAACAGATAAAATGTTTGAAGGAAAATAGTTTAGGAATCCTCTTCTGTATTCATGTCTGATTTAGGGCTGAAACATTCGGAATAATTATTGAAATAATCGTCAGTTAATTTAGTAGTTGAATAATCATAGCTGGAGTATACACTGTAAAACATGCCATTTGATGACAGAACAACCCACTCAGAGCAGTAATTAAGCCAAAACTGTACATAAAATGCCAACATTTTGCATGAAAAACCTTGTTGGTCTGTAAATATGCACTATCCAGAACTCCTGACATGGCATGGCTTTAGCTTCACCTGGGTCTAATTCTGTAAAAAAAAATCACCTTTAGCTATCTGATTATTAATGGATTAATCAAGAAAATAATTAGCAAAATAGTGGTTAGTTGCAGCCCTAGTCTGATTGCACACACTGGAGAGGGAATGCTTTGAAGGCAAAGCAGTGGGATTTCATTCATTTCTGAACTTTTTCCTGACTTCTTCATGGCAGCACCAGTTTGTTTCATGTTACCTGACAGGTAAGCTGTTTGGAGCCTCAGCAACGGTTCTCCTGGATTTACTCTGTTTATGTGAACCCGGACTTGGCCGTATGCTGTGAAGATCAGTGTGGTTCTGGACGCACCATCTATTGCAGGCTGAAGAAGGCTGTTTATGACTGGCTGTACTGAGGTCCCCATCTTCAGGCTGCAGACTGAGTTCAGGACTCATCAGAAGCCTCAGTGGTGCTCTTCTTTGCAAACATGTCAGAGCTTAATATTTATTGTGAAATTTCAAAATGTTTCCAGTCTAAAATATGCAAGTTTTTCAAATATTTGGTTTGCATTTTTTTATATTTTCAGTCATCACAGCAAAGGGCGGCTAGTTTAAGGAATCTAAAATATAAAACATATTTAAAGTTGTTTTACAATTTTTGTTTGCTACATTATACCATATGAAAATCAACCTTTCAGTGATTTTAATAATTGCAGAGGGGAAGTCCACCTTTTGCTGGCATTTTCCGGTCTATTATGAATAAGTGATCCTCACTTGTTCATATGCCTCTGAGATAAAAAGCACCTTGTCTGTTGGTTCTGCTGCCTTTTCACCCACATAATGCTCACATAAGGTTTCTCCCAGTTACCTTTTAATGTGACGTCTGTAGCTGCTGCCTTGCCGTAAGCGCACTCAGGCACATGCTATATGTAGGAGGATGAGGAGGAGCGGCTGGGGGAGAGAGAGCAAAGAGTCACCCTTTAATGACGCTCTTAGATTAATAATGTAATACTCTGATTTTAATGGGCCCAAGTTATTTTAAGAGAAGCTAAAACAAATCCTGAATGAGAACATCTGGATTAAAAAGCTATTTTCTGGCCACTTTATTATTGCCTTTTTAAATAAATAAAAAAACATTGAATGCTGGTACAGGGCTTTTGAAGCATTTAAGGTGGTCCTGTTTTCTCAGCTATCAACCAACAACCTTGGATGAAAAGATAATCACTAAGTGGAGGACTGAAGAAGGTGTGAGCATAAATAGAAATTAAGATACTTCCTTAGGACAAAGGAAAACAAAATGAATCTAATTTTTTTAGATCTGTAAAAACATTAGAAAGAGCAATATGTTTAAAAATGCCACATTTAGGAAAATGATTATTATTGTTAAAGTGATTTCACACACTAAAAATATTCATCTGCACAAAGTCAGACGCTACCTGGACTACAAATGAGCAAAAAGCACCTGAATAATAAAAAAAAAAGAAATATTGATCAATCTTTAAAGAGCCTGAAGATCTTTATCAAGACCATTTTAAAAGAGTATGAGAGGGTTTAGCTCCTTGGAAGTGAGAAATAAATAAAATGTAAGCTTGAAAAACATTTAAATATATTCCAGAATGATTATAGAGACCTTACAAGGACAAGCGGGTACAGACGACGGACGAGATTGTAACATCTCCGATATTAAAGATCTGTTTTGTTCCTAACGGAGCACCAAGCTCTTTACATCCTTCAATTATTAGGCTCCTTTCCTAAGGAAGCAGATACCCTGTGTACCTTTAAGACTAGACTCAAAACCTTCCTTTTTGATTAAGCTTACGGTTACTGGGGGAAGAATTTAACTTTTATTTCTACTTTCATTCATGTAAGTTCCTTTAGTTAAACACAGACATGCGTGGTGTCCACAGAAACATTATAATCTTCTTGACAAGACTCCATAGTTTATCTGAGAGGTTTGGGTCTGGCCACTGAAGCACAGTGATATAATGGTCATTAAAGCAGGTATTGGTACTTTAGATAGTATGGGCAGGGGGTCAATCCTGCTGGAGAACGAAACCTGCATCTCCAAAAAGCTTATCAGCAGAGGGAAGCATGAAGTGCTCTAAAATGTCCTTTTGGATTGCTGCACTGCCTTGGACTTCATAAAACACAGCAGACAGCATGGCTCCTCAAATCATCACTGGCTGTGGAAACTTCACACTGGACCTGAAGCAACTTGGATTCTGCGACATTAATTTCCAAATGAAATGTGAAATATACTCTTATCTTAAAGATGACATTGGACCATTGAGCAGTACTGTGCTTTTTCTCCTTAGCCCAGGTAAGACACTTCTGATGTGGCTAAGAATGAGGAATGTAACACATGTAGCCCATGTTTTGGATATGCCTGTGTTTGGTGGCTCTTAAAGTACCGATTCAAGCTGAAGTCCACAACTTGTGAATCTTCCCCAAAACTCTTGAATGAACTTTACTTTATAATGGTCTCATGGCAGCGGTTATCCCTGTTGCTTGTGCACCCATTCTTACCACATTTTTTCCTTCCACTCAACTTTCCATTATTGTGCTTGGATACAGCAGTCTTCCTCATGGTTGTGTAGGCTATAATATGGTCAGAACATACAGTTCCCGCATAAAAGAACCATTTGTTTAGGTCTAATGTGTTATTCTCATGTCATTCAGAAGACTCTGAATCTTTGGTTTTCATTAGCTATAAGCCATAATTATGATGTACTTTAACTTATTTGTTGAAATATATTAATTCTACAATAATATTCTAATTTATCTCATGCACATGCCACTAAAATATGGTGTTCAGGCCTCTTTTTCAGGCTCTGAAGGGCAAAACATACACGCTTATTTGAACTGCATAAAGCTTTTCCCTCATATCTTTATATTCTTGAGCTTGTTTAAGGGTTAAGAAATCAGACCTGCATATATCTGCTGTCAGTGTGTGACTCCTGCACTCTGCTTTCACCTTGCAGAGGGTCACTGTTTCTGTGTGTGAGAGCTTTCTGCTCACTGCTAACACACCAGTTATCCAGGTGGTACATCAACACACACACACCACAGGAGCCGCTGAGCTCCGTCACCTGGGCCACATCCCTCTCCCCTCCGCTTCCTCCAAAGCGCCTGCTTTCGCGGAAACAGGCGCAGAGGCTGGCTCTCTGCTCCACATTTAACCACAGCCTCTGCATTATGCACACAGTGCACAGCAAGAAACCCGTCCTGAATGCCCTTTCAAGCAGATACACACACAACACAAACAAAGTGTTGCATCCTTTGAGAGAGTTACGGTACGGCTTTGCACAGAGGCCTGCAAGTAAGTTCACCACATCCTCCACCATACTGAGAAAAAGTGCACCGCACCGCCGTGAAGCTCTTTCACAGCGACATTGCTCTGAGCGCAGCCAAGTGTAAACGCACATTGATGTGGTTTGTTTGATACTCTGCTTCTTGTATTTCCGTTTCCTCCTTCCTTTCCCGCCACTCGACTTCAACTAATTGAGCTGCACACAAATATTGGCGTTATTTCTGTTTTGACTCTCAATGACTTGTGAGAATAAAATCTATATGAGAGTTGGTAAAATAAACTTTTCATTCACCTTTAAAACTGATCTGGTGTTTGATTTTTAGAGCGAATGTCTCCCCCTGTTGTTGGATTACTGCATAGCACCCCATTTTACTGCGCATCAGAAGACAAACATTTGACAGAATTTCAATTAAGTTTACTTTGATTACTTTCTGGCTTAACTAGCATGAAAAACAATATTCTATTTTCATTTCTATTCAATAAATCAGTGACTGTGATTAAAGGGCTGACCAAAATAGTGCCAAGAGAGTTTATATGGACAGAAACTCCCATTTTTGGGGCAAATACAGAAGACTTTTAGGATTTTTCTTCACTGGCATCATTGGGTTTGTCACATTGCAAATAAATAAATAAATAAATACTGGAACCCTTTTTTGATATTACAGGCATATTCAAACAGATAAAAACATTTTAAGGTACTTCCTTGTAAATATTCTGGGTTGTTGAAATCTTGGGCTATAGTGCCTTGCTAAAGTATTCATATTCATTTAGGATTTTCCATGTTTTGTCAGGATATGATGAATACTTTTAAATGATTTTGTGTGGTAGACTAACACAAAGTAGAGGATTATTCTGAAGTGGAATAATGATACATGGTTATCATTTGTCTTTTTCTCTATTTTTTCCAAATTAGAATCAGAAAAGTGTGATGTGCATTTGTATTCAGCCGCCTGATTTTATTGAATAATTTGCCACAAGTACTTATGCAACCCTCTTTTTTGGGTATGTCTGTACCAGTCTTGCACACAGAGACTAAAATTTCTGTCCATTGCTTACGAAATAGCTCAAGCTCAAGGAAATCGGATAGACTTTCTGTGAAGAGAAGTTTTTAAGTCTTACCATATTTGTCTGTTTGTTTACAGTTATGGTCCAGCTTAACCTCAATTTCAAGTCTTCTGCAGCCTATTACAGGTTTAGCTCCAGGTTTGCTCTGGATTTAGCACCATCCATCTTCCTATGAACCAGCTTCCCCATCAATGCTAAAGAAAAGTACCCCACAGCATGATGCTGCTACCACCATGTTTCATGGTGGGGATTTTGTTTTCAGAGTTTTGTGTAGTGCACACATAGCATTTCGCGTTAAGGCCCAAATGTTCATTTTGTGGAAGTGTGGTGAACTGGAAAAGGTATGAATACTTTTGCAAGCTACTGTGAGAATTAATACAACTTGGAGCTGCAGCGCATTGCTTACATGCTGCTTTCATAAAAATTAATGTGCACAATTTCATGCAGTAGTCAAACACACTGAACTCATTGTTACTGCACTGAATAAACATGTTGTATTCTGTCTTCTCTTGAATACAGGGGGAAGTCTGTGTGTGACCAAGGACGCCTGAGGGTCCTGTCTTCAGCTCGTGGACATGACGTGGACCTCGAGGAACAGCTGAGCGGTGTAAAGTTACTGTGAACTAGAATGCCATGAGCACAAGAGCCCACTGTTCTCAACGCCGCAGGCAGCGTGGATGTCGTCCCCCTGCACCAGCCCCGTTAGGTCATAACGGCACCTCGATCAGCCGTTTATCACGGATCATGTAGCAATATGCCTCAGTGTACAGAGGCAGCTCGGATGCTTGAATAAAGCCATTCAAAAGGGTATTTCTTAAACATTTACTTTATGACAGCATCCCTTTTCCCAATTGTTATGTACCTCTAGGTTTGATCCCACCTTGCACTGCCTGGATCTCCTCTAAATCCTGAACCTAGCAGAGTGTAAGTGCAGCATTTACCAGATATTAAGACTAATTCTGTAAGCTACAGAGCAAAACATGTCCTCTGCTGACATTTGATACACAAAGAGCCCCTCCACGCTCTCCCTCCCTAAAAGCTCGGTGTAAAGATCTCTCACAAATATGCTGCAGAAACATTTGCAAAGACTCATGGACACTTATGTAAGAGTTCTTACATAAACCCAACATGCAGAGGATTAAATACCCGTAAAAGAAGATAAAATCATATGTTGTAAATTAAGGAAATAGATGCACTTGAAATCTGAAGGTGACTCACTAAGAACAGCAGATTTGGAGTACGTGTTAACATATTAAAGTCTCTCTTGACATCAAACTGTGCATCTGTGAAAATAAGTCCCCTTCTACTGCTGTGCCTTTGCTGAAAATCTCAAATCAAAGCCCCCAACCTCCACCTAAAGGCTCAGGTCCTGCTGGTTACAAGAATCTGTTGCTCCAGGGTTTCTTGAAGACGTGCTTTCAGATGAAGCAGGGTGCATAACTCTGCGGCGGTGTACAGTAAATCCACACTGAACCCTCAAAATCTTAGTTTTATTGGTGGTTTTCATCATTTTATTTGAGCTTACTTCCATGCAAATAAAAAGCTGCTGGTTTGAAAGCCTCTCAGTTTTCTTTTTTCATCTCCTGGTTGGAGTTTTGACTCTTTACTTTGAAGAGGGGTGGCATGCGTGATTGGGTGAGAAGGTCAGAGGTTATGCTACTCTTAGTGTCTGCTTCAAGAAACCCCTGAGGTGAAGGACATTCCTGATGGGGGGGGGGAGTCAGGTTTTATGTGGAGGGGATTCGGAGTTTGTTCAGTGAGAGCATACAACAAAAGGGCTACGGCGACTGCACAGGCCAGGGGTGAAGGGTGGAGGTCATGAGTCAGGCATCCCGTGGAGGACAGAGATCATACCAGGGGAACGGGTGCTAACGAAGTAGAACGATGGGTGCAGGGGTCAAAGAAGAAACATAAAAATAAAATGAAGCAAAGAAATGTTACTCATGGTCATAAATGGGAAGTAGAATCAGTTACATCAGCTAAAGTTAACTAGAAACGTAAATAGAGGTATTTATAAGCCTGGCAGAAATGATTTTTATTCAACCACAAACACAGTTATCTTGGATAAGATAAGAATGTGCAAGAGTCATAACTGTTTCATGTCCACAATAATTCATATCCTTCAGAAAAGTCTTTATTGGCTATAAGAGCAATCAAAAGGTTTTTATTGCTGACAAGCGTTTGGCATCTTTGACCATCTTTGGCATCTTCGGTGATGAGCTCCAGGTCTTTGAGGTTGGAAGACCTCTTTCCAATTACCCTAATATATAACTCCATTTACAGATTCGCCACCACATTCGGGTCCGGACTCTGGCCGGCACACTCCAAAATGTTTCTATTTTTATTGGATAACCATTTCTTCACCTCTTTAGCTGTGTGTTTTAGGTATCGCCATGGTGAAACATCCAATGTTTCCCAAGATCTGGTTCTCTACGGACTGCCTGGTGTGATTGTTGAGAATCTTGATGTAATCTTCATTTTCCATGATGCCATTCACTTAGATTAGGCTGCCTGTCCCACTGGTTGAAAAACACCCACAAAGGATTATGCTTCCACCAACATGCTTAACCATGGAAGATGGTGTTCTTGAAGTTGAAGAATTTTCCTTTTTCACACCAAATGAAATTTGCATCATTATGGCAAAACAATTTGATTCTTTTTTTCATTTGACCACAGTACAGACAGACAGAGGTCATCTTGTCTGCACAGATGAGGCTTTTCAAAGACCAAGTAGGTTATTGTGTGCCTTACTTGGAGAAGTGGTTTCCTCCTTGGTTTGTATCCAATCCAATGTCCATTAAGATCTCTGCATTAAGATGTTGCCACCAGCATGGTCAACATTTTTCATAATGACTTCCTGCCATGTCTTTGACATTTTGCATTTATATTTTATAATTATACTTCTTGTTTTGGACACTTGACCTTTAACACATTTAGATATGGGCTTGTAGACCTCTCCTGACTTGTGAGCAGCCAAAGTGCACCGCTGCAGGCCCTCGTTGAGCTCTTTTGTTTCAGTCTTGACTTGCCACAAACCAGTTGCAGGAATCTGGTGTTGGGTTAGTTGATGAAAACAGCTTTTTGCTGCCAAATGCCTTCAGAGGTCCCCTTATTATTAAATAAAGTCCAGCAGCTGTTCTGTGAAGGTCTCAGAGGTTTGTTAGAGAACATTACAGAAAACAAACAGCATCATTAAGACCAAGGAACACAGCACGCAGGTCGGGGAGAAAGTTCTGGAAAAGCTTAAAGCAATATCCCAAGCTTTAAACATTTCACAGAGAACTGTTCAACCTTTCATTTAAAAATATCCATACAGGAGTTGAGGATATGCAGCGCTTGCTGAATAAGATGGCGACAGGTTTGAGAAGCAGGTGGGTTTACCAGGTAGGTAGGACCTCTCCAGAAGATAAGTTTCCTTGAGGTGGTTGATCTTCGAAGATGTCCAGTAACAGCAGAGGTTGGCTCGATGATACTGATGTAGTTGTTCCCTAAACTCCTGCGTGTTCGTTTGTTTGGTAAAGCTAAGACATCCTATACTGTTACTAATAAAACTAAGTAATAAAAGAACACGGAGGCTGCGCAGTCTTTAGATGCCTGTACAGGGAGAAGCTCGTCCGAATACTTCTGAAACTTCTGATTACTTCCCCCAGAACAGCAGTTTTTATTCAAAAACAAGGCGTGAACAGAAATACATTTTAATCGAGTGTCAGGTGATCGTCTGATTTCATATCGGAGCTGTCCGGCACTCTGACATTCAGCTGCCTTTTCAGCACTTCCTATTTTTCCACTTTTGGCCTTTATCTACAGACATATACAAATATATTCTTGTTGCAGGGCAGAAGTCTTACTTACAGAAATATCTTCTGTTACTGGGCAGAGGATATCTAAGTCCAACACACACAGAGAAGCCTGTTTGCAGGCCTCTAAGTTACACAATACATTTTATTTCACACATTATTAAACATACTTGAGCATAGCAATACAGATCCTATAAGTATAGCATGAATATTTTCCAACAATACCTCAAGGTGAGATTCAGAGCACCTGACACTGAGTTATTTACTGGAATATCACCTGCAGAACTTTGACTAGAGAGCTTGATTTACTGGGGCCACTGGGATTTCCTGCAGGTATGTTTACTCACTACTAGTGCCCCACCCACCAAGAAGAGTTGCTGCATAGATGGTGAAACAGAGAGAACCCAACCCACAACAAAACAACCCAGGATCATGGCAATGGCACAACTGTAAACCCACAAAGACATGGCCGTCCACCTAAGCTAACAGGCTGGGCAAGGACAGCCTTAATAAAAGAAGCAGCCAATAGGCCCATGATAACTGTTGAGGAGCTGCAGAGATCAACAGCTCAGGTTGGAGGATCTGTTGAAATGATAATTGTGCACTCCACAAATCTTGCCTTCATGAAACCGTGGCAGAGAAGAAAGCCATCATTGACGAAATACAAAGGAAATTACATTTCGTCACTGTTGGACAAAAACCTTGTCAGTCAGTCATTTTCTACCACTTATTCCATAGTGGGTCGCAGGGGAGCTGGTGCCTATCTCCAGCAGACAATGGGCAAGAGGCAGGATACACCCTGGACAGGTCGCCAGTCCATCGCAGGGCAACACACAAACAACCATGCACACACTCATTCATACACCTAAGGGAAATTTAGAGAGACCAATTAACCTAACAGGCATGTCTTTGGACTGTGGGAGGAAGCCAGAGTACCCAGTGAGAACCCATGCATGCATGGGGAGAACATGCAAACTCCATGCAGAAAGATCCCTGGCCGGGAATTGAACCCAGGACCTTCTTGCTGCAAGGCAACAGTGCTACCAACTGCGCCACCGTGCAGCCCACAAAAACCTTGTATCTCCAGAAATTTAACTTCTCAGAAAATAAAAAAGCAATTTCTACCAAATGTAAATGCATTCATTTTTTGGTCAAAATAACATGCAGTTTTTCATACTTTTAAATTGATATTTATCGGTGAAACCACACACATGTGAAGGATCATCAATATAGTTGATTTTCACAAGAAAATAAAAATTATTAAAATGGAGGTGGCAGCATTATCCTGTGGGAATGCTTTCTTCAGCAGGGACAGGCAAACTGGCCAGAGTTGATGGGAAGATGGATGGAGCCAAATAGGACAATCGCAGAAGAAAAAACGCTTGAGGCTGCAGAAGACTTGAAACTGGGTCAAAGGTTCATTTTCCAGTAGAACAACTCTAAACTCTAAAATGTATAAACGTCCATCCAGTCTGACTAAGGAGCAGTTTTTAAAGAGGAATGGGCAAAAATGTCAGTCTTTTGATGTGCACACTTGGTAGAAATATAACCCAAAAGACGTGCAGCTGTAATTGGAGCATAAAGTTGTTGTGTAAAGTATTGACTCAGGAGGGCTGAATACAAATGCAACCCAAACTTTATGGATTTTTAGTTGTAAAAAAAATATTTAAACCATATACCATTTTCTTTTCACTTCACAATTATACACTACATTGTTTGTCTAGCACACAAAATTTTAGGTTTGTGGTTGTAACGTGACAAAATGTGGAAGATTTAGGGGATTATGAATACTTTTCCATCCAACATACTGGAAGTCCTCATTTTCAGCACGATGAGGATATATGAGGAAAGATTTGGATTAAATTGTAAATTCTTTGAGGAAACGTCTGATGAAAAGGTAAATCAAAGTTCCTGTCTGGCTGTAGAAAAACTGCTGGTAGATTCACAGTTTTAGATGCGAGAGCAGATACCAGAAAGACACAGTAGCAAAATAACACATCCATTAAAGACATGTTTATGTAAAAGATTTAGAAGTAATTTCTTTGAGCCAGAATCTGCGTGGAGAACAAAAATGGGGACAATGTTTGATGAACAATGAAAAACAACCTCTTTTAGCAGTTAATGGAGCAGATCGATCGTGCTTTCAGTGTTAAGGACATTTATTTTCTTCAGGGAAGAATAGATTCTGTTAAACACCAAAAAGATTTTGAAGCAAACATCATATTATTTGGAAAAAAGAGGAAAAACAAAAACAGAATAGCCTCTATGGATGTTTCTAATCTTAAACGCAATATTGTTGCTCAACTATTGACAATCATTCAGACTTGAAGTTGTCCCCGTTGATTGTTTGTGACCTTGTTGTGCTTGCTGTTATTTATTGTGTGAGTGTTTGTTTATGTTTTTAACCACCATGAGAAGCCAAACGCATGTTTCCAGATTTGTGGACAACAAAGATCATTTTAAACATTTGGGTTTCTAAATTCATAATGAACAAAAACTTCAACTGCATGCTTTGGTTGAAGGCTCATGGAAAAACCTTCAGCTTTATTTCCAAGGTCGTCATCATAGAAAATATGTGGGTAGATGTGAGGAGGAGTGAATGCAAGCTCAGTGCAAAAGTACTGACATCCCTTGAACTTTAAAACATTTTGTCACGTTATAACCATGAGCTTGCATGAATTTTATTGGAAGGGAAATGATGCATATGCTGTGAGACGTATTTGCCCAGTTGCAGATTTCTTCAGTTATTTTCTTGCTTTTCACACTCAGATGCTCCTAATTAAACAAATTTTAATATCAGACAGAGATAACCTGAGCCAATACAGAAATTAGTTTTCAAATTATGATTTCATTTAGTAAAGGAAAGAGCCAACAAAGTTAACCTGATCCGGTGTGAAAAGGTAATTGCCGTGTAAACTTAATTACCTTTAGGCCTGCACTCCACAAGTTTGGCTCTTTATGAAAAAGTGTTGTTTTTGTGGAATATTTGGAAGAAAACTATCAGAACACCCCTCTCAGATTTGGCACAAACCACAGTACAAACATGTGCAAACAGCAATGTCTAGCAGGAAACTAACAGTGCACATCACCCTTAACACACCATCCCCAAGGCAAAACATGGTGGTGGCAGCATCATACTGTGGGGAAGCAGGTGATAGTTTATGAGAAGATGGGTGGAGCTAATTACAGGGTAATTCAAAAAGAAAAGCTGTTAGAGAGAGCAAAAGACTTGAGCTTAGACCAAAGGTTCACATTTTAACAGGACAACGAGCAAGATTTATGTCATTTATGGCCTAAACCGTAATATTACTCAACATTTGTGGCAATACTTCAAATTTGATGTTCACAGAAGCTCTCTGTCCAATGGGAAGGCATAGACGTATCACATTACAATGACAACCCTTCAATTATTTTAGTTGGGTTTTATGTGAAAAACCAACACAAATAATTGTAGGGTTGAAAGTATGGGACCCATTGTTTTCAGATTTGTTATTGAAAATAAAAACTGAAAAGTGTGCCATGCATTACAGGCCCTTGTGTTAATTTTAATTCAACCCGCTTTCGCTGCAGTTACAGCTGCAAGTCTTTGAGGTATGTCTCTTGCAGGTTTGTACATCTAGAGGCTGAAATTATTGCTTATTGATCATTCTTTTTTGCTAAAAGGTTTAGACTGATTAGATTGGGAGAGTCTGTGAATATCAATTTAATTTTCAATATTAATGGGCTTTGACAGGGTCATTCTCATACATAAATATGCTATGATTGTATATATTCAAGGTTGTCCTACTGAAATCTATCTTCCCATCATCTCTGGTCAGCTCCTTTGTCCCTGTGTGGATCAAAGCATCCCCACGGCATGATGCTCCCACCTCCATGCTTTATCCAGGGATAGTGTGTTTGGGGTAAAATGTAGTGTTAGTTTTTGGCCAACCATAGTTTTTTTCATGTAGGCTAGAAAGTTGATTTGTGGTCTCATGAGACCACATCACCTTCTTCCACATTCCTACGTGGCTTGTGGCAAACTTTAAATAGACTTTTTTTTATGTCTTTGCTTTAAATGTTGGCTTTCTTCAGGCCACTCTTCAATAAAGACCAGATTTGTGGAGTGCACAACTAATAGTTTTCCTGTCTGCAGATTCTCCCCCTGGAGTTCCGGATCTCTGCAGATCCTCTAACGTTACCATGGACCTCTTGGCTGCCTTTCTGGTCATCTCGTTTGTCTTCGCTATACGTTTAAGATATTGGCCATGTCCTTGTATGCTTGCCTTTGTGTCATACTCTTTTCACTTTTAGATGATGGCTTGAACAGCGCTCAGTGAGATGTTCAAAGCTTTGGATATTGTTATAGAACACAACCCTGATTTGAACTTTTATTTGTTGAAGGGTTCAAGTAGAAGGGAACAGATTTGTCATCAGTTGCGGTACAAAAACATTACCGCTAGATGTCACTCTAAATCCACATTTAATCAATGTCCAGCTCTTCTGTCTCACATTCTCTTAGCATACACGCATACACATGTACATAAATGTAGGAAGTACAATGGAGAGAGGTTGCCAAACAACAATATATACAGCAGCAATATCCAATCAGAGGCTTTCTTGCGTTTTCAAGTCAGAGCCTCATATTTCCAACATCACAATCCTGTATACCAGCAGGGGGCACTGTCTGCCTCAGCAGGAGTCTGACATTCGACAACACACACTTGCCAGCGATTATGTAATGTTTGCAATTATGGATTTATCATCTGCAAGGTAGCGTCATTTTGCGTTGTTTATGCAGAATCTGAAGGTCACCAACATATGTTGCATATCACAGTGATGGCACGTCCAGAATGCCCACCTCACACGTACTATAATGTAAAACCCACAGGTTCATCTTCATCACACAGGTCGTCACTGTCTGCAAGTCACAAACACAATGTTAGCGGAGTTTACTATAGGCCACGCCCCGTAAGTCCAGCTGGTGGCAACACTCGTGATGACATCACCGCAACGGGCGCCGATAGGCCCCGAGACGTTCCTCGTCCGTCCAATCGCCTACCGAGGAAGTGACGTTAGCCAGGATGGCTCCCGTTCACTTACAGTTGAGTGGGCGTGGCTTGGATACCATCTACGTCAGAGCGAGTCGGATCCTGCGCCGTGATTGGCTGAGAGCAGTGAACGTGAGTGTCTGTTGCTGAGAGAAAAGGAAGACGGGATGTAGCGGATGATCGGCTGCGCCACAGAAAGTGCAGATCGGCTCCGAAAATAACTTTTGAACATAAACTGTGGGCCATTTTTCTTTTTTGTCAGTGTTTTTAGCAGTTGTACTGACACAGTAAGAGGGAACAGTTATAAAAACGCGCGTAACAACAGCTGGATGTAAAAATGACCGCATAGGGCTGTTTGAATCCTTTCTCCACCAACTTGTAGCGGTTAATGCGTTATCACGGTCTACTAAGGGATAGTAGTTCTGCTGTCAATTATGGTAAACATACTCCTCAAGAGAAGAGGAGGAGGAAAAGGGGACATTTGTGCCTTTCTATTGGCTGACAGTCATATGCTCCCTCCTCTCGGTCCTCACTCACGCTGTTCCTATGGTTCCCAAAGCTCTCATTGGATACTGTAAAGTTTGGGACCCTACGTGAGTTTCGCTCACCATCCCTGCCACCATTGGCTGAACCTCCCTGTCCGTCAACTGGACTTTGACAGCCTGCTACGCCCTCTGCACCGCAGCGCGCGCTCTGATTGGCTACTGTAACTGTCAGCGTGCTGTCATTGGTTGGCTTCCCCAGCTGTTAGTGGTTCATTCACCATTTTGTGACTGTAGTGGAAAAGGAGAGCGATAGTTTTTTTTGTATCCTTGTTTGAGTTTCTGCGGAGGGGAAAAGACATGTTTTGTGCAGGAAAAGTAAAGTAGGAAGTATTCAACGCCAACAGCAGAGGGATGTTACTGGGAGTTGTACTAGTCTCCCCATCGGGAAAATAGGACCGTACATCTTTCTGTGGCAAGAGGAAAAACGCTGTTTGAGGTGAGTTGGAACTAAGTTAGCAACGGGTTAGTAAAGCCAAACTGACGCTAATTTTCTATTTTCAGAAGATAGCACGAGACTAGAACACATAAGCGCCAACGGTCGTCGAATGTTCCACAACCGTCCAAAGAAACGGAGTGACAAGGCTTCCGAGCCGAGGGGAAAAAACCCAAAGACAGGGGAGGGGTGGGAGCGTAACAGCCTAAAAACTTTCTGAAATGTTTCCCCATACTCCTACTGAAACATCCCACGTTAATTTAGTTGCCTTCAGCGTCGCCTGTTAATTGTGGAGTACTTTTCCTTGACCTTAGTTTTTGAGTTTTGCGCGGAGCCGCGGCACGTAGCGTAGTAAAAACAAGCGACCTATTTGCAGCGTTGCAGTCTTAATGTTTACCAACACGAGAGTGCGATCTAATTTGGAATATTTTTAAATAAACCCAGGATAAAGAAAAATAAAATAAAATACGTTGTAGCCATAACGTTTTATGTAGTTATCTTCTTCCACCGTCTCGTACTACGACTACTACAACCACCACTATACTACTAATGCTACTGCTGCTTACTAGAGCGATACCACGTTCACCCAAGTTTTATAACATTATATACCTTCGGCTCATTGCAACGTTAAGGAAGCTTCAATCGCGTGTGCTTTCTTGCGTACTTTAGGCGTTGTAGTGTGTTTTTCGCAGGCGAAACACCGTTGCATGAGGGGGGAAATGGGTTAAGATAATTAAACGTCTCTTTCAAACCGGTTGGTTTGTGTTTGTATGCGAGGACCATCGTGCACAGCAAAGCGCCTGACCGCCTCGACTCACGATATACTCCTTTGACATTGTGGAGCGCCTCTCGTAGTACTCACACAGACAAGCCGTGGACGCTTTAAGTGTTTTCTCGGCTTTTTCCTCCTCTCCTCGTAACTCTGCTTTCCTGCTCTGCTATCCCGCAATCATAGTCGATGCATCCCTTGACATCTGCACATTCTCGCAGTTTTGTAACATTTATTTCAAGTCATGGTAAAATTAGATGGTTGTTTAGGTACGTTTGGACTTCAGATGCCCTGCATGTTTCCACTGTGGCATGCATTCCCCATTATCCTCATTAATGGCCCCTGTGTGGTCCTGATGTTGTTGATCAGCTGGGCATTGATGTGACATTGGCATTTCTGCCATTTGGTCCCAAACAAGAACAGTCACCTCTGATCTATGCTACAATAACTCAGGATCAATCCTGGCCAAAACGTGAACAAATTAGTTAATCTTAGTGCTTATATTTTATGAAGAATGCACAAGTGAATAGGCCAAAGATCCAAATCGTCCAATTTTCCCTGATCGGAGTACTGAAATATGTGATTATTTTTCCTCTTATATACACTGAAAGTAAGAACTCCCACTATTTTAAAAGGAAAACTACATTAACCTCCAGCAATTACTTTGATGTACTCTATTTTGAACATATGTTTTGCTGCATAAATTGGATGTTCTTGTCATTGCTTAATCTTTGTTGGATTCACCACTACCTCTCTGTCTATTTTATGTGTTATAGACCTCAGCAGGAAGAAAAGATCTCTCATAGAAAACAAACATCTGTATCTGCAGGGAAAAGACTGATCGGTGCAGCTCTGTATTTTAGTTATAATAATGTCATTCAATATCTGCGCCAATCTACTAAACAGCTGCCAGTATTTCTAGTACGGCACAATATTCACTCGCTTGTAACAAGGACTGCCTTTCACTTGCCTACATACATGCAGACACAACCACACAGCTCACCCTAAAATACCGGAATCCATATTCTTCTATTCATGTCATGCTGTCTGTGCAATCACCTCCCTCACGCATGCGCTTATAAACAAAAACATGTGTGTTTGTTGAAGAGAGCATGTTTTCTGTTCTTTCTGCTGTTTCACGTGTGAGTGTGTGTTCCCCCGTGACCCAGTTAAGGGCAAAGCCGCCCTGCTATACCGAAGAGTACGGGGACCACGACAGGCTTCGCCATCACAGTCGTCCTTCTTTCCTCTTCTTCACGTTCTCCCTTCTCCGTCACTGCAGCCCTGCGCCCAGACAGACACCCATAAAATGTTTCAGGAGGAAGAGATGAGCTGCACGATGCCAACATATATACATTCTCCTTGACACGAGCTGCAAATGCAGCATTGAACAAGGCAGACGCAATATGAACACGGCTGAATTAGACTCTGATACCTTTTGAACAAGAAGCCGCTTGATTGCCGACCCCCCTTCACTTCATAAACACAACCTGTGCCATGATGCAGCGGGGCACAGGCTGACTCCTCTTCCACAAACTTAATAAAACCTGTACTCTGTTTATTACTCTCTCATTGTTAAGTAATAAATACTCTACAACTTAATTGTTAATTTGAAACATAGACAAGAACTCTTCATGAATGACCGAGCTGTGTGAGTGTGTGTTCCTGGTGCTTAAATGCACCTGCACCCAAACCTAAAAACTCCCTCTGAAGATTTTTATTTGCATGAAATTGTGTATTTTAACCTAA
Organism: Girardinichthys multiradiatus; assembly: GCF_021462225.1. Lineage (NCBI taxonomy): Eukaryota > Metazoa > Chordata > Actinopteri > Cyprinodontiformes > Goodeidae > Girardinichthys > Girardinichthys multiradiatus. The sequence goes on from NC_061796.1 coordinate 32,498,351, forward strand.
TAATATAATTCGTGTGTATTCATTACAGACATGCACTTTTTATACTGCAAAAGGTATTTATGTACATGTAGGGGATTGTTTATGTGGTAAAATCAGTGTGTGACAGTATATAGGTCCAAGGGAGAGTTTAAGGGACTATGCATGACTGTGTTGTAAATTCCAGTGAGGGCACTTAGTGTGTGTGTAAAGTTTTGGTGCTGACAGGAACCACATTACGGGAAGGGCCCCTTTATCCTCCATTTTTATTGGGTGAAACAGCCGAGTTTTGTTGTTTAAAGGGGAGTCCAGTTCAGTGCCATGGAGATTGCGATTATCTATCTATTTACAGTTACAGTTTGCTTTAGAACAGAGCAGCAGCAAGTTTACTTGTAGCTACCTCTAATGTTGGTTTAGCAGTGTCAGGACTTGTCTGATTCACCTCTGAATTCCTCTCTCTGCTCCATCCAGATTCAGCCCTCTGGGAGTTTAATTTTGTTTCTTCCAAAATTTTGAATGACTGACATTTTATGCTCTTTGGCAGCTCCAACCACAGGCCAGAAATTCTGATTTAGACTTGCTTTGTTTATGTCATGAAATGTTATTTAACAAAGTAGAAATCATCAAAGATTGATGGTTTTTAATTTTTAAGGCGAGGACTAGGCCACATGCAGTGTTTCAATCCTCTGCCTCTCTTCAACATGGAATTTACAGATATTAAATGCTTATATCAGAATAATTGTCCTTGTGACATGTAGTGTGCCAAACAGAAACACATTCAACCCTCTAATGCCTAAAGGGTTATTCATAATTACAGAAATGTGTATTTTCCACTGGTTGTAACTACTCCGTAAATGAAAGATTGGTCCATTTCTATTTCTGAAACTTCACTGTGCCAAAATGGGGAACACACTGACTTATCAGCCAAAGTCTAGAGCATTGTGGGATGGCCATGAGCATGTCCAAATGCATTTTTCTGTGCTAAGATCAGATCCTCACCAGACATTTAGCCAAACAGTCAGTCAGACATGTGGCTCTCACCCCTGCTCTTTTCCCATTTTTTCTAAGTTCCTCGACAGACCCAGCACTCCCAGTACAAGCCTCATCATCTCCTTTAATGAAGGGGTACTTGGTCTGATACTGGTGGGAGGTACATTTCTCCAGTCAGAGTTTTCTCTCTTTTTTCTATCTTTCCATGATTTTTCAGAGATTGGCAATTTAACACAATTCATAAATATATTTGTTTACACAGTACACTCATTTCCTTTGGATCTTTTTATAAAATCTAACTTACTATCAGTGAGACTGGAAGACATAACCATACATATTTATGTTGACTTAAATCCAGTACTTTGATACACTTTTAGAGCAGGTTTGCAGTTACCATTTATTATGCACAGATAAGTTGTTTTTAAATCTTTGCATCGTTTTGAAACATCACTGAAACAATCAGTTCGCAACACTAAAGAGGCAGTGACCTGGCGAATGTATATTTCTGGTTTTCTTTGACTGATCTATTCCAATTTTGACCAATTTAGATGTTTTTTCTTTTCTAAGAACTATGACACATAAAACAGGAAATGTGGACTGTGAGGTTTGAATCCAACAGAAAATAAAGGAGATACAAGATTATCCTCATTTATATATCAAAGCATGTGCTCATAATCTTTATCTGGTTGTTATTAAAACTCACAAATGTGGCATCAATGCACATGTAAGTTAATGCATTTTATGGAACAGAAATGGTGGGAGTTCTTAGTTTTATATCATTTAATGATCATTTAATGATGAGCTGATCTAGATCTAATTTTGATCTCTGGTGGATTGATTGGTGTTTATTTGTATAAAACCCCATACAGGAATTAATAAATGTAAGTGTCCTTACTTGTGTAGATATGAGTCGAACGTATAGAGTATTGGGGTTGGTATTAAATTGACAATTGAGGACTGTTTATACTGTGAGGTAGTGATGATCGCATGAACGACTCTTGTTTTTGATTAGTCATTTTCGTCCGGGGAGAGATGAGTTTTGGTACGGCAGGAAGCGGAACTGGTGTGTTGCTCATTTATTTTGTTGTTAAACAGTTAACATCGAGGTCACCGTGTGTGTGTGTGTGTGTGTGTGTGTGTGTGTCTGTGTGTGAGAGAGAGAAACTTTTCAATGTCAAGACAGGAAGTGTGTGCGTGCACTGTAGGAATTAGTGGGCAAGGGTTTATATCTGCATTTGTCAGAAATTGTGCATTTGCACATGTGGGTGAGTTGCTGAGGCTAATCGAGGGGAACACACGTCTGTGCGAAATGCTGCAAGTGTGTGCGTCAGTGTATGTCTGTAAATGTGTGTGTGTCATTGTATTAAGCCTGTAATCTTGCATCAGTGAGTGCCTGATCCTGCGCCAGGCTTTTAATTTCTCTCATTTTGGGCGTATCTTACCAAGGCAGATTATTCCAATTATATTGTCTTTTTAGTGAAACGTGTGTGTGCGCGTGACAGAGTATCAGTGTGTCACTGACAAAAGACGACTATGAAAAACTGAGACCTCGAGAAAAAGTGAGAAGGAGCCAACAAGTACTAGAATGACTGAGGAAATTCCCACTGACTACACAGGAACAGCCTGTTTGGTCAAACTTCCAAACAGCCGTGTATTCCTCCCTTTCTCCCACTCATGTCATAGTTGTGACCTCACTCAGGCCACCAACAGCTATTTTCTTCTGAACAAGGGAGCGAACAAGGCAGTTGTTCACTCCCAAGTTGATCACATAGTATCACATCCATAATGCGCAGCGTGAGAAAGCTTTGCTGTCACATGTTGAAGTAGATGGAGGAAATCAGGTGGAGGGATCAGGCGAACGATACTTCAGACTTAAATGTCTAAGTAGTGATATGAAAAGTAGCTTTTTTCTTTCAATTCAATTCAATTCAGTTTTATTTATATAGTGCCAATTCACAACACATTTCTTTCTTTCTTTTTTTATCATGTTTGATATGAATTTTCTTTCAGGACGTCTTTTTTAGTAAACTCACAAGAGACTTTATTATGCCTGGTACTGAATTTCTTCATTTTTGCTACAATATAAACATCCAGCGTACGAACAGAGACAATGTACGATAATGGATTCACAAAGAATGAGACAAGATTTAAACTGTGTTTTTGGGGAAAAAAGGAACCCAAATTTAGTCTTTGATTGTTTTCAAAACTAGATTAAACAATTTACAAACTCCAGACTGTGTTTTAAATGATCTGTAATCAAGGTGGAATAATTTAGTGCATGGAAAATTTTGCTATTTCATTATTGTTTCATTGCTTTAGTTATGTTAAGAATAGGAATGCACAATATATCTGCCTTAACATCAGTATTGGCTGAGGTCAGTCATTTTGTAACATATCAGTATCGGTCCCACAAGTAAAACAGGGCTGATATAAATAATCAATGTTTATTTTCATTTTGTTGTCATTTGTTTCAGGAGGGGAGGGACGGTAAAAGTGATGCAGTGCAGGAGTGTGAGGTTGAACTGAAGCAGAGAAGCAATGTCTGCAGCGTGCTCATTTGTTTATGGTGTTGAAAGGGTGGGGAACTATATCTAATATTGATTTATCGGTTATCGGCCCAGCATTTTTGTTAAGTGTAGAATTATCCTGATAAAGCTTAATCAAATATTTAGATTTTAAACAAAAAAGGATTCTTTAGAAACAGCAAATAAGCAGTTTGATGCTAACTTCAGTGTCGGATAACCATTAGCCAGTTGCAGTAATCTTACAGTGTATTCAATTTCTGCTGCATGATATATTGCAAATTTATCAACATGCTGGGACATTGATAAATATTAGACAATTATTTAAATTGCATTCACTTAAGTCTCTATTTGCCAGTTGTTTATTTCTTGCCAATTAACGACAATGTTCAGGAGACCATTGAGAAATGACAACTAAGTTATTTTTTTTGCCAAATAAGCAGATGTAGTCAAATGGAGCTTATTTGAAAAAAGCTGTTAGTGAGATTAGAGCTGGGTGATATAGACAAAAACATTATCCTGATAGTTTTTCTATATCCAAGAGTTTAAATAATTATCACAATACTGTTTTAAATGAAAAGGTTAGTTAGTTTGTAAGCTAGGTTCTATTTCAATACAAACTTGAAGAAGAAATATATAAGTAATAAAACATTAATAATTACTAATAAGATTTATTTTTCAGAAGGTATTATAAACTAAGCAATTAATTTCCTAAATAACGGTACTTTATGGATCAATAATGACACTTTCTCAACTAGCAATATAATAATGTAAAAATCCTATTTGCAGTACTGAGTAAAAATGTAATTATGGTGTAGTACAACTAGAAAATAGTGCAAATCTAGTTCACAATTCTGTTTGCAATCTGTTCTTCATCTTATGAAAATAGTTAAATAATGGTAATCCCACTTACTGCCTGTTAGGCCACATGTATTGTTTGTCTTATTGCATTTTAAAGCTTACCTTTATTTTTGTTATTGACATTTTTTGTTTTACAGTAAATAATTGAAAGAGTTTTATTGCCCAGCACCAGTTGAGATGGAAATATAAATACAAGTCATTTGTAACTCTGTCACACCACATACACACTTTAAAAAGTGTCAAGTGCTTCTTCATTGCTACCAAGTACCAAATCCTGTCAAGAAGTCTTCAGTAGTTGACACTGTCAATACAACAGAGCAACTTATGAAGTACTTTTTTCTCGCTTTAAAGTCAAAGCATTAAATCTGGATACAGGGTATCAAGCCTAATGCAAACAAGGTAATATACAGGGATAATAATAATAGCTTAAAGTTAAACAGTGAATTGATAGCGCTTCGTGAAAGTCACTTCTCTTTGAGGAGAAATATTGTGGCATTTTCATGTCACGAGTTCTTGTGACACAGGATCTTAGTTAATCAAATGGTTTACAATTATGTTTGAGTCAAACTAAATGTTTTCAAATAATACTTTTAATGTTTTAGAAAAAAAGCTTTATGTTTGTTTTGTTTTTTTCTAGCAATCGTTTTATATCGGCTTCTGTTTGCAACATGGAAATCCAGGTTTAATGTTTTGCAAGCACACATGCATGCACACATGGATGCATGCACTTTGCAGTGAATCAGGGCAGGCATGGAGAGTACCCACTGAAAGCATACTCTAAAATTTTGAGCCAGTTTGAGTATTGCAGTGAAGCTGGCTTCTATGTATGATGTAATTTTTGTAAACAGCAATTTCTGATTGTGAAGACAATAAATGACCACCTGTCTGCTTCGTCTCTCTTCTCTTTTGCAGATTACATTGTGGAAAGCACACAGAAAATACACAGAAGAAAAGAAGAAGAGAGCAAAATATTAAAAAGAGTGCCTTAAAAACATAAAATCATATAATCTGTAGCACTTCGAAAACGAGATGGGACCGTTAAAGGCAAACAGAAGAAGATCTCCACCATTAACAAGAGGCAGAGGGGGGAAAAAAAGAGTTGGTTCTCAGCCCATAAAAGAGAAAGACTCCAAAAGAGTCAAGAAGGAGACGCTTGTCAGAACCACACAGAACACTCCCAGCACTCCTTCCAATCCCAAATACACCCCGACACCCACAGATGCCAACTCAGATGACGAACTGATCACAAACAGCAATGCTAACACTGAGGAGGAGACTACTGACCGGATTAAACCTGTGGTGTCAGACACAAGTGATGGAAAGAAGGCAGAGGAAAAGACAGAAAAGGAAAAAATGGTTACAAATGGAAGCAGCATTCCACCCACTGATTCTGTAGTATTGCTTACCTCTGCCCCAGCACCACTCTCCAAAGCTGCACCCCCACAAGCCACCAATCACAGTCCCAGTTTAGGCTCAGTTTCCAGTAGGAAAACGGCCACATTCAAAGCTCGCATACCCAAGAAAAAATACATGTATGAGCACTTTGCTAACCATGCAAATGTCACAAATACTGTACCTACCTCCAGCCCTGCTCTCATATCAAACTGTTACTGCAATATCAACAGCAAAAACAGTGAAAGTCTGAATGCTCTCAATAATCTTTTGAAGCGTAGTAACAATATTACTAACAGCATTAATAAAGGCACTAATGTGAGCATAAATAGCAGTACTTCCAGTAACACTACAAGTGGTGATACTAGTATGATTAGCAGTAGTAACAGTTGTGCTGGGAGCCATAGTACTTATATAAAAAACATTAGCAGAAGTAATGATTGCTCGGGTAAGCAGCCATCAGTGTTAACAGTAGAAAGTAAAGCTAAAGAAGCAAATCATTTTGTTTCAGTGAAGGATAAAACCCACAGGACGTCACATTCCACAGAAAACAATTCACTAAGTGGAGGAAATGAATTGCAGGGTCCCCCTAACTCAGCACGCTCTTCCTCTACTGATACAGCTAGCGAGCACTCTTCTGACCTGGACGTGATGGAGGCAACAGGACCAAATGCTAATATTCATATTGTTGCTCCTTTCCAAAACTCACACCTGAAGGAGGTCAGTCTTTCAGAGGGACTAGCTGAAGCTCTGGCTAAAGGCATGAAAAACCAGAGAGTGCTGGCTCGCCAAATAAAAAGGAAAATGGAGAGCGATATAAAGAATGCCAGTGGTAAAGATTCATCCCTCCAATCCTCTATTTTTAGACCAGGGGTGGTGCGTAGAGTGAGTGGAGGTACTGTTGAAGTTCAACTCCAAGGAGAAGAAACCCTTGTTAAATACCCCTTTTGTAGTGGGACCATGGTGACACCATCTGTAGAGGCTGAGAGCGCTGTAGACTTCATCTTAGATGCACCCCCACCTGGCACTTCTCCCGTGGCTATTGGGACTCGAGTCTGTGTCCCGATTGGTGAAGAGGAACAAAGTCCTCTGATGTACAGACAGGGGGTTGTTGTTCAGGTGGACCCCCACCCTGGTGTCTCATTTCCTTACCAGGTGCTCCTGAATGAAAACAGAGAAACTCTGGGTGGAGAGTTGGTAGGAGAGAAAGACAAAGGCAAAGTAACAGGTCGGATTGTCTGGGTGTCCCGACAGAGCCTGAGACTACTCACCCCTCCATGGGAGGTCTCACAGTTAGACGGTGGGAGAGCAAAGGAGAGAGAGCTTGAGAGGGAACGGGAGGAGAGGGAGCGCAGGGAGGAGATGGAGGTTGAGAGAGAAGTTTGCCAGTTAAGTATTGGAATGGGGGTGCTGGGAGGTGGAGCACGGTTGGGTCCTGGATTTTCACATAAGGGGGCTGCAGAAGGGCCCACCTCTGTAACTGTACATCCACCTGCCAATTCCTCCACTGTAAGCTCCAGTGTAGTGGCCATCACAAGTCATAGATGTGAAAGCAATTTGTCTGGCAGAGAAAGGCAGAAAGAGCCTAACATACCAGAAGAAGATGTTGAGGTATCTCATTTTAACATGGGTCACTCTATGAGTCCAAAAGCAAGTGCTGGAACCTCGCAGTACAGAAACATTGTCTCCAAGCCTAGTAGTTATGCTCCTACATCCACTCACCTCTCAGTGGTGCGGGGGGTAGGACCACCTCATCTTTCTACAATAACCAGTCCTCTGCCAACCCCATCCCCTGCCTTGCTCACCCCTGAAATAAGCAACGCCACTTCAAACCTACCTCCAACCAAGACCACTCCCACCCAGACCCCTACTCCCACTTCTGGTGTGGGTTCCTCTCCAGCCTCCTCTCGTTCTAGGACTCCTCTCTCATTGGCCCAGCAGAAATACAAAAAAGGCGATGTGGTATGCACTCCCAATGGCATCCGTAAAAAGTTCAATGGGAAGCAGTGGAGGAGGTTGTGCTCCAGGGAGGGCTGTATGAAGGAGTCTCAGCGTCGAGGATACTGCTCTAGACATTTGTCCATGAAAACCAAAGAAATGGAAGCAGCAGGGGGAGAGAAGGTAGGGGGAGGCAGCAGCTCAGGGACGGTGACCCCTTCGGACCTTCGGGGGAGGGCAAGCAGTGAGTTTGAGTGGGACGACACTTCAAGAGAGAGCAGTGAGACCAGCAGCAGAGGAGACTCCAGACCACGCTTGGTCCTGCCTTCCCTCCTCCCTCATGAACTGTCATCAAGGTTTGATTTAGATGAGTGTGAGGCTGCCACCATGCTTGTGTCGTTAGGAAGCTCCCGCTCTGGCACTCCCTCCTTCTCCCCTACCTCGAATCAGTCTCCTTTCTCCCCTGCCCCCTCTCCCTCACCCTCTCCACTGTTCGGATTCAGGCCGGCCAACTTCTCCCCTATTACTGCATCGCCAGTCTTACAACACCGGAGACACCGGCAGCCCAGTGGTACAGGGGGAGGAGGGGGAGGGGGGAGTAAACCAATAACCCTAGCAGGAGCAGGTGAAAGGGAGAGACATGTTTCGGGCATCCAGCCCTCCTTCCCCAGTAATCTGACATTTACAGTCCCCATGAGCCCCAGCAAGAGAAAATCAGATGTACCCCTTCCACCACCCCTTCCCTCACACCACCACGATTACACACCCAAAACAGAGCTGGAGCTGGGAGACCTCAACAACTCCTTTAGAGTGCTCTCGCCCCATACACCAGCATCACATTCCCGGACACATACACCCACCCTTTCCCAGCTCAAAGGACTGAGCACACCATCTTCTAGCAGGCCCCCATCATCTGCTGCTGCCTCTCCTCCTCCTCTGCTGGCGTCGGCAACTCCTCCTCCTCTCTCTACCGACGGAGGGCCTCGTCGAGTGGTCCCTATACCCCAGCAGACTTTGCGGGACTCCCCTGTCATTGTTCGAAATCCTGAAGTCCCTCTAGCAAAATTCACTGAGTCTCCCTTAGAGAGAGCAGGAGGGGGTAGAAACGAGGCGGCTATAGATAACACCCCACCTAAAGACGTTGCTTTAACCTCCCTTACCCCTCAACCTGTCACGGGCCTCCAGGTTCCTGTCCCCATTAATGCTGCTGCAGCCACAGTGCCCAATGGTACTGTCTTCTTGCGGAGCCCAGCCCAAACTTTGGTACTTGTTTCCCCGACACCTTCCTCCCTACCTTCCGCTGACCCAACTGCTACCCCCCTCCAAGCCCTCTCAGTTACTGTCAGCACAACAGTGACAGCTTCTGCTCCGAGTAGCACGGACAGCTCTGCAGAACGAGAGGACAACAAGTGCACCGGGTTTGGTGGGGAGGTCCAGCAGCCAGTTCCCTGTCACCCATCTCCCACAGCTCTACTCCCCCTGATCCTACCAGCAGAAAGTCTTCACCCTGCCCCTCGAAAGGACATTATCATGGGACGTCCTGGCACAGGTGAGACAGTGTACAAATGTGTGGACGTGTGAGGTGAGAGATTTAAAATTAAAGGGGAGAAACGTTTGGCTCTTGCAGGAGAAAAAAAACAAATTTGATTCAACTATTCAAAAACCATGTTTGTTCATCCTGAGAAATTCTCTAATTAGTGTTCAAAGCAATAATGAATTAAAAAAAATAAATTAACAGAATGTTCTACAAATGCATAATTTTTGGCAGAAATATCTGCACATCAATGGACAGTTATTTGGCACAATAGATGGAAAATATATAAAATACTTTTAATATAATTTATTACATAAAACTAAGAAAGTGCACTTATGTCATCTTCATTTCTTAAAGGATTCTTGGATTTACCGACTGACTAAACTATTAGTCTAATTTTAATTAGATGCATTCATAAAACCTGCTTTTAGAGCACTTTAGATGAATTTAGTTTTCTCTCTATACCATTCTTTAAAAAAAATAATATCTAATATATTTTAGAAATCCTATTTCACTTTCCTACATCTAAAATTCATTGTAACAGCTGCATTTCTTTGTAGATTTGTATTGTATTTAGTGACACACATTATTATCATGTGCAGAATATTTAACTGGCCTTGAACTTGCATTTTTCAATAAGATGGCAGAAATAATTATATTATTTTGTCATTATTTTAAGATAGTGACGTTTAATAGAACTATGGTAAATATACAGATTAATTTAGAGGAAGAAGTACCAAGGGGAAAAAATCTTCGCACATTAAGCCAGAGGTACAGAGAAATGCCTTTTGTATAATGTGAAAGCTTAGCAGGGAAATGTAGTTTTATAGGTTTCTCCTTTTTTGCTGTTCTGCACACATAGCCAAACAAACAAACTCAGACAATTTATTTTTAATTAATAAATACCAGCCGGTACCTTTATGCTGTGTTGTTCTTAATTCATCAGATTAGACACTAGATTTTCAGTCTCTGACAACCTTAAGTAAAAACGGTTTTACGTTATTCTAGTGTTAACACAAATATTTTGAATAAACATGTATAACATAATCTAATTACTTTTATTTTAAATAGAAAAGCAACATTTTGTATTACTACTGTTGAAATAATATTGATAATTGCAGTAAAAAATAATGTTACCTCTTACATTTCTTCAGTTATTTTGGTTTTAATACACATAAATCATAAACATCAGCTACATTTTCTATTTTCTTTTCAAGGTTAGTGTTGAGAGTACTATACATTTTTGCTGATCTGCATGTTGTAGAGTGTCATAAATGTAATGAGCTGAATATGTTGTTGGTCTATCTAGTCAGGAGAGTGCCTGCAGTCAGCTTTTTAACAGGCATGCTGCTCAGAGCTTTCCACCTGTAGTTTTAAACCAGAGGTACGTTAATGAGACTGTGGGGTGGGACTCTTTTAATATCTACACCATAGCTATGTTTTTTTGCAACTGGAAGTATTTCCACTCTAAAAAAATGTTTCTCTTGTAAGTGAGGCAAAAGTGTAAGAGCCTTGTTTCAGCCACCTGACTGGCAGTGCACAGCACTAGGTGGAAGAGGGACAGCAAAAGGACCTTCACATCTTATTATTAATAGGACTTCAAACCATAAAATTTAGAAATCCTAAAAAGCTGGATGTACCCTGATAATAATAACCACCGCATTTCTTCATATGTTTTCTATAGGGATTAACTTCCACATTATAAAGGATTAGCTTTGCAGATAGTGGAGGGTTCCTCTTATATCTCCAGCCATTACCAAGCAGTAATTTTGTCTCATGATATACCCGAGATACTGTGCAGGAATAAAAGCAGGGATTTGTAATAGAAACTAATAGAGAAAAGAGCAGATAGTATGAAAATAATTTTTAACGAAGAGTTGAGGGGGAAAACGTAAAAAATTAGTGCTACACAAGAATTTAATATTAAGGGACAAAACGAACGTGTGGGCTAGATGAACTGTATGTAGGCCAGCTAAAGCCTTTTCCCCCATTTTTTTTTTGTTTGTGCCTTGCTGAAAAAACATGTTTAGATCACAACCAGCATGGGGGAAATTGTTCCTGAATACGGCAGCTGGGATAAAAAGTATAACTCAAATAATGTTTTGTTTTATTTATTTCTTCTTATCTTTAAAATGTGTCTGTGTGGTCGACTCCCTAACCCCAGCAGCAATTCTTACTCGCTGCAAACTATTTCCACCGACTCATTCTTTTTCTCATATGTCTTGTTTGTTTAATAGTAACTATATAGTGAAACAGGGTGTAAGCAGCCTCATTTTCCAGCTGTATCGAAGTGGTTTTGTTCTGAATTGTGTGTTGGTGTGTGCAGCTTATATACTGCAAGTTTTACTGTTTTGTGTGGGTGTGTGAAAAATGTTTTTCAAACTCCGGTGTTGGGGGAATGTACTATAGAGGGTGTACATATGAGTGTGAGAACACTATTTGTCACCAGCTTATCTTCAGGTCTGTTACTTATACACACATGGTGTCAATCGGTTTGATTCACGTAACCTTTTGCCCTCGCTGTTTTTGCCCCGGTCGTTGTGTAGGCATTCAGGGGTGTGACAGAGAGGTGGACAGGCAGAGCAAAGAAGGGGTGTCGTTTTGAGTATACGCTTCTTCTACTGATCCCTTTTTTGCAGCTGTAGGGACGCCGAATGAATGAATGAATGGCACCTCTTTGTGTGAGTGTTTGCATGCTTTGCTGCATGCGTGTCCGGAGCGCATGTGGTCCAATTACACATTTGGTCTGTTGCAAGAATGTGCAGGTATTATTCTTATATTTGTGTATTTTTATCAGCTTTTGAAAATGGGGGCAATTAATAATTTATTGTGGTTTTTGATGTTTCAGTATTTTCAATGTTATGTGAATAATAATATAAGATATCATAAAAAACAACAAGTGTTTTTTTTCCTGAATAATACAGTGTACTTTAGTGGAATATGGCAATAGACTATCACAAAGTGGTGCATAACTGTGAAGTGAAAGGAAAAGAATGCATGTTTTTCAACATGTTGTAAATATTGATAAAATCAGAGTGGAATGCCTTTATATTCAGCCCCCTTTACTGTTTTATCCCAAAATTAAATCCAGTGCCCCCAACTGCCTTCAAATCACGAGATCAGTGAATAGGGTTATGCCGTTTCACAGCTGTTCTGTGAAAGATCTCAGATATTTGTTAGACAACAATAGTAAAAGGCAGCATCATAAACACCAAGATACACACCAGACAAGTCAGGGATAAAGTTATGGAGAGGTTCATGATTAAGTTAGGTTATAAAACAATATCCAAGCTTTGACCATCTCACAGAGCAATGATCAATCCATCATCTAAAAATGGAAAGAGTTTTTCACAACTGCAGTCCTAACAAGACATGGCTGTTCAGTTGAACTGACAGGCAGGGCACCGAAAGCATGAATCAGAGAAACAGCGACCATGGTAACTTGTGAGAAGCTGCAGAGATCCGCTGCTCAGATGGGAGAAAATGCCAACAAGACAAAGATTAGTTCTGCACTCCACAAATTTGGCCTCTGTGGGCAAGTAGCAGTATTTTTGAATTGTTTAAAGTAAAAGTACACAAGAGGTCCCTCTTTAGTTTGCCACAAATATTGGGGCAGAAGGTCCTGTGGTCAGCTGAGGCATAATTCAATGTTTGGCCTTCATGGACAATGCTGTATATTGTCCATGATGTTCTATATATATATAAAACACCCCGAACCAACCATCTCCACTGTGAAACACGGTGGTGGCAGCATCAGGCTTTAAAGATGCCTTCTTCATCAGGGCCAGGAAAGCTTGTCAGAGTTGATGGGAAGATGGATGGAGCTAAATAAAGAGCAATCCTGGCAGAAAACCTGTTAGAGGCTGTAGAAGGTTTGAGACTGGGGTCGAGGTTCACCTTCCAGCAGAACAGCAACCCCAAACATACAACCAGAGCCACAGTGGAATGGTTTAACATACTCATGTGCTAGAAAGTATTTTTCTTCCCTCCCATGATCTAGGTCCCCAGCGCTGCTGTCTTTGATCACTGGAAGCTATTTCCCTTTCCTCTAGCGAAAACTGGTTTCCTGTATGAAACCATCTGGCTCCCTCTGTGATGTTGTTCCTCCATGTCTTCTTAAGGAGGTTTTTCCTACTATTGTCTACTATCCTTGATGTTATTAACACTAGCTTGACCTCCAGTCTAGTGCCAAGCAGTTTTAAACATGCTGTGATGCAACCCTTGTTGAAGAAATCTGGTCTCGATACTTCTGCTTCCCCAAGTTACCATTTTGTGCAAAATTTTGGAACAATTGTTTACTCCCAGCTGAAGGCCTTCCTGGATGAATATAACATTTTGGAAGTGTTGCAATCTGGATTTAAAACGTATCACAGTATTGAATCTGCTCTTTCAAGGGTTTTTAATAGGGCCGCAACTAACAATTTTTCGGATTCATCGATTAATAATCGGATAGCAAAAGGTGATTAATTGGAGATTTTTTAAAAGAATTTGAACCAGGTGAAGCTAAAGCTTTGCCACTTGAGTTCTGGATAGAGACATTTGAAGACAAAGAAGGTTTTTCATCTTAAATGTATATATTTGTTTGTACAAGTTTGGCCTAATAACTGCTCTGAGTGGGTTGCTCTTTCAGCAAATAGCATGTTTTATTATTCAATTACTAAATTGGTTGCAGATTATTTAAATAAACGATTAATCAATAAACAATTAATCTGATTAATTGTTTCAGCCCTAGTTTTTAATGACATATTTTTAGCGATGGATTTTGGGAACTGTGTTTTACTCGTGCTTTTAGATATAACAGCTGTTTTGACTCAGTGGACCATAGCCTTCTCATCTCCAGCCAGGAGCAGTGGGTGGGCCTCACTGACACAGCTCTGCAGTGGTGTAGGTCCTACCTTTCTCATAGGAGTTTCTGTGTCATGATGGATGATTTTATCTTTGCTTCTGCTGCCCTCCCCCTTGGGGGAACCTCATGGATCACTTCTTGGTCTTCTATTCTCGCTTTATTTGGTGCCATTTGGTGCTATTTTCAGAAAGCATTGTGTGCCATTTCATCTATATGCTGATAAATATCAAGGTTACTTCCTTTTAAAACATATTGGTTCTAATCAGCCTCTCCTTGACTGTCTTGTTGACATCAGGGGACGCATGGCACATGAATGTCCTTAATTTTAATCCAGCTTTTTAAATCCAGTGGCTTCAGCTGTATCCCTTCCGTTGACTTTTCCTCTTATTTGTCTGAGCTCCTTCGTTTTTACGTGCCATTGCGTGCTTGTAGACCGGCTGAACAGGTGACTGTCCTGAAGACATTTTATAAATCCAGAGGAGACAGAACTTTGCAGATTTAGCTCCTAAAATGTGGAATGAGCTGCTGCTGGAGGTCAGGCAGACTCCATCTCTTGCTGTTTTTAAAGCTAATTTAAAAACACACATTTTCTTCTTGGGTTTTAACCCAGATTGAGTTCGCATTGGTGTCTTAATTTTTTTGCCTTTCTATGTACTTGTACTATTTCATTTTTTCTATAGCTCGTATGTATTAATTTACAGCTGTTTTGTTGTTTTATACCTCTTCTCTCTTACATTTTATACAGTTCTTTGGTCAGCTGTTGTTGTGTTTTTTAAGTGCCTTAGACATAAAGTGGTATGGTGTGGTAGACCTAAATATAATTCATAATCTGTGGCAAGACATAAAAACTGATGTTCACAGACTCTCTGCATCCAAGTTGGGCCTATTTTGCAAAGAAGAAATAGCAGAAAAGTCTTTCTGTAGATAAGCAAAGCTGATAGAGATGTATCGAAAAAGATTTGCAGCTCTATTTACAGTAAAAGGTGGTGTTATTGAAATTATTGAATCAGATGGGCTGAATACAAATGTCATCTATCATGTGGCATTCCCATAAAATACACTGAAGTATGTGAATGTGCCATGACAAAATGTAAACAATTTATTAATGTTTGCAAATATCTGTTTTCCTGAAATGTTAACTGTTTTCTTCTTCATTTTCTTTTCTTTTCTTTGTAAAAGAAACAATAGATGAAATTGGCATCCAAAGATTTATGCAGAAGTTCTTTTGAGATCTCTTAAGCCCAGATATAATGTCATTAGAAATATGTGTTTATTATTGTGTAATGATAATGACTGTGAGTCAGAGCACACACTGACACTCAGTGTCAGCATCAGCATAAATTTGGCCTGATTTATGCCAGAAAACTATGGCGGCGTTCGTAGGGGATGGAATTATTCTATGATGTGCGTTTCTAACTCCGAATTCTTTGAGATCTGTCAGACCTGCTAAAGAAATGTTTATTTTAATTTCAATACAGCCAAAGCATAAGACAATGACAATATATTTAGAATAAATGTGCAGAATATTTTGTCAGGTAGAAATGTTAGTCAAAAAAATGAAGCAAAATAAATAGCTTTTAATTAAGCTGATAAACACAGTGGTGTATGAGGCACATAAGGCATAAATGCGAATTTGCTGTGTTTTGTGTTTAATTATACAAAACTGAAAAAACACAAACAGTCCCCTGAAATAACCGGACTGACCCTTTCCAGCACTTTAAAAGAAAAAACCATTCCGATGAACAGAATTGAAAATCGTTGGGGGGAAAAGGTAAAGGATGAGATCATTTCCTTAAGGTGTCACGCACCTGTGTCACCCAGCATGTATGTCTCCATGTGTGTGTGCGTGTGTGTGGAAGACAGAGTAACAAAATGTCAATCACCGATTACTGGACATGAAGTGTGAGCGCCAAAACGTCTGTTGCCATGGTAACACAGCAAACATCATGCTGATGTTGCTTGTACATAACACAGAATATTCACAGACAGAAACAGCGGTCCCTGAATGAATGCGTGTGTGCGTGCGTGTGTGTGTGTGTGTGTGTGTGTGTGTGTGTGCGTGCGTGCGTGTGTGTGTGTGTGTGTGTGTGTGTGTGTGTTCTCACACACACTCAGCAAGGAGGGACTTCAGCTCTTTCCCACGTGTTCACACACCAACACATTACGAGACGCTCTTGTTGCATTTCGGCCGTTTCAGACAGCATCGCCCAGCAGCAGGGACGATTCAAAATTATCGGAGGGTTTCCTCTAAATTATTCAATGACTGAAGTGTTCAAGTGAAGTACTTATTTCAAGGATTTAAACACTTATAATCAACACAAATTTAGGAAATATAGTTAAAGCCAGTTACTGTTTCAATTCCAGAAAGCTCTAGATTTAAAGTTATTTTTATTTGTTAATGAAGGCATCTCCCAAAATGTAATGTGCTGTACAAAGGCTGTCATTTTTGAAGATATTTGTTTCTCTGTTTTATTTACATTTTTAACAAAAATAAATCAATTTAACTAATCAATTGAAAAGACTTTATAGGTAATAGAGCAATCAAGCACTTCTAATAAATTGCTGATATGATTGCTGGTCTTCACTGATGTTTTTTGAAATTCATCTTTTGTGAAGTGCTCCAAGTGTTTGAGCCTGGAAGGCCTCCATGCCATTACACTAATCTTTAACGCTCTTCACAGACTCTCTATCAGATTAAAGTCAGGAATCTGAGTGGGCACTCTAAATGCAAATCTGCTGAGGTGTATGAATAATTGTGAGCGTAAATTTATCTTGTTTTGACGTTCTTTCACTAATACCATACAGAGCATTCTGCATTGAGAACAATGAAGTTAATGAAGGAAGTGTGTGTGTGTGTGTGTGTATATATATATATATATATATATATATATATATATACATGTGTGTGTGTGTGTTGTGATTAAAAACAAGAAAAGACGCAACTAGTCTGGCGAACTGTGTTGAATGTTAACATTTCCATCATTAGAATGAACATCTCTAGCAGGTCATGAATTGCACTTGTAGCATTATACAGGAATTCACGTATGTCTTAATAATAAACACAACTGATAGAGAGGCTTTATTTAGGTCTTAAGAAAAATTCAGAGTTTATAGTGTCTCATTGAATTGCTCCCAAACTGAAGCAATTGCACACAGTTTGGTGAACACTGGGTAAACATGTCACACTCTCCTAAGTACACGTGAATACACTTTTTTGCACTTGGACGCATCCCTCCCTCTGCTTTTTCTTTCTTTTTTTTGAGAGAGAGAGAGGGGCGGGGGGTTCTTTCTGAAGAATTATGACACTTTTAACTCTTCCCTTCATCGCATTGCAGTGGCTTCGCTACCCTTCCTTTCCACTTTCGCCCTCCTCATCCTCATCTACCCGGATACGGATACCCGGGAATAACATCCCCACTCCCTCCCGCCCCTGCTTTATGTAACGCTTAAAGCCCTGCATATCCTCCCTGGCCATGGCAACAACCACATCTGGATCGCACAGCCATCTAGACATGCACTGAAGCATACGTGAAGCCTCCCCTCAACACTTATCTCTAAAAGGCGTGTGCTACAAACAATCTATTTTCTTCTTAGGTGAGACATACTTATAGCAGGTTCTCAAAATGCACCACTACACAGGGGTTTCTTGGTCTGAGGTGGCTCCAAGACTTTGAGCACAAGCATGAGAAGTTAAAACAAATTTGTGTTGCTTTCCTGTTCCACAGAAATCACCTCAACCTCACGTTCTCTTATCTCAGAAGATAAGTTTTATTGTACTTCTTGTGTATAAGTTTGAAACAGTTGGTATTTTGCTTCTGAATCATTTTATCGTCGTCATCTCACTCTCATCTGTTTCCTTGCATCTTCAGTTTCAGTCTTTGCACTAGTTTTCTGATGCTGCCTAGTTCTTTGCCATTTATCTGCAGTCCAGCAGTGCCCCCAGATGGCTGAAAGCCTACATTACAAGTTGCAGCACAGAGTGGATTCAAGGACCACGGTTTTTAAAGACTGACCTCAAGTTTTTGCTTCACATATTTTTCTCACTGATGATTACATGTTGAACGAAGCAGCATTAAAAGCTGCAAGTATTGTCTTCTATTCAGTAACTACCCTTCCTGCTTCCTAATTTCTCAGTAATCAAGCTGTCATTTGTGACCGAATTATGATTTTTAAGAATAGTTAAACCCGAGAAGAGTCAGCGCCGTATGAAGACATGTCTTTTGCAAAGCCATTTCTCCGTTCACACACTATTTAACATTATTTGTTTAGCTTATTTTTAAAAATGCACAGTGATTGGCAAACCGGTGACCACAGGGCAACATCGGCGCCTGTACCCAACATTGCTGTTGCCATGGTAACTGCAAAAGAACCGGTAGATTGAGTTATAATTGGACGCAGCAATTGGTTGGCTGTGGGAGGGAGAGGCACAGAGCATAGGGGTGGAAGATGAATGAAAGGACGAGAGAGAAGGGATGGGAGAGCGAGCGAAAGCCATGCTCTGCCTGCACGGTGCCAGTGAAGGTAAAAAGGGAGTGGAGGAAAAGTTTCTTCTGTGAAATCATACGAGTGTGACAGATGTAACTGTGGATGGGTGGAAAGGGGGGGTTGGACACATGCATTCACATGCACTTTAGAAGCATGATGTCTGAGGAGACAGCCAATAAAAGCTGCTGAACACCTACACAAATACTGCACCGCCAGCACGGTGGCAAGGAGAGCAAGTTAAGCTTAGCTCAGGGGGAATTTCTCTTTCACTGTTTCTCTTCACACCTTTTTTTTTGTTTGTTTTCTCACAAATCGTCATGACTTATCTCTATTTTAAATGACTAAGTGTGATGTTTCTGTGGTTTCCCACCATCATCTCACGTTGAGTCTTCATGCACACGCAGTTATCTGATTCTTCTCATCCTGCTTGCCTCTGTTCAGCTGCCTTTATTAGTCAAAATGGTCACCTTACCTTTTTAAAACATATTCAGTTTATAGCAAATAATGTAGTTTTTAGACCTGGTTAAAAATCTTCTTGAGCTGAATAAAGTGTATGTCAAAAGCATTGATACCTCTGGAACCTTTCCATATTTTGTCACATGACAACCACAAGCATCAGTGTGTTTTATGTGATAAACCAATGTAAAGTGGTCCATAACTGTCAAGTAGTAATGAAAATAATAGATGGTTTTTCAATTTTCTAACGTATAACAAAACTGAGGTGTTCTGCCACATTTACTCTGATAGCCTTAAATAAAATCCTGTGCAAGCAATTGCAACCAGAACTCAACTCATTACTAAACTGAGTTTACCTGTGTGTGATTTCATTTCAGTATAATTGAAGCTGTTCTTCGAAGGCTTCAGAGGTTTGTTATAGAACGTCAGTAAACAAACAGCATCATAAAGGCCAAGGAACACAGCAGAATGGTTAGGATAAAGTTTACTGCAGGATTAGGCCAGTTCCAAATAAATAAGTCAAAGTGATTTACAGTATAAAAACATCAAAATAAAACATAAAAAATACATTACTTTAGCATTATAAAGGTAAGTAAAGACAAGTTGGACTACAGACTGAAATTAATGGCATTTCTGCAGTTTTGTGGAAGTTTGTTACAGATTAATGGAGCATAAGAACTGAATGCTGCTTCCCCATGGTTTGTTCTGATTCTGGGGATGCAGAGTAGACTTGAACCAGAAGACCCGAGTGGTCTGGAAGGTTGATATGACAACAACAGAGCTCCTCCTAACCCTAACTTTAAAGAATTTTATTGCTAAGCCTATTCTCTTAGACACAGAGAGCCATTGTGAGGACTTTAAGTCTGGGGTGATGTGCTCTACTTTCTTTGCTTTAGCGAGGAAGTGAGCAGCAGGGTTTTGGGTCAGCTGCAGCTGTGAGATTGACTTTTTAGGCAGACCTGCAAAGACACTGTTGCAGTAATAAATTCAACTAAAGATAAACACATTTAGAAGTTTTTCAAGATCTTGTTGGGACATTAGTCCTTTAATCCTAGGAATGTTCTTCAGATGATCAAAGGCCAACTTAGTGATTGTATTTATGTACCTCTGAAGGTTCAGGTCTCCATCACTACGCCTTGATTTTGGGCCTGATCAGTGGTTTCTAACACTGACTCTTGATCGCTCCTTCTTTGGGCCAAAATGATTACTTCAGTCTTGTTTTTTTTTCAACTGAAGAAATGTATGGCACATGCACACACTGATTTGTTCTATGCATCTACCCAGCACCTGAATGGGTTCAAGTCACTGGGTTTCTTTGTAATGTAGAACTGTGTGTAATCTACGTAGTTATGGTAACTTATCTTATTGTTTGTTATAATCTGAGCTGGGGTGCATGTAGATATTGAATAGGAAGGGCCCTAAGATGAACCCTTGATAAACCCCACATGTGATTTTTGTCAACTCCAATGTTAAATTACCTATTGCCTCAAAAAAGTCTGTGTCCTTCAAGTAGGAGTCAATCCAGTGAAGTGCTGTACCACAAAGACCAACCCAGTTCTCCATCTCTCCAGTAATATACTGTGATCAACAGTGTTGAATGCTGTGGTGAGGTCCAATAATACCAGCATTGTGGTTCTTCCACAGTCTACTTTTATGTGGATGTCAGTGAACTCTTTGACAAGAGCAGTCTCAATACTGTGGTGAGCACTGAAACCGGACTGGAAGGAGACAAATGGGTTGGTCATTGTTAAGAAGATATTTAACTGTTGTAACACAGCTTTTTTAATAACTTCAGGATAAGGATTAGAATATAAAACACTCAGGCTTTGAACACCTTGTTGAGCACAGTTCAATTTATCATCCAAAAATGGAAAGAGTATGGCCCTACTGCAAACCGAGAAATGATAGCCCTCCTAAAGTCACTGGAGCAGCATGAATCCGAGCCATAAAGAAGAGGCTTGGTAACTCTGGAGTAGCTGCAGCAATCAGCAGTTCAAATGGGGCAAAACTGATTCCTTTTTGAATGTTTTGGACTATGTGTGAAATGCCAATACAGACCAATCCTGAATGAACACCTATTAAAGGCTGCAAAAGACTAAAGACTGAGTAGAGGTTCACCTTCCAAGAGAACAGCAACCCTGAACACACTGCCATAGCTGGAATAGAATGGTTTATATTAAAACATATTTATGTGGTAGCATGGTCCAGTCATACTACAGACCTTAAATCAAATTAAAAATCAGTGGCAAGACTTACGAATTGCTATTTACAGATGCTCTCCATCCAATCCGACTGAGCCTTAGCTGTTCTGCGAAGAATAGGCGAAACATTCTCTACCAGTGGCGGATGCTGGTCTTTCAAGGAGGGGAAGCTGAATTTCAAGATCGTTGATTCGCTGATTTGCTCATTTCACTGTCAATCAAAAAGGGATTCAGCCTCAGACAGATCATCCAATAATCATGCAGAAGCTGAACGTCCGGGCCAGCCGAGGCCAGCCCACTGCCCCATAGACCCCGAGAGACGCTGAGCGTCCGATTGGCGGGACAAAGCCCAGCATTTTTGCTTCGCTATTGAACTCACTGTTTAAAGCACTGTGAAGCTGCGGGAATGAGTGAGAGGAAAGCCGTGTCATTACCAGTGATAAGAAGCTGATTCTGAACAAAGGTTGAGCATATTTAGTCAGACATGTACACACAACAGTATATATTTGTTCACTTATTTTTTGACATTTTAGGGGAAGCTGAGCTTCTCTTGCAGTCTTAGTGCAATCGTCACTGTTCTCTACATGTGCAAAGCTGGTATAGACACATCCTCAAAGACTTGCAACTGTAATTGCTTCAAAAAGTGTTTCCACAGTGTTGACTCAGGGGGCTGAATACAAAAACACACCACACTTTTCAGATTTCTATTTGTTAAAAACTTTTTAAACAATGTAGCATTTTACCTTTTCTGCATAGTAACGCCCCTACTTTGTGTCCCTGTAAAAAACATTTAGGTTTGTGGTTGTAACGTGTAAAACACTAAAAAGGTTGAAGATGCATAAATATTTTTGAAAGCCACTGAAACGGTTTGTTAAAAAGGGCTTGTACTGTTTATTCGGGCTGTAACAACTGAGCAGTGAGTGTAATAACCTCATCTCCACCCCTGCCCTCTATCACCCTCTTTGCTTTTGACTCACTGTGTCAAGCTTTCCAACTTTACCATGCTGTGTTTGCTGGATTGACTAGTTGAGAGCTCATTGTGGTTGATAAGCTTTAATCTCTTACTCTCGAAGACCTCTGTTCTTCTAACACCTTAAGGTTTAACTCTTTCTACACATCATAAGGAAACTAGAGTCATCCTGTATTGTTCAGTTTGCTGATGTCACCAACATGAAAACACAAACGGCTTAGCAAAATTGTAAAGATGCTGCTTTTTACTTTGGATGAAACTGTTGTTTCTTGTTCCTCTGGTAAGCTGCAGGGATGAAAATATAGATTTTGACTACATTTTCAAGTCAAAGAAGCAACCCAAATACCCAGAAGTGCCCAGTCAGCACCTCAAGAGTTAACTTTTTTTTACTACTGACTGCAGCAGCTGCCAGTGGCTCTCTCAGTCTTATTGGTCAGATATCACTCCTGATGTGCTGACTAGTTCTTAGTGGAAACCAAATCCCTCCCAGAATTGTATTTTTCTAAGATGAGTCAGGCTGAACAGGACTTCTTGACTCATCCAGTATCATACATACATGTCAGCTTTCTTTCTGTCCCATCTCTTATACAACACAGATAGCTTTGAATGCCACCCCTTTCCTCCCCCTCCTGTCCTATTTTTTGCCCCCCCACCTCCGTTTAAGAGAACTCTGTTTTCACAAGCTGATTTCTCTCCACACCCCTCTTCTCTCCAGCATCCCCCTCCACCTCTCCTGCTGAAAATGACTCTCGTTCTATTTTTACCCTCTGGTCCTCTCCAGTCTTTGCCTGTTCCACCCATTTTCACTCTCTTTTCAGCCATCACCAGTGTCCTTGATTTGCCTGTAAGTTTTAAATCAGACAATGAACATTTTCAAATGATCGAGAAATATAGAAACATTAATTGTGTTATATTCAGTTATATAACATGCCTCCTAACATTTAATGTGATAGCAAAAACAAAACTACTACTACTTGAGTCAAATATGTGCCAAGTTTGGTCCACTTTGAACAGACCAGAGCTCGTTTCCCCCCTTGGTGATTACCCTCATCCGAACCCTGGTCCGGACCAAACAACCAGACCAAGACCCACATTTAGTGGTGGTCTCAATCTGCTTCCAATTGGACTCTGGTGCAGTTCGCTTTTGGTGTTAATATAAACCGGCCTCGAAATGACCCAACTACAGGAAACATATGCCTTTTTGGACTTAAAGAGCAGACAGCATGGGAAAAACGATCCCTTCAGTGTTGCTAACGCTACTGAAGGGATGCTACAAACAATGATCCAGACAGACAGACCTGGAACAACGAGGAGAAACTGTGCCTCCTTGGTATTTGGGCAGATGCACACATAACCCAACTTATAAAAATGACACACATGAATGCAGTGGTGTTTTTCATGTTTAGCAAGAAGATGAAGGAGAGGGAGTACGAGCAGTCTCTTGAGCAATGTTGTGTTAAAGTGGAAAATAATTCTCCAAAGTTATCTAAAGGCGCGAGACGCATTAAGCAAGTTTTCCTCCATTTCTGAGTCTGTGCTCTGTCCTGCCCAAGTCATTTCTGTCCAATGGGAACAGCGATCACCACACACATGGCTTTGCTTACAAGTTATAGTTCACTTGCAAACAGTACAATGTGATAGCAAACTGCGCCAAACGGAAAAAATAAAGTCCGTTTTTGCTCGGACCAAAGGAGTTTCCTGGTATGAATACATCCTTAATGACATTTTGACTAGCAAGAAAATTATTTGGACCAGTTAGGAAAAGCAGTTTTGTTAATATCTCAAATGTTACAACTAGGACTATATAGAATGGTCTCTGAACTATCCATAACGTTTTTGTAGCTATCCATTGATGAATTGGTATGTCAGACAAAACGATCCTTATTGATTATAAAAAGCAATTCTCAAATTATGATTTCATTTATTAGGAGAAAAGGATTACCTCAAACTACCCTGCCCCATGGAGGTTCATCTTCTCTAGCCACACACCTGTGTGACAACATGAAGAAGACTAAAACATCCCAAAAGCAACACATCATGTCCTAATCTAAAAACAAAAATCAAGAAATGACGAGAAACTAACTCTTGGACCTTTGTTAGTCTGGAAATGGTTACAAAACCATTTCTGAAGCTTTGAGACTCCACCGAACCACAGTGAGAGCCATTGTCCCCAAATGGAGACAGCATGGGAAGGTGGGGAAGCTTCCCTGTGGGGATTGGGCACATGTCAGAAACAACAAGGAAATACAATGGATTTAAATACATCTTCCATTTCTCAGAACATTGGGACAAAATTCCCAGCCCAGCTGGACTACCTTACTGTCATTACTGTTACCTTGATAAGCAATACTGGAGTTAGTTTACAGCAGCACTCAATTTTCTAAGAAATTATAAAGTAGGACATTATAAAAGAAAACTCTTTGTTTACCCCGAAATCACTAAATCAAACTCTATTTTGTTAGAGTAATGAATCAGGAACCATGAATTCTGCTTTCTCACAGAAAATCCTGAGTCAGAATGTCCACCCATGAGTTTGTGACCTTTGGCTCAAGTGATACTTGGTTGGGCTGCAGGACAATGATCGGAAGCACACCAGCAAGTCCACCTCTGAATTCATCAAAAAACAAAATGAAGTTTTTAGACTGTCCTTGCCTAAGTCCACTAATCACAAATGCTTGTGGTTGTTGCCAAGAGTGACACAACAGCTTGAGAGGGCAGTTCATTTTTCTCATAGATTCAGGTTAACCTTGCCCATTAAAAGATAAAATGATCGAAGAAAGACTTTTTGTATTTATAGAGCTTTATCTTTGTCAGATATTCAAATTAGTTTGAAGATCTGAAACAATTAGGATTGACAAAAAAGAAAAACAGACAGAGCTAAAAGGGGAATTTTTTTACAGAACCATAAATTAATGACCAGCAAGAATGTATCTACAAATGTCTAAAAAAAAATTCATGGACAATTCCGTGATTATCCATGATAACATTTGAGATATCAATAAAATCGCTTTTCTTAGTCGGAAGGACATTCCGGTTAGTCACAAAGTCATAAAAAGCCAGAATGGCATCTACTATATCCGGCTCACTTTGACGAGCCGTGAATCCCATCTTTAATATTATTGCTATTTAAAATGGTACAGATAGGTGTGGTTTTTAATTAAATGTTACAATGGCTTGCCATATACAATGGCGCCTCGCCGTATAGATGATTTTTAGGGGCATTGGAATTGAAGCACATGATGTGTAAAGGGGAGGGATCTTGTTAGATATCTATGAAGCCATTGGTTGGCCTAAATCTTAGTGTCGGCGTTTGATTGGCTCCTTTGCACATCACTCAAGGTTTACTACGTCTCCTTCGCCAATGACGAGGGCCTAAAGATAGAGACACTAAAACTAAGCACTTTTGAAACGGTATATAAATGCCATGTATGGTTTCTAGATGAGTTTAAAAGAATAACGACCGTCATATTTTTCATAGTGGTGTTTATTCTTGAATCCAACTCAGATATTGAGATATTAAGAACTGGACGCGGTAAAATCCAGTAAAATTTGCATATGACTGGCATTCCAGCGCACGGTTCAACCAATCAGGGTTCGCGTGGCATGTGACAGGCAGTGGCTTCACCCAATAACTGAATAGTGTTTGTATAGAGGGCGGGACAAGCCTGGGCGAGGTTGACAGGATGAGAAAGCAAGGGGAGGGGGAACGGGTACGGGGGGGGCAGGCTGCCTAGTTTACAACAAGAGGAAGAGGGAGGGAAAGAGAAAGAAAGGCTTACCAGGGAGGACAAGACTAAAATAAAAGAGTAAACTCCAGCTGCGAGCTTCGGAGATGCGATGCGGGGACTTTTCTGAGCCAAAACAACACTCGTAACGGCAACTGCTAGACGAATTGGACGGAGTGCGCTTCTATGTCGTCCGCACCAAGTGTTAGCTAACCTGCTGCAGACGGACGGATTGCTCTAACGGCTACAACCCAAAGTTGCTTATTTTCAAAGCCCATGGAGGCGAGTTCGACTCGGTATCCGGGAGTTTTATAACGAGTTCTCGTTCCTTGGGTTAAAACCTTGGCAGGAGGACCAGAGGAGTCAGAAAAATACAACAAGCAACTGCGATCCACTCCCCCCGCCTTCCCTTTTCTCCTCGCTTACTGGAGCCAGGAGTCTTCACCGTGGTCGCTGGGTTTTATCGCTGTTGTACTCTTATCAGTAGCTTGTTTCAGGTCTGCGGCCAGATTGGCCAGGTAGGATAAGAGCAATTTCATTAGAACCCGTAATAAGCTCTGTTTTGTAATTAATAGGTCGGATTAAACTGATGGATAGTGAACTTGCAAGCACAGGGTGATGGATGAATGCACCATATTTACAACATCATCCCATGCCTGCTTTTTTTTTTTTTTTACAGTTGAACCTACTTTGCATGGTGTTTCTTCATAGCTCATTTTGTATTTTATAGCTAATTAACAGCATAAAACAGGTGCATAATACAGTAGAGTCAGTGCTACGGGAAGCAAGTCACTGTTTTTAAGTGCTGCACTTGTCAAACAGTTGTGTATGGATTATTTAGGCAGTCAGATCGTGTGAATACAGCTTTTGTAGTTGGGACATGAGAACAATTGCGTTTCTTTTGCCTGTGTCTGTGCGCCGGGTGCACGACCAGGGGCGTTCCCGAGAGGTTGGTCCAATTTGGAGCGGTGCACTTGAGGCTCCGCTTATTACCAGAGGCAGCTAAAACTGCCTCTCCAATGTGTTCCCGTTAGAATTAGTAAGTCCAAAAAGTAGATAACAAAGGGGCGAACACTGTTACAACAAGCTGCTCTAAACTCCTACAACTAAAAATACACACCAATCACATCAGCTTTAATCAGCCTGGTGTTGCTCGTTTCAGCGTTGAGGAGTCTGTTTGATACTGCTGTCCTACATCAGCCCTTTGAACTGTTTGAGTCCGGGGCTTCATGTGTCTCCCCCTGAGTCCACCTGCCTGCAGGTAAAATGCAGCGCAGAGCGCAGTTTGACATGGGCCAGAAAGACTGCGTAGTTCCCGGGTGGATGTTGTAACCCAGGCCGTGGATGGGCTAGAGGCCTCGTTAACTCCTTCCTGACCAAGCTGCTGTAGTAATGTAAACAAACACGGAGAGAGGGCATCGGGGGTAATTAGACCAAAGGGAACTGGATCTTTGCCTTCAGTCATATTTATTTGTCCTGTGGGCCGACTTTACGTCGTTAAAATCTCATTAAATAGTGTCTTTTTTTTTACTGTTAACATTTATACTGCACATTTTGTCCACTGATGTTGCATTGCTTCTTGTGCGCAAGATTGCGGCATTCTGCGATACGCCAGATGGACTCAACTTTTGTATTTTAAATGCAAACGGGATACCTCTCCATGTCATATCGTTGAAATCATCATCATGCTGAGGTATGATGTTGTAATAATTGTGAATGACGAGCGCGACCTGAAAGGATGAAAGTGGTTCAGATGCCACTAAGCACATGCCGTCATCTGAGAGCTTCCCAGCACCGTCGGCACCACATTTTGGATTAAAAATGTCGTCCTACCTTGATTTTTGTTTGTAAAAGACCACATCATTGTTGTTCTTTTTTTTTTTTTTTTTTTTTTTTGGGAGACACATCCAATATTCAATTATGTTCTCCTCAGAGAATCCACAGTACCTTCGCCAAGGATTAAGCATGTTTGGTCAGTATATATGTTTAATTTTCTTGTGTATAATGTTACATGGCATTTGTTTTCCAAGTCTGAACAGATGTTGCTGTATTTTATCATACCAAGGCAGTCTTTTAGTGCTTACCTATTCCTAAAGAGACTCATTTTGTTCCTTGATGTTTTTTGTGGATAAGCTTTTATATGCTCTCTTATTCATTTATGCTCAGACAGTGAGTCCAACAGCTTTTGCTGTCAATCCAGTCTGTTTCTGAGAACAGAAAGTCCTTTTGTACATCTGCTGTGGTGTGGAGTCGTTTTCCCAGCCTAGTAGATAGAAGTGGGCTTCTGTTCCAGCACTGATTTTTCTCTGTATTTTTGAAAGGGCTGGTAGTTTTCTACATTTATAGATGTTAACCAGTCTTTGGGTAAAAAAAACAAACACCGGTTTTTGTCTCTGAAGGAGGTGCTATAATAGCTCAGGTGTTGGGCTTAAGTCTCAATCCCAGAATATAAAAATGTAATTTATTATCACATTCCAAACTGATTTTGAGAAATTTACTGAGTGGATCAGTAATGCCACTGTGTTGTGAACATTGCTGCATGAGGTTAACAGGACCCCAAAGGGAAACGGGTTCTAAAACAAGCTAAATATACAAAAAGTGTTCTTCTTTTGAATCCAGCTTCAGATCCCTGCAGCATATTATGAAGTTACAGGCCTTGTAGTGATGCAACTAAATCCTGCCCTCTTCCTCTGCAGTGTGGACCAATGTAGAACCACGGTCAGTTCCAGTCTTCCCTTGGCATTCATTGGTTCCTTTTCTGGCACCCACCCAGTCAGATGCTCAGTCTCATCTTGGTGAGGGCCATCACCCTGTCAACCACCCTCAAGCAACCAGTCTAAAGACAGGTAAATAGTTGTTTAAACTGTATAATCACCAGTTCAATTCAATTCTCTGTTCTTTTCTTATATGATTATCATTATATTCTTTTCTTTGGGCATTGTGTTTCCTCAGATTGTCAGGGGGTGGCAGCGCTGTCACAGGAGCCTGTAGAGGCACCTCTGACTGTAGAGAGAGGTACCCCCTCCAGGCCTCCCCCTTCATCTGACGAGCCTCTCCCAGAGAAGGAGAAAGGAGATGCAGAGAGGGAGAGGCCTGACAGTGAAACTGAGAGTGATGTAGATGACCTGTAAGATCAGTTCTTCTGTGTTTGTTTGTTTCTGCTGGTGAAGACATTTGAAGAGGTGGATAAATTTACAACACATTGTCCATCTGTTAAAGTAGTTATAAAACTGTCCTAGCCAGCCTTCACAGTAGTGTTTTTTTGCGGGGCTGTGTAACCACACAGAAAGTAAGTGAGAGTGATATTTTTTGCATCCTTGCTCTAATTTGGGCATAAGAGCTGCATGCCAGAACAAAGCAGATAGGAACAAAAGCATTCCATCTTTGGTCTCTATCACTAAACTTTATGTAACGCAGCAGCTAGGAAGTCAGCCTTTGAAATAGATGAGCTTTTTGTCTAATATGCACATGTATCTTGGAGTTACAGAGTAAATGGGAACTGGTGTAAATTACCGGATAGAAAAATTAATGAAGCTATATTTTTAAAGAATATACTTAGTAATATATATAGTCATGAATATTTTTCCTATCTTTCAGCTTCCTCCCAGGAGTTGTACCAGAGCAGCCTCTCTCCACATCACCAGTAAAGCGACGTACTCAGTCTCTCAGTGCGCTGCCCAAAGATGGAGACAAGAACAGTCCAGGAAAGGTATTTACTATGATGCTATGGCAGAAATGCAACTCTCAACAATTCTTTAACCTACATAAGTAATTTGATGTTGCTTTGCTTTTCCTGCTCACTCCTTCAGAGGGAGAAGGATCACATCCGCCGACCAATGAATGCATTTATGATTTTCAGTAAGCGCCATAGAGCATTAGTGCACCAGCGGCATCCAAACCAGGACAACAGGACAGTCAGCAAGATTCTTGGGGAGTGGTGGTATGCTCTGGGACCTAAAGAGAAACAGAAGTATCATGACTTGGCCTTCAAGGTATGCAGATCAATCTACTGACAGAAAGTCACACGTATTTCAATATCTTTATAGATGAGGAACTATAATACTTTTATATTTTAGGTGAAAGAGGCCCATTTTAAAGCCCACCCAGACTGGAAATGGTGCAACAAAGACAGGAAGAAGTCCAGCTCTGAAGGTCGAGGTGTCCCAGGAAACAAAGATATCAGAGAAAGAAGCATGTCCGAATCAACAGGTTGGTCTTACTTATCATGAATGTATAAATAGAGCAGTTTTCACAATAGTTGTTTTTATCCATCTAATCCTTGGACAACCATTGTTTCTTCTGACAGAGCCCCATTCTGTGGAGATGAAGGGTGTGAGTCCAGGTCTGGTGGGTGTATCAGAGAGGAGCACAGGAGAGGGGCATGTTGGTCAGCTTACTCGGCCCCGAGCCTTTTCCCAAAGTGCCATGCACAGCCTGGAGCGGGGCGACAGGGGTAACACTCAAGCTCTGACAGAACTGGCCCAGGTAAAGAAGGACAGCTGTTAGGATTGTAATATTTTTTAATTAAGATTTTATTTTATAACAAAGGTTTTTGTTTTCCAAGGAAATTGCCATTTTGTACAATTGTGTTTTCGGGAATATGTTAACAATGCAAATGTTTGTAGCAGTTGTCATAAAAGACTTCATTGCATTTTACGTACATAAAAGGTCAGAAAACAAACATTATGAAGATGACTCACTAAAACAATGTGCTATCATTAACTCCCAACTTCTACTTGTCATGATTTGCAGATGTGTGGGGACAGTGGGAGTCAGTTTCCCAGCCATGCTTCTGCACCCTCTCAGACTCAGCGGGCGGTCAGTGAGGATATGACCAGTGATGAAGAGCGTATGGTCATCTGTGAGGAGGAAGGAGATGATGATGTCATTGGTGAGAAATCTGCCATGCTCTGTTCATTAAGCCACATTAGATTAGAGACGGCCAAGTGTCTGTTCACTACTTCCTGTACCACTAGATCTTTTGTAGCTCTCTAGAAGCTCATGGAGAAACAGCATCTGATAGTACAGTGAGATTATCAACCAACTCAAAGATGTCATTTTTACAAACTTTTTGCTGTTTTTTTGTTTTTTCAGTTTTTAAAAACTTTGATCGAAATGAGAGTTGTTTTGGATAAACTATAATAATTTTATTTTTAACAGTAAACGTGGCCAGTATTGACTTCTACCATAGAAATGTTGTTGCCAATGTTAGATCTCCAATTTTTGCAAAGCTTTGACCTGCCAATGGTGATTTAAGGTGATTTATTTTAAAAGATATATAAGAAGATATAAAAACAGCATTTAAAAAACTTTTCTATCCTGCCTGCCATGAGCCTTTATTAATTACTTATTAGAAACAGATTCCAATGCGCTGTGAGAACGCAGTTGGTGTAAAACAGGATTATTCCATTTTAAAACGCGTAATGGTAAATAGTAACAGATTGAGTGACATTTTAAACAGTTTTTGCTATCTTATGTTGGCAATTAGCAAGGCTAGCATTACTGAAAGAGCAATCGATCAATCAAGCTTTATGTATATAGCGCTTCAGAAAAAGTGACCAAAGTGCTGTACAGGTCCATAAAAACTAAAGAAATAAAAAGACAGGAAATTAGCAATAAAATATAACATCTATAGTAAAACTAATGGAATATGAGCAGTTGGACCAATAAAAGATGAGAAAATAAAAACTATTAATAAAACTAGCATGATATTTCTGCTGTACTTGAATTAAAAGGCATGTTAAAAATAAAACTCTTTGTAAGAGACTTAAAATCCTTCAAGGTGCTGGCCATACTTACAGCGAGTAGGAGATCAGTCTCCTCGGCTCACAAGACGAGTCCTGGGAACATCAAAAGGCAGCAGGTTACCTGACCTCAGAGCGTGCTTGTGTAAGAGGTCCGCTAAGTAAGGAGGTGCCTGACTGTTTAAACATTTAAAAACCAAAAGTAAAATCCTAAAAACAATCCTGAAACGTACAGGCAGCCAGCGCACGGAGGACGACATGGAAGTAATGTGATCACATCACCGTTTACGGGTCAGCAGTCAGGCAGCAGCGTTTTGGACCAGCTGCAGGTGACACAGAATACTGTTGTCCATCCCAGTAAAGACAGAGTTGCAGTAGTCCAGTCTAGAAGTGACAGAAGAGTGAAACATCCTTCAGGGTCACTATGAGGTAGATAGGGTTGGATTTTTAGAGATCAACCACAGATGGTGGAAACTAGATTGGTTTTAGTTAAGATTCCTGGTAGAAGCGAAACCAGTTCAGGGCCGGTTCTTTGCTATGACACGAAGGTAGAGCCGTGTGTATTCCTGAGAGAATATAGATCATCACCTTAACTCTGAAATTTCCAGAAGACTGCCAAAATTTCCAGATCTGCTGTGTTTCATGACAGATTTTGAACACTCATAAGCATGAAACTGGGCACCATTGCCACTCTCTAATCAGCTTTCCTGTTATTTGCTGAAAGTCTTGCTTCCTCCCACTCTCTCACAGGCTGAATAAACGGCAAACACGTCTCGCAAATATAAATAAATGGTTTCTTTGAAATGTATTTAAACTGCTTTGGTGTTTGGTTCCTTGGTTATGGTGAGTTCACTGTTCAGAAAAAGATTGGATGTTTGAGTTTCCAAAAGTCCTGTCGCTGGTCAGAGATGGTCAGATCTAAACTTTTAGATTTTGGCCACCAGTTGATTTCTTGTTACAAGTTATAACACTTAATCATAACTAAGAATGTGTTAATATATACAAATATTATAAGTAGCAAGGAATTCCAACTGTAGCTGTAGCGTATTTTGCTTTTCCACAGAGGACCCTTATGCCACCAGCTCCATAGACCTCAAGTGTAAGGAGCGTGTGACTGACAGCGATAGTGAGAACGGTTCTGGAGATGAAAATGATCAAAAGGTATGCCAGAAATGTTCCTGTTGTTGTTCGTATTTTGGGTTTACTACATGCATATTGATTGCTTTGTTCTGTAACGCCTCTCTGTTCACTTTCTTAGAGGGTATTTGCACCGGTCATCTGTTCCACTGCATCATCGTCTTCCTCACACCATACCCCTCATGGCAGGAGTGTCTCACTTTCCTCTTTTCCCAGCAGCAGGCGTTATGAGGGGAGATCTGGAGTGGGAGGGTTTTCAGACCACAGTAGAAAGGAAAGAAGTGATGGAGAGAGTAAAGACACTTTTGTGAGTGAGGGAGGCAGCAATATGCAGGCCTCTTCCCTCTCTGTCTCTTCTGGTCAACCACTCAAATCCACTTCTCCAGCTGGACGGCTTCCATCCTCATCAGTAGGTTCATTTGGAGCGACCCAAGCTCTGGGCATTGGTGCTGTGAGGGTGGCGTCTACAGTAGTGACAAATGTGATGCGTCCTGTTATCAGCACACCACTTCCAATCGCCAGCAAACCCAGAGATGGCGGCCTTTCATCAAGCCCGCATCCTCCGGAGAGAAAGTCCCTGACTCCCCAGCAGCAGCCCCAATTTCTGATTGGTCCAGGGGCAGGAGTTGGGCCTCCAGCCACAGGGGGTGGGTACTACTCTTCATCATCACCAAATCCTGTAGGTGCAGGTGGTGTAGTGACTAATTTATTGTTAGGAGGGGCTCTGCCTGCTCAAACAGCTGTGCAGCTCATCACCCCTTCCCCTCACCCTCAGTCATCCCATCAGCAGGCTCTTCCCTCCACAGCTGTTTCAGCTTCACACAGCCAAACCAATGGCCCCCTACCCCTCCTTCAGCCCCAGTTCCTCCCAGGCTCCTCTTTGGGACCCTCCGGGGGTAAGGCCATCACACAAGTTCAGTACATCCTGCCCACCCTACCTGCCAGCACCAACTCCAAAAGTCCACCTCAGAATCTCAGCCAGCCAACCAGTATCTTCAACCTACCCACAGCTCCACCAACACATGTGTCCTTGGCCAATGAAAAACAGCAGGGTGTCGGTTTACAAGCAGGATATACGTCCAGCCCTGCAGTGGGTCTGGTCAGCCCTGGAACAAGAGGTAACAGTTCAATCACAAGTCACACACTGTCTTGTATTTCCTCTGTGACGTCTAATGAGGTCTTCTGCTCCTCTGTCAGTGCAAACCCAGTCTCCAGCACTCCAGGGTAAAATAGTTGTCCCCGTGGCAACAGTTCGGACGGCCCAAGCCCCTGCCCAGCAGTTTCCCCTTGTGGCTCCACCCCTTCCTATCCAGAACGGTGCACAGTCCGGAAGCAAGGTCAGAGAGTACTTCACAGGAGAGAATTGCATGAAAACCTTTTCGTAATGCTGCTTGTTTTGTTTGGAAGCATTAACATGGTATCATCCATGCTTAGCTGGTCCTCAAACATTTCTATTTTCTACTTATCTTTTGACCCTCTCGTTGTGTGCCTCTCTAGATCATTCAGATTGCCCCCATGCCAGTAGTCCAGTCCCACCTGCCTCAGGGTGGAGCAGTACATCCTGCCAGTCCCTTCCCAGTAACAGTGGGAACCGCAGCTGTGGTGGCACAAGGATCTGCCCCCTCCCAGGCTGTACTTCTGCCGCCTGCACCTACTAGGTAAGCAAGCTCTAATATACCCAGCAAATTACACAGACGAGTATCACAGAATATTTAGTTGGAAGGATCTGTGGGCTCATACGTGAGGATTATAAACATCGTATCAGTCATAAAAGTTATTAAAAACAGATGGCTTTTTTTTTAATGCGTTCTTCATTCAACTGTTTTTTTCTTTATTTTATTGCTTCACCTCTTTGTTATACTTGGAAAACAAAATCATTTGATTTTGTTTGTTTTTCCCTCTTTTGACAGCTTCTTCATAATGTCACAAATATGTTCAAACGTTCCTTCCTTGCACAGAAATACAAAACTGTTCAAACAAAAGTCATTTCAAAGAAGAAAATGAATAAGCCAAAGAAGAAGAATAGCATGAAACGTGTTCTTTTGTCATGAATGATTTCATTTCATCAACAATTACTAGGCAGCAAATGAAAAATATCACTAAATGTCACAAGTTCATTTAAACCAATATATATATACTACTGGAACTGTAGTAGTTGGCCACATTGCAACCACAACATTTAAACATATCCTATTGGGATTTTATGTTACACACCATGACATGTTTGGTGTGAAAATATCTGATTTTGACATTTTTGACAAAAATTTGAAAGCTATTCGTATTCTGCCCCTTACTCAGATAGCCCTAAATAAAACCCAGTGCTATCAGTTGCCTTCAGAAGCCACTTAAATTATAAATGGTGTCCATCTGTGATTCCTTTATTTTTCAGTATATATGCAGCTGTTGTTTAGGTCTGTTAGAGAACATTAATGAACAAACGTCATTTTAAAGACAAAGGAACACAGCGAACAAAACTGGGTCAAGGTTTAAACTAAAGTTAGTTGTACAAATGAGGCCTTTTATTGTAAAGTGTTGTGAAGAAACCACTATTAAAAGAAAGCAATAATAATGTTCTTTAAGGTTTGCTACTAGCCATTTTTAAGGACTCTGTGGAAGAAGGTGCTCTGATCAGATGAAACCAAAGGTGCACTAGAAGACTGGTTTCTGGAAACCCAACACTGCACTTCACCCTGAACCCCATAGTGAAACATGGTGGTGACGGCATCATGCTGTGGGGTTGCCTGTTCTTCAGCTGGGACAGGGAAGCTGGTCAAAGTTAAATACAGATCAAAAGCCTGTTAGAGGCATCAACATCCAGCAGGACAACAAGCCCCAAACATACAGCCAGAGCTACAACTTAATGGTTTAGATCAAATCATATTCAGGTGTTACAATAGTTCAGTCTCTTTCAGATACTCTGTTATTCCAGCTATTTTAGTGATTTGACAAAAATCAACCCATTAGATTAGTATCATGGATACTGCAGGGCTGGTAGGGGGCTGCACTTTACAGTTATGCAGTGTTTTTGAAGGTCTGTAGCATTAAAATCCTAATAAAATGTCCTGATCTTTATGGTTCTAATTTGACAAACAGCGGAAAAGGTTCAGAGTTGTGACTTCTTTTGCAAAACTCTGTATCTGTTGAAAAAGAAAGTCCCGTATGTCATTATCATCAGTTGACTGACTTTTTCTAACCGGCCAAAATCTGACCAACCAGTTTACAGCTAAGCTCAGTCTATTTGGAATAATTTTAGTGTTTGAGTCGACAAGTTTCTTTTCATTTCAACCTTCAGAGTAAGTTGATGCCAAGTGGAGTCAAAAGGGCTTCTATCTTTGCAAAGTGGTTTACAACCAAGTAAACAGGTTACATTACCAATAAAAAACAATCATCTTCTCTGCTGTTTCCCGAACCACCGCTGTTCTTTTGTAATTGAATCTGCGAGGAGGCAAAAAAATCTTTTTGATTATTGTCCTACTGGTTGGATCTATAACAGCCAGTTTAGAGATGAAATGGAGCACTGCAGATCGATGTTGGATAAACCCAATAAACGCCACAGATCAGATGTCTGGGAAGGCTTGTAAACAAAGCTTGACACAGTCCTGATGATGAACACCTGCATCTTTTTGTTGTTCTTTATGCAGCTGTCCTTGTCCCAAACCAAAGCTTTCTTTTAAATAGGACGACTAATAAACCAGAAAAGGCAAATTACTTTAGAGGTTTCATTAATAAATATGACTAGGCATCATTTAAGAAAGTTGTTGAATTAGCCAAGTAAGTCTGCAGATCAAAAATCGTACTTAATAGTTTTAGATTTATTTCTAAAAAGGCCATATTTTGTGTAAAAACATTTTAAACTTGTCGCTATCTTTGTGTGATTTTAGAAAAAAACATTTGATCTGATCTTAAAAAGGTGCAGCTGAGAACATAAAAGATTTGTTTATTTATTATAGTGAAGCTGATAGATTGAGGTGGAATAATTGAGACCTCAGGAAGCTGTGCTGTTCGCATTGAAGGAATTCACAGATTTTACAGTGCTTAGCGAGCAGACAATGCAAGAGGCTAAATTCCTGTCGGGGTGCAGCAGTAAGACTGCAGCTCTATTCTGGATGTGTTAGTCATGCTGCTGGTGGCCTGAGTTGCCTCTGCTCGCCCACCCCCACACTACCTCTCAGCACCTCACACTGCACTAGTCATCTAGTGCTACTTGCTGTGGTGTGCACTCATCGACTGACCTTCTCTGCAGTGCTTCTCTTTTTGTCTTCCTCTTTCTTTCTAATCATGTCTCTGTTCCTTGCGTTGTGGGTCTGCATTGTTGTTGTACTATTACACCATCTGCCGCTGCCGTTACACTTCTCTTTAATTTTCCTTTAATTACAAGCATTAATTTCACTTCTGCTTTCTTTATTCACCTGTTTTTTTCATCATAGTTTGATCTCTTCTATTTCTGTGGTTCCTGTTCAGAATTACCTACGTCCAGTCCACCCCGGGGGTCCCATCCACTTTGCCTCTGGTCTCTACAACAACAGGCTCCTCTCCCACCCAGCAAACTCTACCAGTGCCTGGATCTGCATATGTTCCCTCGCCCTTAGCAACACTTGGATTTACAGCCATTGCACCACCAGGACAGACACTGGTTCAGCCGCTGATTGCAGGTCTGTTGCTTTTATGCTAATTATGTGTTTGAGACAAAACATCATCTGAAGTTTACCCGAGGGTAAAATATGAGCCCTAACAAAATGAAGTATTTCAGTCAAAGTCTCAGTTATTTTGTTATGCCCATTATTTCAACTGGTTTGAAGAACCAGTCACAGACGTCTAACTGCTTTGTGACCTTTAAACTTTGGTTTAGTACTTTGCATAAAGAACAAGAGTAAATATTACAACAAACCTACTTTCCTTATGTCTTTCTTATTTATGCTGCTACACATTTTCTTTACAAAACCCCAAACTTTGTTCTGCATCTGAATAAATTAGAATATTATTGAAAACTTAATTAACTTTAGTATTTCAGTTCAAACACTGAATCTCATGTATAATATAGACTCATTACACACAGGGTGATATTTTTTGATTGTTTAATGTGTTTGACAACACCCCCTGGAATCTCTTTGGGTTCAGGTAAAGAAGGTTTGCTGGCCAAACAAAGACCTTTAAACCAGGAGCTGGTATCTTTTGGCAGTATGGGCAGGTGACAAATCCTGCTGGAAAGTGAAATCAGTATCTCTGTAAAGCTTGTGAGTAGGGTCAAGCATTAGATGCTCTAAAATCTCATGGTAGACTCTGAGAAAGCACATGAACGATTGTGGAAACTTCACACTAGGGGTCAAGCAACGTGGATTTTGTGCCCCTCAGCCCTCCCTCCAGGACCTGGGACCTTATTTCCAAATGAATCGCAAATTTACTTTCACTTGAAAAGAGGACTTTGGACCACAGTCCAGTCCTTTTTCTCTGGTTCTGACATTGCCTCTGGTTTAGAAATGGCTTAAAACCAGGAATGTAATAGTTGTAGCCACATCCTAAAAATTTCTTTGAACCCAGCTGCAATTCACGCCTTGTGATTCACAACAAATTCTTGTGATTCTTCAGTTTTATTTAAGCTGTGGGGATCCCTGTTTCTTTATCACATTTTTCTGCCACACTTTTTCCTTCCACTCAACTTTCAAGTAATATGCTTGAGTTCTCTGTGAATAGTCAGCTTCTTTAGCAGTGACCTGTTGCAGCTTAACTTCCTTTGCGGGATGACTGTCAAGTCATGAGTTTTGTGTCGATCAAACAAAACATTTCTGTATTAAAAAATACTTTTTTAATTGGTCTTATGTTATTCAAATTTTCAGAGAAGCTGAATCTTGGGGTTTTATTAGTTGTAAGCCATTTTCATCAAAATTAACAGAAATAAATGTACATATCAGTTTGTGTGTAATGAATCTATATAATACATGACTTTAACTTTATGAATGTATTTGCTGAAATAAACTGATTTTTTTAATGATATTTTAAGTGAAGGTGAAGCACCTGTCAGAGCTTTGAATTCCTTCCTAAACATTTAAAGATGTGAAGCATCACTTGATGTAACCCAACAAGTTAAACGTTTCTGTATTTACAAATTTACAGTTTACTGATCCTTCACAATCAGGTAATCAAAAAAGCTATTTATCTTATCTAAGATTTTTTTAAACCAGAAAAGATTAAAATAATTGGGCCTGACTCAGTACAGATACTGTTTGTTCAGCAGAACATGAAGATCATAAGTGTTTAATAGTTTCTCTTCTCGTAAGGTTTTCGT
This sequence comes from Girardinichthys multiradiatus, assembly GCF_021462225.1. Classification (NCBI taxonomy): domain Eukaryota; kingdom Metazoa; phylum Chordata; class Actinopteri; order Cyprinodontiformes; family Goodeidae; genus Girardinichthys; species Girardinichthys multiradiatus. The sequence continues at coordinate 32,537,411 of NC_061796.1, forward strand.
TCATGTTTCCCCTTCCCTTATGAATGCCGGAGGTCAACCACCTCCATGCCAAATGACTATTGCTCTTTTTTTGCCCATGTTATATTATTATTACGGCATTAGTACTGCCTGTACTGACGCACTATACACAGGGCTAATTTGACTTGACGTAATAAATATTAATGATTAAAAAGCTGACTTTGCAGACGAGCAAGGGGGCACCAGTATTCACACTCTACCTCATACAGAAGGTTTTGGAAAAACCTAATAAAACAAGTGGAATTGTATTTGGAAATATGAAATCAGCTTGATCTCCATCCCACAAAGGTTTCCATGGATCACATTTTCTGAGCTGAAAGCCTGCCATGCCTCACTGTGAAGGTCTGAACAAACAGTAAAATAATCATCATAAAATTACATCAGAAACTCATCGAATCACATTTTATTTGTTGTGTAAAAAGTATGTTAGACAGATTAACTTCTGTCTGAATTGAGCTAAAACGTCAAAATGAGGCAATCGTAGGCCTGTCAGTACAAAATTATATCATTTAGAGGATCAATGTTATCGAGAGCAGAGCGGATTGTTTTCATTTGTAGGCCTATGTTAGCCAAAAGTCCCATGATATTAATGCTTGAATTAGATCAGTAATTAAAATAAAATAAATAACCGAGCAAAGAGTTTGTTGTCTGTAAGAATAAATTGGAGCAGAGACATTATAAGGAAGAAAATATATTTAATGTGGAATTAGTTTTATGGAATATCTCTCCTCCTTATCCAGGTCAGCCACCACTCCTCGCCACAGCTCAGTCCCCACAACCCTCCACCTCCGCCCCTGCCTCAGGCTCCGGGGGCCAGATAGTCACCGCCATTTACCCTCCATCACCAAGTGTCACCATGGCAACAGGGATGGTCTCTATAGCACCGGTGGCCCCCAGCGTAGTGTATTCTGTCTCTAGCCCTTCAAGCGCTTCGCCACACATCTTGCCGAAACACACAACTACCCCCTCAACCGTCACGCATCTACATCCGCAGCCCCACCCTGACCGACAGGCGGATAGGCACCTGCCTCCGGACAGATCCGCCGATCGACAGAGCGACAAGCAGCCCGACAGGCAGGTGGACATCCTGGCACATTCAGACAGACAGGTTGAGAGGCAGACCACAGCCTCCAATAGTAACAGCTCAGCAGCACCTCCTAGTGGCTCAGCTGTGTCCATAAGGCCCTGTAGTCCGTCACTTCAGATCCAAGCACCTGGTAGGACTGCGCGTTCTTTTTAAGATGAAACATGGAAGTTGTACGCTTGTTTTGTAAAATTTCACTTCTTTGTGGTTTACAGGCAGTACACCTAAGTTACCACAGCTACCAGTCAGGCTCCCTCAGAAAGTGAAAGCAACAGTAGCGACAATCCCTGTTGGCAGCTATGACGGAGGAGGCCGAGGAAAAGACAGGGAACGAGACAAAGAGAGGGAGAGGGAAAGAGAAGCAGCAGCCAACAGTCATTTCTCCTTTGAGCCTAAACCTTCAGGGCACACAGGGTCTCCGTCAACACATCCCACTGAGGAGCCGTCATTCTCCGACAGACCCCTGGAGGGTTCCAGCATTTCGGACTCCTCTGACACGAGGAACAGGGAAAGCACAACGACCAAAGAGGCGAGGCGTAACACTCTAACACTACAGCATAACGGCAATCTTCCCAGGCCACCTTTGCATTTGTTCTTAACATGCCTGTATTCAACTTTTTCACAGGGTGGGTGGAAGGAGACTCTCCCCTCCTCTCCTCTCCCGCCTCCACCAACCACAGAACCGGCTCTGCCACCCCCACAGACTGACAAAGATGGTCTCACACCCAAAAAGATCAAAGCTCGCCCACCACCGCTCAAGAAGACCTTTGACTCTGTGGACAAGTGAGTCATTACCTCTGTGAATATTCTGCGTATAAGCTATTGATGGACAGTGTATATATACTGTATATTTGTTTGTGGGTTTGTTGGACTGGCAGGGTTCTTTCTGAGGTATATTTCGAGGAACGGTTTGCCGAGTTGCCAGAGTTTCGACCTGAGGAGGTTTTGCCTTCACCAACCCTGCAGAGTCTGGCCACGTCACCCCGCGCCATCCTGGGCAGCTATCGCCGCAAGAGGAAGAACTCAACAGGTCTCTCTTCTGATGGCTTTGTGTCACAATACCATTGATTTAAATAGATGCTGGGGCTACACTGGAAAATCATGGAATGTGATATTATTGTAAAATGTGACGATGATCTCAGATGGGATAAATCCACATTTCCCCTCTCATCTATTGTCACAATGATTCCAAATTTCTTTATGAGATTTAGTCACTATCATCTGACTTCGCTGTCTACTGCAGTGAACTCCATCCAACAGTTAAAATGTAAAAGCCTGACAGAATAATTGCCACAAATATGGCATCCCAGACAATTCATGGCCATAGTATTACTCGGCACACTCATGTTTAATCTAGGGTGTGTTTGCAGTGTGTTGTGCAGCGCTAAACTCTGTGTTACTGGGTTCATGTTTTCATATTTGTGTTATTAGCCATTAATATTAAATGATTCCTGCCGTCTTTCAGATTTGGACTCTGCGAATGACGAACAAGCCTCTCCAAAGAGGAAGAGTCGGCGGCGTTCGAGCTGCAGCTCCGAACCCAACACGCCTAAAAGCGCCGCCAAATGTGAAGGAGACATCTTCACCTTTGACAGAGCAGGTAATAAACTGTTGTTAATTATGGCTTTATAAACTAATCTTAATTAATTTATTGAACTGAATATAAAAATCCTACTTGTTGCCACAAACTGAACCTCTTAAGTTCTGGGGTTTTATGCTCCAGATGTGGAATACACAGCATCTGTTGGTTGAAATGACAATCTTAATGCGATCAATGGGAAACAATGAATGTTATGTGGTTAGATGTGTTTGCCTAAATTTAGAATATTTTTGGTTTTACTGAAATTACAGTTGATCATTTTCTACATCTGGGTAAGTATGTGAGAAATAGAAAAACTGTTTGTGAAAAAAGTTTGAATTTTCAGACTTTATTCCTTCTTCCTTTTATCTGAAAAATAAAAATTAAAAAAGGATAAGAGCGTCTGTGATTGTTAAACTGAATCTGGTTCAGATGCCAAACAAAGCACTGTCTCAAATGTATCACAGATCACAAACTGCATTAACTAATTAATATTCAATAAAGGATGAGCTTATCCAGATGTGACAAGTCAAAGTAAATAGTTTTTTATTCCTAATGGTCAGCTCTGTGATTGCTGCTTCCTGCTTTATAACGAAAGTTGACTTGGCTGGATCTTGAAATAGAACCAAGTTGGCCCAGATGCCAAAGAAGCAGTGAAATGAACGTTTAACACAGAGCTGAGTCAGCATTGTGACTTGGGGAACATACAGTTAATAAGACCCGATGAGGTCCATGTTTTTACTGAAACTGCTGCACCGCAGGCAGCCTAACAAGAAGTTTACACCTAGAAGAGACTCAGATCCGTTTGAAAAAATCTCACAGGGAAGCTAATAAGCTACTTCATGTCTTCTTGAATCTATTTAGAATATTCCTAAAAACATTTGTGTCAGACATGAATTAGTTGCTCCAACAATCCTTCTCTTAGGGGTCTCTCTGTTTCTCATTCTTGGCATCTGTTCTTAGGAAGATAAAGACACTAAATATTGTCATTCTCACTTCATTCTTTGATTTATTCATTTAATCACTTATAGTGCACATTTAACCCTTGAGGCACCTTGGGGTACCAAATGTGTACTTTCTGCTCATTTTGTGTTTTTGATTCTCAATATCTCAATCAGCTTAAAGGTCAGTTCTATTAAAGATTTGCTTTTTATTTTTTAAATTTCGTTATTCTTTTGATTGCAAGGTATATAGAATAAAAGCTATGCATTTTGCGCAACACTCTTTACCTTCGGTACCGATTTGGTCCCATTGACTCCCATTATAACCACATATTTTTGATTCACTGTAAGCCTCTTCCTGCAAACTACAGGGAAAATTGGTTTTAGGTATGTTTAGTGGGAATTCATCTGAGGGGCAGGAGGGTTCGGCGGAGGAACGGCTGCTTGGCATAGGGGGTCCCTGCAGCTCAGAGGAGAAGGATGTGGAGGAAGAAGAAGAAGAGGAGGCTATAGAGTATTGGAGATCTCCATGAAGATCAACAATTGAGAATTCCTTTGGTCTTCCACACATGAAGAGGCCCTGCCATACTTTCCCCCTCCTATCTCGACTTCAGAACCAACTCACTTCTCACTTGCCAGAATCAGCAGCCTTCAGACTGCATTTGGCCTTTTTGTTCCATGACGCCATCTTGCAGCCAATTCTGCACTTCACAAGCCTGTAGGTTTGAACCACAGCCAGGACCTTCCAGAAGATGGAGACACACTGCCTTCGCTTTCTGGAAGGTCTTGTGTGCAACCGATGTGCCAAATGTGGAGCACGTGCAAAACGCACCTTACCGTAAGCTGTGATTTATGCTTTAGGTCATGAATGCATGTTAAAAATCCTAAAACAATATGTGAGCTTAATATCTGTGGTTTGGTCTGAAGGTATTGAAAAGATTCTGTGCTGTGAACGTGAAACATTTTTGTTTTATCATCAATTCTTAGTACAATTTTATAAGACGGGCTGTTTTGGGACCTAAACATAAAAATTGTAATTTGTTTTTTATAATAAACTGTCATTCCTCCAAAAATAATAATGCATCAAAATCTAAATTATCAATTTTTGACCTAGTCAAGACTGTAACACCCACACCAAAAATATTCAACTTCAATGGGTTTTTTGGGGAGAAATATTACATAATTTGTGTTTTTCCTCTCACAAAATCTGTGTTTTTCTTGGACAAAAAGGGCATCAAGACATAAAAAATGTAAAGAAAATATGAAAAACTTTATATTCATGGATAGGTCTAAAGTTGTTGAAAGGATCTCATGCATTGAAAGTGAAAAAAAAAATCTGAATTTTATTTTTATTAGGCTTTTAGAAGAGGTACAGTTTTGGGACATAAAGGTAAAAATGTATGTTCAATATAAAGGTGCCTCGAGGGTTAAAACAACTTCATTATACTGTATATAAACATAGCAGAAGAAGTTAAGGCGATGGATCCAAAATAAAATATAAGGAGATAATTAAAGAACAATGTTTAACACTGATAATTCAACCAGTGAGTAAATGCTGTCAAGAGATGTTGTTTTCAAAATAGTTTTTGAAGTCCTGAGCAGATCTCAGGTCTCATGGGAGACTGTTCCACATCCTTGGGGCTGCTACTGGAAAAGCCCTGTCACTCTGTGGCTGTTAGCCTGGACCTAGGAGCTTTTAAACGTAACTGGTCCGATGATCTCAAAGCTCTGGGAGGTATGGGCTTTAAAAGGGCTGTGAGATGCTGTGGTGCAGACTGAAAATCGATAACATTCAAAAATTAATTCTAAAACAGACTGGATGCATTGAATTCAAACAGGTTTCCTTAAGTTTTAATCCGTTTCTGTTTCTTTTCCAGCCACAGATGGAGAAGACATTCTGGCAGAACTGGAGTTTGAAAAGGTGCCGTACTCGTCCCTGCGAAGAACTCTTGACCAGAGAAGAGCACTAGTCATGCAGCTGTTCCAGGAGCAGGGCTTCTTTCCATCAGGTACTCCTACACACACACACACACACACACACACACACCATGTACCCATACAAACAATAAGCTGAAGAATTTGTTTGCAACTACAAGCATTAATCTCCACCCTGCAGCTCAAGCCACTGCAGCATTCCAGACGAGATACTCCGACATATTTCCCTCCAAGGTGTGTTTGCAGTTGAAGATCAGGGAGGTTCGGCAAAAGATCATGCAGACAGCAGCACCGTCTGACGTCACTGCTTTAGGCCCGTCGGACTCAGCTTCATCGGCTCCAGGACCATCTGGCTCCCGGTCTGGGGAGGGATCTGGGAAAGGAGGTGGAGAACTGCAGGATGAAGAAGTGGAACAGGGAACAGATGTGAGTCCAGAGGAGCTTCGTGAGTCACAGGAATCTTCTAGATGAGCGGTTTGGACAAGTTAGGTTGACCAGTCAGTAACATCTCATCACACGTTCTTCCACCCCACACTTATCCATATCCAACCGGATTGAGAGCTTTCTGTTTGCAGTATTTGGACTTTTTGTTTTGGTAACGTGTGGCCCTCGCACCAAAAACACGAACCTTTTAAAAACAAGTGACACAGACAGGACCACGTACACAAACTGTTCATTCCCAGACTTGAATCAGCACTCTGTATTAACCACCTCAGAGAAAGACCGATGCCAGTGATCGAAGGACCATCATGTACAGCTGCACTCATTTGCCTTGAAGATGAAGCCGTTCCTGCTTCGGACAGACAAATCCGCTTAGGCTGGAACGGCGAACGGTTAGCATTTTTAAGAGGTAGTGTATCTATGTTTTGATATTTGTTCTGTTTTTATTCATTTTAGGACAGTGCAGGCAGTAGGTGTCTGCTTAAGAAACAACATGTATGTATACGTCTCTGTTGTAAGCTTGTGATTTGTTTCTGCTGACGTTCGGGGGCTGGGCCCTCAGCAGCTGGAAACGATGCAATGCGACGTGATTGGAAAAAATAGTCATTGCAGTGGACCTGGAGAGATCATTTTCTCATCTGTAGACCTTCAGAGGAGGTTTACCCGGAGTGACTCAAAGATAATCAGAAGCTTAACGTAGACGTCTGGCAGTGCCATCATTCCCGCAGATACCTGACCAGCCAGGTTGTCCCTTCTAGCGACTGACCCATAACACATGCCAGTAGCTGGGAAGTGAGCATTCCTTTGCCTCTTAATTGTTTGCCATGAAGGAAGGAGGAGGGTCAGAGTCACCGGGCACATCCTGGCTCTTAGACGTAGAGGTCGGGCTGAAAAGGTCCTTAATCCTCTGTTGCCAAGCAGTTTACTTACTTCTCTTTTTATATTTTGATTTATATTTAACATTGTCATACTCAGTTTGTTGTACTACTCTTACGGTTATTACTCCTCATATGATTAAAGTGAATCATTGTCTGTATTTCTGGTTTCTTTTCTCCTGGCAGATTTTTCTTTAGTTGCTGCCAACATTAAATTTCTTCTTCTCTTCTCTTCTGTTTTTCTTTTTTAAATGTATAATTTTGGAGGCAGGTGAGACATGCTGCTCCATGTCTGTACAGTTTCTCCATTGTAGTCTTCCCTTGGCTGGCCTCTCACCTCAGCAAGGACCTGCAGTGCAATTCTTTTTATCCATTTCAAACAGGAATACAAACACAGCGTGGACCTTTTTATGTCGTTTCTGCAGTAACAAGTCATTTGTTTTTAGAAGACCCTCGATGCCTCCTACCCTTCCTATAGCCTCAACGGTTGTACTTCTCTTTCCTCCACCTCTGTGCTCCCCTCCTTCCTCCTTTTGTCACTTTATTGCTCTCTGCTGACCCCCTTTTCAGAAGGGTGGAGGCAAAAAAACAGGGAAGTGAAGGGAGGGATCAAATCAAAGACATAATACTGGTTGTGTCTTTGTGCAAGACTTGGTTGTGTTGTAAATAATTACTGTAGAGTCAGTAGACTCATTATTGATGGCAAATGATTATTGGCAAAGCAATCTGTCATTGAGCATATGTTGGCTTTTATCATTATTGAAGAAAAAATATTAAATGGCAAAAAAAAAAAAACAATAAATATGACTTGATGTTGTGTTTTGATTCTGGTTTTGTTGAACTGGGAGAAATTTAGAAATATAATTTAGATTTAATTCTGTATATTTAATTATGAAAATAAATAAAAACCAGTAATAGTGATATTTTTTATTTCTCGGCATGTAGAAGTATAAGAAGTAAAAGTATAACACTCAAATTGCTTCATTTGTTAGACAACTTTAACGTTAAATACTTCCAGTGGCATCATATCTGCACATAAACCACGTCATTGTCACTCCACATACTGCCACCTACTGGCCAACTAGTGTAGGTTCACAAAAAATATCAACTATAACAGGGGTCTGAAACTCCACTCCTTGATGGCTGGTAGAGTGCAGCTTTTATGAGTATTTCTGCTTAAAATAAAATAATTAGGTTGTAGATAGACTCTGTAGAACTGGATTGTTTGTTGAGGAGGTGATTCAACCATTTAATACACTTGTGCTGGACCACAAACACATTTAAAAGCTGTAGGACACCTAAAATCCACAGAAATAATAAAACAAAATGAACTAAGGACTAATATAACTTAAAATGTAGAATAAATAAATACATGTTGGGAGGAAACAACTGTAACTTAAAAGTATTTTATGATTTGTGCAAATTAGTTCAAGCTACAGTGTAATTTTGTATAAAGGAAGTGCCGTAGATGACAGAAATACCTACATTTAAGGTAGGTCAGGTAATAACATTCTGATGTTAGTGATGCTGCCTATCAACATGTCTTCACTAGATGTGGTGCTGGTGAAGCTAAGAGAAGGTAGCTAAAATGCTGAGGATTTTCTCAAAAAGCACCTCCTTCAACGTGGTAGCTTTGATTATGTGTTATTTAGTTGTACCGAGTTCTTTGAGGACTCATTTCATTTGTTTAGGGTTATGAACAATATTTGTGTTGTGGAAATGTCTTTAAATTAAATGAAATGTTTAAATTACAGGACCAGCAGGGACGATCTTGAGTGAAGCGCATGTAGAGCACAGGCTGATAGTCGAGGTTCATTTTGTTTTTCATTGTACGGAACGAGGTTGGCAACATTTGTTTGACTGCAATACTTTTACAGTTGTCACTCAATATCGTATTATTTTGTCAAAAAAACATTTGAATGTCAAGCTTTTCCTTCATGTGTGAAATGTTATTGGTGAAATCCTGAAAATGTTTGCATGACAAGGATAAACATTGTAAGTCCACATGCCTCATGATAAAATCTCCTCTCATTTCTTTTAATTAAGTAGTCCCACTGATGCCACTGTTGGCTGCATAACGTTGAGCAGACTGAACCGAGCCCATACCATAATACCGCCTCTACCCTGGTTTCTTGTTGACCCCAGGGTCAGTTATTTTATACAGGATATTGAATGTGATATTCCACGAATGAGGAGAAGGAGAATAAGTAGAGGAGGATGCTGGAAGAAGAACAAATCAGTCTTCCAACATGGCTGGCTACTGAATAAGTTGATGTCTTTCTAATAAACTGTAATATAGGGTTAAACAAGGTAATTTAGACATGAGTTTTGTCCAAATCCTTTTTAAATTACAGCTCTGTTACAAATGCAAAGAAACTTTAAGAAAAGAAACCTTTATTTTGCCTTTACAACCAAACATCTCTATTTTTAAATAGAAGAAACAGCACATCAGTTTCATAAAAGTGATAAAAAATAATTATATAAATGTAATCAGAGGCACAAACAAAGGTTCTTATTTTAATTTAACATTATATCTTTAATTTAAATGGCGTCACTTCCATATGTGTTAATAGTGGTCCCTCTAATAAAGGAAATAGGAGGAAACCTGAAATACTTTGGTCTTTTTGTCCAGTACATAAACATCTGGTTGCAGTAAATCATCTTATTTAACCTCAGCAGTAAATTAGTCTTTGTTTCAGCCAGTATTAAGACTAATATTGATCAAACGAATTCTGTGGCAGAGATTCAGATCCGACTTCGGTTCACTCCTCCTCAGAGCAGCTGCAGCCCATCCACAACTGTGTCCCCACCAAGGCCGTTCTCCAGAGCTCTTTGATAGATCTCCAGCGCCTGCTCCAGAGGAAGACCACCTCCCTCGCTGGTCTCGATGATGGCGATGGTCTCTCCAAACTCGTTACACATGATGGTGGGGGCGCCCTGAGCCTGCGAGGAGGATTATTATGAACATGGTAACAACAAAGTGTGTTGGATGCCTACTTATAATTTATCCTGGTAACATGGATAGTCCTGATGATGGAAGATGAAATGAGTTGTTGTGCTGGTTTGTAACCACAGCCTGTGTGTTTTTACACTAATCCAACAGGCGTATGTCTCACTTAATTGTAAGGAACTGAAAAGGTTGAAGATCATGTAAGGTTATAGCTCTGTAATCATTATGACCCTCTTAAAAACCCAAATCCCCCTCTGATTCCCTTTGGAAGTGAAGGAAAGAGAATCATCATGAGGAGCTGCAGAGATCCACAGCTCAGGTGGGAGAATCTGGCGAGAGGACAACTATTAGTCATGCACTTCACAAATCTGGGCCTAAACGAAAGACGAGCGGAGCGTGAGAACCATTTTATTGTGAGAACCCAGGAATCATGTTCTTCCACCGGTGCACAAACTGAAAGGGGAGCAGGACGAGATGTACAGGTCCTTCTCAAAATATTAGCATATTGTAATAAAGTTCATTATTTTCTAAAATATCATGATGAAAATTTAACATTCATATATTTTAGATTCATTGCACACTAACTGAGATATTTCAGGTATTTTATTGTCTTAATACGGATGATTTTGGCATACAGCTCATGAAAACCCAAAATTCCTATCTCACAAAATTAGCATATCATTAAAAGGGTCTCTAAACGAGCTATGAACCTAATCATCTGAATCAACGAGTTAACTCTAAACACCTGCAAAAGATTCCTGAGGCCTTTAAAACTCCCAGCCTGGTTCATCACTCAAAACCCCAATCATGGGTAAGACTGCCGACCTGACTGCTGTCCAGAAGGCCACTATTGACACCCTCAAGCAAGAGGGTAAGACACAGAAAGAAATTTCTGAACGAATAGGCTGTTCCCAGAGTGCTGTATCAAGGCACCTCAGTGGGAAGTCTGTGGGAAGGAAAAAGTGTGGCAGAAAACGCTGCACAACGAGAAGAGGTGACCGGACCCTGAGGAAGATTGTGGAGAAGGGCCTATTCCAGACCTTGGGGGACCTGCGGAAGCAGTGGACTGAGTCTGGAGTAGAAACATCCAGAGCCACCGTGTACAGGCGTGTGCAGGAAATGGGCTACAGGTGCCGCATTCCCCAGGTCAAGCCACTTTTGAACCAGAAACAGCGGCAGAAGCGCCTGACCTGGGCTACAGAGAAGCAGCACTGGACTGTTGCTCAGTGATCCAAAGTACTTTTTTCGGATGAAAGCAAATTCTGCATGTCATTCGGAAATCAAGGTGCCAGAGTCTGGAGGAAGACTGGGGAGAAGGAAATGCCAAAATGTCAGAAGTCCAGTGTCAAGTACCCACAGTCAGTGATGGTCTGGGGTGCCGTGTCAGCTGCTGGTGTTGGTCCACTGTGTTTTATCAAGGGCAGGGTCAATGCAGCTAGCTATCAGGAGATTTTGGAGCACTTCATGCTTCCATCTGCTGAAAAGCTTTATGGAGATGAAGATTTCATTTTTCAGCACGACCTGGCACCTGCTCACAGTGCCAAAACCACTGGTAAATGGTTTACTGACCATGGTATCACTGTGCTCAATTGGCCTGCCAATTCTCCTGACCTGAACCCCATAGAGAATCTGTGGGATATTGTGAAGAGAACGTTGAGAGACTCAAGACCCAACACTCTGGATGAGCTAAAGGCCGCTATCGAAGCATCCTGGGCCTCCATAAGACCTCAGCAGTGCCACAGGCTGATTGCCTCCATGCCACGCCGCATTGAAGCAGTCATTTCTGCAAAAGGATTCCCGACCAAGTATTGAGTGCATAACTGTACATGATTATTTGAAGGTTGACGTTTTTTGTATTAAAAACACTTTTCTTTTATTGGTCGGATGAAATATGCTAATTTTGTGAGATAGGAATTTTGGGTTTTCATGAGCTGTATGCCAAAATCATCCGTATTAAGACAATAAAAGACCTGAAATATTTCAGTTAGTGTGCAATGAATCTAAAATATATGAATGTTAAATTTTCATCATGACATTATGGAAAATAATGAACTTTATCACAATATGCTAATATTTTGAGAAGGACCTGTATATGAGCCGACACGGCATGTTGTTGCTCGACAACCTCACCCCCACCCCGCCAACACTCATGTTTGTATCATCATAAGAACTGTGAAGAAGTTCAACAGGTTTCGATACTCGATTGTCCCATTTGACAACAGCTGTGATGCATCTCAATGTTTATATAATAATTATAAAACTTGTCTATTCTGAAAAGAAGATGCTGTGGGAAGCTGATAAGTGGCTGCTCAAAGTAACGTTATGGTGAGTGTGATAGATACCTGCTGTAGATCTGAGGTTTGGATCTGGATGAGCTGAGTTTGCCCGTTAGCCAGGTCCACAACGGAAGCATCCACCACCGCCACTGCTGTGGTGGCCTCCGTCGCAGCAGCAGCCTCTTGGTCTAGTCTCTGCTGCCTGGCGTGGGTCTTTTTGTGATTCCTTAGGTTGGAGAAGGTCTTGAATGCTTTCCCGCACTGGGGACACGCGTGTGGTCGCTCACCTGTGTGGGTCCTGCGGTGCTCCGCCAGGTGCATGCTCTGGATGAAACCTTTTCCGCAGATTTCGCAGCGAAACGGTCGTTCGCCTGAGTGAGTGCGCAGGTGCTCTCGGAGGTGTGTATTCTGGCGGAAACGCTTTCCGCACACCTGGCAGGGGAACGGGCGCTCGCCGGTGTGGACCCGCTGGTGAAGTGCAACCGCAGACGATGACACAAACAGTTTGCCACAAATGGGACATTGATGAGCTTTGGGTCGCTTTCCAGGGGTGCGCTGTGGCCGCCCGCAGCCCAGGGCAAAGTGGCTAAGTCTGTGAAGTCGCAGGTTGGAAGGAGAGTTAAGCTTCCTCCCACAAATATTACAATCCAAGGCTCCTTTACCCAAACTGAAATCTGCTAATTCTATCTCTGTTGTTGTTGAAGTAGAGGGTTCTGAGGGATTGTGGACCTCCTTCACTTCTTCTGCAGCGTGGACCGGTGTGGGGTGCTGCTCTACACAATGACCTTCCCTCCGACTCCTGGTCAGGAAGCCGGCTTCACAATGAGGACAGGGAAAAGGAGCCGGAGCGCCGGGATGTTGAGTGAAGCGGTGCGCCGCCAACTTGTTGGGCCAACGAAATGTGGCAGGGCATTCGGGGCAGGTGAGCTTTGGAGCGCTGGAGTGCAGCAGGCTGTGCTGACGGAGGTTGGACGACTGTGAGAAGGAGCGATAACACACATCACAGCGGTACGGACGCACGCCTGAGTGGATGAGGGTGTGCCTCATCAGATTGGCCAGCAACGAGAAGGTTTTGCCACAGTCCGAACACTGGAACGGCTTCTCGCCCGTGTGTATGCGCATGTGGTTCTGAACATGAACCTGCTTCTTAAAGGACTTCCCACATACGCCGCACACAAACCTGCGCTGAGGGGCGTGGGATTTGCCCCGGTGGTGAGCAAGCAGAAGCTGTGAAGGAAACGTTTTTGAGCACGAACGACAACAAAAGGGCCCTTTGTCTGATGTCAAGGTAGCTTCTCCTGAAGCAGCAGAGCCAGACGTGGATGTAGTTTCATCTAGAGAAATGGAAATAGTGGCATCTTCCATCACAACCTCTTGTTGCTCGTCAAGACTTCCTTCAAGTCCTTCAGTTACTTGCATTTGGCCGTCCTTTTCCTTCCCTGCTTCAGCTGCATCCACAGTGCTCCGAGACCCAGGCTGCGGGTTCCTTAGTGTTTCCGTCTCCTCCTCTGTGGGAGGCTCCAGCTCATCGATTCCTGCTTCTTCACTTTGGAGTTTCTTCTTCTCTCTTGCTCTCTGTACGATAGCAAGAGCAGTAGCAGACGCCCTTTGTGGAGGTGAAGCCTAGAGAAGAACAAAGATTACATGACATTGAGGGAGCAGCAGCAATTAGAGGGGGTGGGGAGTTGTGCTATTTTCCTACCATGAAGATGCGACTGCCTATTCCCGATGAATCCTGGTTAAGGTGGGACCGACGATGGTAGAGGTATTTAGTCATGTTGGTGAAGGTTTTGTGGCAGATCTGACATTTGTGAAAAGGATCTGCAACATGTACCTTTCTGCAAGGGATCAAAATGAAGAGATGATGCAGACACAGAAAAAAATAAGAAAATAACAAGAACATAAAGCATTTATAGCAGGGGTCCGAGTCCCTGTGTCCCACCGTGTCTCCACGTAATGGGTCGTCTTAAAATGAATCCTTTACCATCCTTAGCTATCATTATTCAGCTTCATCTCTAAATGAGATGACCACATTTCTAGACCCTTCAAGCTTAAACCATGCAGTGAGATTTTAATATAAGGTTCTGTTCTTTCTGCAGCGCAGCAGAGAACCTTTTAGGCAGCAATGGGTTGGGCGGTGCGTTTCTGATGAAAGGATTCTGCCCATATAAGCTTTTTTATGCTTTTTACGGTTTAGAAGTCACAACCAATAATGAATTACCCTTAGCCAGAGCAACACCTATTGGTAAGTGGTAGTGAATTTTATTTCTGAGAAGCAATGCACGTACTGTACTTCAGTCCCAAGGGAAGTTGCCAGTGTTTAGGCTGCAGAATAAGATTTATTGGATAAGAAAAAAGTTGGAGCAACGACAAAAGGGTTCCCAGCTCATTTGGATGCATGAACAGTTCCCCCACCTCCAGACCTGGGCCCCTAATTAAGACAATTACTGTAATGTTACCTGTGCATGATGAGAGTCATCTCAGTAGTGAAACCGTTCCCACAGTCCACACACAGATACCGTGCAACGCCTGAATGTGTGCGCATGTGCGTCTGCAGCGACATAGCTTTCTTGAAGATCTTTCCGCACTCTGGACACTCGTGTGTGCCCTGCTCGTGCACACGCTTGTGAGCAGTGAGCCGGTTGACGGAGGTGAAGGCGCGGTGGCAGAGCTCACAGTGTAGGGCTTTGGCCCCAGCCAGTGCTTTGGTCTCTGCTGCTCTGTTCCTCAGATCCTGCAGCCTTTCTGCAGCCTCTTCCCTTCCTCGCATCTCCTCGAGGCCACTCATGACCCCCGGCCCACCGCTCTCTTTGTCCTGGCTCAGGAAGTGCTCACCCTGGTGCTGGAGGAAGTCTTCGGGGGTATGGAAGAGAAGGGAACATTCTGAGCATTCGTAAGGGTGAATGAGCACCATCTCAGCTGACTGCTGTTGCTGGCTGCCACCAGGGGCCAGTCTTAACTCCAGTCTCTGAACGCCATTCCCCAGGACCTCCAGTTTTGCTAAGGAGCTCTGACCCAGAGCAGAGAGCAGAGGGGGCTGCTTGGAGCGATGCTGGCCCAGGATGGTGGAGCTGTCGGCCAGAGCTTGAGCTGTGAGGATCTGCAGGTGCATGGTGGCAGAGCCCGGGGTTGGGGTCACAGGGGGCAGCAGGTGGGAGCGGGTGGATCCAGCGGGTTTGGAGGAAGACCTACGTTTCTTCTGTTGTTGTTGTTGCTGCTGCTGGTGGGAAAGTACCTGGAAACACAATGGAGTGAAGAGAAAAGCAAGATAAAATTAAAACATGCTATAAGGATGGGAAGCTCATAACTGTCCAGATGTTTGGAGCATTTTTTAGCTGGTGTTAAACATCTACAATGTCAAATCCTGTAAAAGATTTAGATTTTCATGAAACACAGAGAGGACTTGCTTAAATTAAAAGGCAACATACGGTTTTCCAAAAAACAAACCAAACAGTCAAAGGTTTATATGATGTTTAGACTGAACACCTGTGCCAGGATCTCTCCAGCCTGCTGCTCACTCAGCACAAAGTTCTGCATGTTGTTGAGAGGAGTGACAGAACCATCCGGCTGCAGCACATACTCCTGTCAGCATGAACAAAAAACACGAAAATAACTGCTTTAGTGTTTGAAGAATACATAAAACCAAACAGTTTGAGACTCTGATATTTCTAACAGAAATCTATGTAGTGGTTTATGTAACATTTTACGGTCTGGAAAATATTGAGAAATGGTGACTTTCCAAGAAACCCGTCAAAGTAAATCTTGCAATTAAAAAAATTACGGTTTTCGAATGTTTTTGACATAAACTGCAATTTAATTATGCGTTTTAATGTAATGGCTGTCATTAATTAAAGTGTTTTGATGTTGTTTATTACCTGAAGTTAGTACATAACCTCAGAAGCTAACTAAGCAAAAGTATCTCTGCTAAAAATATTTACAACAAAATAAATGATCATTTGGACGCTGGTTTGATGTCCAGTGACGGATTAACTGTTTCTGGATCTCTTACAACAGTCGCTGTGTTGCTGTGTGTGCTGCTCCTGCTGTGCGTTCGCCGGTGCTCCAGCCAGGTATCAGGGGAGTCGAACAGGGCCAAACAGTCAAGGCACTGATACTGAACGGGTCCGTGCACCTGAGTATCTGAGGAGGCCTCCTGCGTCTCCAGAATCTCACACATCTCTGAAGAAAAAGTGTGTAGAAGCAGAGTTATAAACAATACCCATAAGCCATGTGGGATACTGCCGCAAACGTGGAAGGACAGATGAGACCAAAATTAAACATTTGGGTCTACACTGCTGTGAAAAAGCGTTCGCCCTGGAGCGATTTCTTTTGTTTTTTGTCACACCTAAATGTTTCAGATCATAAATTAAAGACAACCTGGGTTTACTGCTTCAATTTCACAACCCACAACAAGGCCTAATTACTACCAGACTTGTAGAAATAAAACAATCACTTAAAAAGAACCTGTCTAACCAAAGGAAGTAGGCTAAAACACATTGCCCACCAACCTAAAAGAAACAAATCAAGAACAGATAAGAGCAAAAGTCCCGACATTTATCAGTCTGGAAGGATTACAAAGCCAAATGTAAGGTTTATACACAAAACATTCCCATAACAGGTCAGCCTACTAAATCGCTCCACAAGCACATCAACAACCCAGGAGGTCACAATGGAACAGACGACAACATCCATTAATTTCAGTTAAGGAAATAAACTGGGAAATATCGGCCTCCACGGGAGAACGGCAAGACCAGAATCACTGCTGATCAAAAGGAACACAAAGACCAGTTTCACATTATACAAAAACCTCTTGATTATCCTCAAGACTTTTGGGAAAATGTTCTTTAGACTAACGAAACATGGGCATCCTGTTTTATCGGGTAAAAACATAACAGCATTTTAGAAAAAGAACATCATTTCCCAACATGATGGTGGTGGTGTGGGGTTGCTTGGCGGTTTCAGGACTCAGTCTGCTATATTAATTGATGGCACCATGAATTCAGTTTATTAATTCAGTTTATTTATATAGCGCCAATTCACAACACATGTTGTCTCAAGGCACTTCACAACAGTCAGGTACATACATTCCAATTAGTCCTAACAATTGAACAGTGCAGTCAGAGTTAGTTATTTATTCAAATTGGATACAAAGTTTTTCTGTCTAAGGAAACCCAGCAGATTGCATCCAGTCAGTGACTTGTAGCATTCACTCCTCCTGGATGAGTATGTAGAGACAGTGGACAGTTACTGGCGTTGACTTTGCAGCAATCCCTCATACTGAGCATGCATGTAGCGACAGTGGAGAGGAAAAACTCCCTTTTAACAGGAAGAAACCTCCAGCAGAACCAGGCTCAGTGTGAGCGGCCATCTGCCACGACCGACTGGGGGTTTGAGAGAACAGAGCAGAGACACAAAAAGCACAGAGAAGCACTGATCCAGGAGTACTTTCTATGGGAAGGAAAAGTAAATGTTAATGGATGTAGCTCCTTTAGTCGTTTCACCTAGAAAGAAAGAACAGATAAACTCTGAGCCAGTTTTAAAGGTTAGAGTCTGAAAGAGAGCACATAGAGTTAGTCACAGTAAAAGCTCAGTCAATTGCCATGTCTAGGAGAGAGAAAGGGTTAAACACTGAAAGACAGGGCCATGTGAATCATCGGTAGAGGGTGAGCATTAAGTTGTTGCCAGCAGAAGCTTGGACGATGCCCCCCTCCAGAAAGGGGTCACAGGTAGACACAGAGTCAGGCCAGGTGTAGCTTCTAGGAAGAGAAAAGAGAGAACAAGGTTAAAAGCTGAAATAACAGCAAATAATGCAAAATTGGAGAGTAGTGTGAGAATGTAGCAAAGAGGGTGAAAGTGGTCATTATGTCCTCCAGCAGCCTAAACCTATAGGAGCATAACTACAGAGATAGCTCAGGATAACCTAAGCCACTCTAACTATAAGCTTTATCAAAAAGGAAAGTTTTAAGCCTAGCCTTAAAAGTAGACAGGGTGTCTGCCTCATGGACTAAAACTAGGAGCTGGTTCCACAGGAGAGGAGCCTGATAACTAAAGGATCTGCCTCCCATTCTACTTCTACAGACTCTAGGAACCACCAGTAAACCTGCAGTCTGAGAACAAAGTGCTCTGTTAGGAACATACGGAACAATCAGATCTCTGATGTATGATGGAGCTAGATCATTAAGGGCTTTATATGTGAGGAGGAGAATTTTAAATTTTATTCTGGATTTAACAGGGAGCCAATGAAGGAAAGCTAAAATAGGAGAAATATGATCTCTCTTTTTAATTTTCATCAGAACTCTTGCTGCAGCATTTTGAATCAGCTGAAGGCTTTTAACTGCATTTTGTGGACATCCTGATAGTAACGAATTACAATAGTCCAGCCTTGAAGTAACAAATGCATGGACTAGTTTTTCAGTGTCACTCCTGGACAGGATATTTCTAATTTTGGCAATGTTCCAGAGATGAAAGAAGGAAATCCTAGAAACCTGTTTAATATAGGATTTAAATGACATATCCTGGTCTAAAATTATACCAAGGTTTTTTACTTTTTCACCGGAGGTCAATTTAATACCATCCAGGTTAAGTGATTGACTTAGCAGTTTCTTTTTTAAAGACTCCGGTCCAAAGACGACAACTTCTGTCTTGTCTGAATTTAGAAGCAGCAAATTTAAAGCCATCCAAGTTTTTATGTCTTCAAGACATGCTTGTAGTCTATCTAACTGGTTGGGCTCATCAGGATTTATGGATAAATAAAGCTGAGTATCATCAGCGTAACAGTGAACATTTATTCTATGCTGCCTGATAATTTGACCTATTGGAAGCATATATATAGTAAAGAGAATTGGCCCAAGTACTGAACCCTGTGGTACTCCACAATTAACCCTGGAGTTTAGAGATGATTTATTATTTACATGAACAAAATGGAATCTGTCAGACAAATAAGATTTAAACCAGCCTAGCACTGTTCCCCTGATCCCTACAGCATATTCCAGGCTTTCTAAGAGAATATTATGGTCGACTGTATCAAATGCAGCACTGAGATCTAACAGAACCAGTACAGACACAAGTCCATTATCTGAGGCCATAAAAATATCATTAGTGACTTTTAGCAGAGCTGTTTCAGTGCTATGATGAGCTCTGAAACCTGACTGAAACTCTTCAAACAGGTCATTGCTGTGTAAATGCTCACACATTTGATTAGCAACTATTTTCTCAAGAATTTTAGATAAGAATGGAAGATTGGATATAGGTCTGTAATTTTTCAAGTCATCTCGATCAAGCGAAGGTTTCTTAAGTAAAGGTTTAATTACAGCTACCTTAAAAGCTTGTGGTACATATCCATTTACTAAAGATAGGTTAATCATATCTAAAATGGGGCTGGTAATCAGAGGGAACACTTCCTTAAATAATTTGGTTGGGATTGGGTCTAACATACAAGTTGAAGGTTTAGATGAAGCTAATATTTCTGATAACTCAGGAAGCTTCACAGGATCAAAACAGTCCAAACACAGATCAGGTTCTGCAGTTACTTCCAATGTTGTCTCACTTGCTGAGGATGAAGTAATCATCTTCGGGAGTATGTCAAAGATTTTATTTTTAATAGAATCAATTTTATTTAAGAAGAATCCCATAAAGTCATGACTGCTAAGAACTAAGGGAATGAATGGCTCAACAGAGCTATGACTCTGTGTAAGTTTAGCAACTGTACTAAAGAGAAACCTAGGATTATTCTTGTTCTTTTCTATTAATGATGAGAAATAAGCTGTTCTGGCTTGGCGAAGTGTGTTTTTATACAACAGTAGGCTATTTTTCCAGATTAAGTAGGAATCCTCTAGGTGTGTAGAGCGCCATTTTCTCTCCAATTTTCTAACATTGTGCTTTAAAGTACGCAGCTCTGAATTAAACCAAGGAGCTAGCCTCCTATGAATAATTACCTTCTTTTTCAAGGGGGCTGCATGAAGAAACACTATGAACAAGATAATCAATTTGTGAAGGGGCAGAAACAAAATTATTGACCTCCACTGAGCTTTTCTGTAATAATGATGCAATTAAAAGTGGAACAGATTCTTTAAAGGTTGTTACAGCATCGCCTGATAATGATCTACTATAATGAAATTTTCTTTCAGGTGTGGAGTACTCGGTTAAATTAAACTCAAAGGTTATTAAGAAATGGTCAGACAGGACAGGGATATGAGAGAATATTGTTATGTCTCTATCTGAAAATCGTGAAGAAAAATGTCCAGCCATCACTTTGTGACTTTAAGCTCCAGCACACTTCATTTAGGCAGCAGAACCATGATCCAAAGCCCACCTCTGAATGGCTAAAGAAAGAAAGCAAATTGAAGGTATTGGAGTGGCCTAGTTAAAGTTCAGACGTAAATCCAATTAAGATGCTATTTTATGATTTTCATCGATTTTGTTTGATATAACAATTAGTTTTAATGACCTGAACCACTGAAGTGTCCCAAAAAAAGCAAAAACACAAGAAATTTATATGGAGACAAATGCTTTCTCACAGCGCTGTATTTGTGTGTTTGAATTACCAAATAGACGAGACCTAAAGAAATGAAGAATCTGTGGACTTGAAAAAATATGTTCACGGTCACTCTCCACCCATTCTAAGATAGAGCTATTTTACATGACAACTGGGTAAAATGTTCAATTTCTAAATGCACAAAGCTGGTAGAGACATACCCTAAAAGACTTCCAGATGTTATTGCAAAGTTTTTACTCCAGGGAGCTGAATACAAACATATACCACAACAAAAAACTTGTGTATCTATTTTTCTTTCACTTCACAAATTATGCACCAATTTTTGTTTGTTTATCATAAAAGTAAAATACATTGACATCTGCGGGTGTAAAGCAACAAAATAGAAATTGTAACAGGGCTTTCAACACATTAGCGAGGTGTTTCATTTACATCAACAGATTTTAACAAGAAATTTGGTTTTTAAATCACCTTGTTGCTCCACCTCCATCCCAGCCTCCCTCATGTGCATCTCCTGATGCTGCAGCAGCTCTTCTGCATTCACCAGGAGGCTCCCACACTCCAGACATTGGTAGTGCTGACTCTGACCCACGTCTGGGGTAACCAGGGTCTCACCATCGGTTTCCTGGGCCGTGTGGATCTGCTGGTGGATCAGAACCTCCTCCAGGGTGCTGAAGAGCTGTTGACACTCGCTGCACATGTACTGGTGCTCTACGTACATGCCCTCTGCCTCCTCATGGCCCGGATCTGCCATCATGGCAGTCTGTCAGCGTGGGTGATGACTTGTTATGCTTGAAAGCTTATCATGGGCAGAAGTCTGAAGGAGTGATTTATGGTGAACCGTCACACCCAGGACCAGTCAATGAAGGCAACTTCTGGCATCTAGAAATTTGGGTTTGGGGCAGAGCTGCGAGAAACGTCAACAGGAAAAGAAATAAATAACTTTAAAAAAAAATCCCACTTTAGCTCCTAAACAGTTACCTTGTGTTTGTAATTATTTGTAAAGTGAAATATCCTATTATTAAACAAAAAGCCCTGTAGTGTTCTTAGAGACATGATGAAAGAAACGCGGGAAGAAACAGACGGCCGTTAGCTAAATTAAGGGCCTCTGATGCTAACATTACGAACTCGATAAACTAAAAACTCCCAAAATTATTGCACTCCTTCGAAAATAAACTCGTATCTTTGTTTACAATGTGTGATGGCGTACGGAGAGCTGTTGGCGGCGCTCCCTCGGAGGCTGCAGACCTGTTTCTCGGCACCGCGGTTTCCTGACAGCGGCAGCCCGGTTCGTCGGGCGGTCCGTCAGGCGGCGCTACCCACTTTTCTCCGCAGCTCTACGACCACGACGTCGGGCCCTTCTTTACCCTTTTTTCTCATTTACTGTCGCTGGACGGGCCGTCGTTTGCTCTTCCCGCGTACTTGATACACCCGTTTGTCTTAGTTGGCAGTCCTTCAACAGCAGTCGTAGCTTTTAAAAATTATAAAACAGGGCAGTGCCGATGTGAATATATAAAGCAACGTTTACCCGCCGTTCACCCTTGTTCCTGTGCTACAAAGCCCCGCCCAGTGCGGGAGCGTGTACGTTTCAGCTCCTGTGATTGGACACAGTGACCATCACTTCTAATTTGCGCTTTAATGCTGGGAAATGTAGTTGTTTTTTTGGTTTTTTTTTAGGTTTACTTTCAATGAAATTTTTCAAATGAGCTGTAATTCCAGCGAAAACAGAGTAATGCTAAACTAATAGAATAACAACAAGTTCACAGCTAATAACATACCGGTTACCTGGGGGCAGAAGACAGTAGTAATGTTCTGAAAAGCAAATTAAACAATCTTTTTAGATTTTATTTTGCTTATCCTTGGCAAGTTAATCCTTGGTTGATTCTATTGCATTTTTTATTACATTTATTTTAGCTTAGTGTCATAAATATCACATATCCATGTATCTTGTCATTAAAACAATTTTAGAGTTAATAATAAATATACTGTAATTCAGTGTTTTGTTTCGATATATTTGTCTCATGGTTAAACCTGTCTGAATTCTTGTTTTAATGTTTTTTCCCAATATTACCAAGAGAACATATCAACTCTGGAGGCAGTGCAGCTCATGTGGGAGAATCTATTGACAGGACAACTATTAGTTGTGCCCTCCACAAATCTACCCCTCATTGAAGAGTAGTAAAAAGAACACTATTGCTAAAAGAAAGCCATTAGAATTGTAGTTTTCCACAAGCTGTGTAGGGAACATTGCAAATGTGAACAAAGGTGCTCTGGTCAGAATAAGACAATGTTTTGTTTTTTTTACTTTTGGACAAAATGTGCTATATGCTATATGTGGTGCAAAAACAATGGATGTTGGTCATGTCATCCATTTACCACCAGTGCAGTTCTGATCATTTCATACACAGTCCTATGGGGTACAGATGGGTGCTGTTTACTGCGTAACATTTCATACTAGCTGGGGATGCATGATATTGGCATTAACATCGGTATCGCCCGATGTAAATCAATTATTTAACATATCGGTATCAATCCGATAGATAAAACTGGGCTGAAAAACTAATGCTTATTTCGATCTCACTACTGTTTGTGTATGTGCTTCAGGAGAGGGACAGTGCACGATATTGGGGTTTAATATAAAAATTATTACACCTCAGTGTCAGCTGTGTGGCTTTTTTTTTTTCTTTTTGGTTGAAAGGTTAGGCAAATATATGTGAATATTGGTTATTGCCCATACCAACAGTATTAATATAGGAGATCGATATCAACCCAAATTTTCATATTTCCGCATCCCTAATAGAAACTATGCGTCGATTCAGACATGCTTTGATAACCGATAATATGAAGTAATGTTCCATGTTCTAATGTGAAGAAACAGGATTACATGATTCCATTGAGTAATATCTATGGGCAGAAGATCACTGGTTTTGGTTTGATAAAGGGTCATAATCATACATTATATTTTATAGAGTCAACTGGGACTACTGGGATCACAACCAAAGTAAATGAAAATAGAGTGTTTTTAAATGATATACAATGGAATTTAATTCCACAAGATTTGAGCTTTTTTACATATTTGTCTCTATAATTGCTAAATGATTACCTAAAAAATACAAAAGTAACAAACAAATTGTTTGTGGTTTAAGTAGTGATATAAAATGGTTTGTTCACAGATACTAAATGGAAGAAACAAGTAATGAAACTGCGATCTATGGGTACAATCTGGCAAGAGGCAAAGTGACCAGACCAAAAACTAACCCTGCATGCTGAAAGATGGTGGAGATGGCAATATTATGCTGTGTGGATGCTTTTCCTTAGCAGAGACTGCGTCTCCTCGCCTGGTCTGTCAGTTTAGGTGGATGGCCATGCCTTGGTAGGTTTGCAGTTATGGTTACTCTTTCCATATTTGGATGATCAGTTCAGCAGGGGCACACTGTCGCAGTGGGCAGCATGGTTACTCAGTGGTTACAAGCCAACTATGCAGTGTTTATAACCTAACTCCATACATTTTCTGGTGTGTTTCTTGTTCTTCATGATGATGTTTGATGATTACCGTTTTCTAAAAAAAATCTCTGAGGCCCACGAAGAACAGCTGTATTTTACTACATAGAAGTGGACATATACTAATTATGTGACATCTACAGACAATTGGTCGCACTGGATTTCATTTACATATATCAGAGTAAAAGGGGCTGAATACAAAAGCAAGCCATCCTTTTGAGATTTGTTTCTTGAGAAAAATGTTAAAAAACCATCTCACTTTTTCCTTTCAATTCACTTCACTTCAGTACAATGAAGTTTGTGGTAGTAACAAGACAAGATGTGAAACGTTCTATGGGTATAAATACTTTTCCAAGGTACTTTATTTGTTGAACAGTGGAGAGGAATCTTAGTTAAAAGGTTAAATAACCTCATACGATTTCGGGTCGACGCTGATGTCAGTAATTTATTATTAGAAACAATTTGTACCTCAGAACGTCAATGAAGTTTGTATTTAAAAAATATAAACAAGTGAAAAATCCCACAAAAGTGATCAAAAACTCAATTTCCCACTACACATAGCGGTCTTTACGTCGTTGTGCGTCAACTACCCAGTCCCCCCACCATCACTGTTCTACAGAGGAAGAAAGGGGGAGACGGGAAACCTATACTGAACGCTGTAAGTGCAATTTTTTAAAATTTATATCAAATATTAAAACACGCACAGATATGGCAAAGTGTTTGCCCGCGTAGCTGCTCTAAACATTCAACTGTGCCCCGGCTCTAGTTCACACAAATATGAGCGGCAGCGGGCGGGCCAGGACCAGCTCATTCGCTGAGCCTCCCGGAGCTCCCGGATCTGCTGCAGCCGGTACCGTGTCGGCAGTCGCCGGTGGAAGCTCGACAGGAAAAACTGGGGCTTCACAAGCCAGTGGAAGCGGCTCAACGAGCTTTGGAAATTTGAAACTGCCCAGTAAGTTTTGTATTCGCATTTATACGCTTAGTGCAACATACACGGAAACATGAAGATTCAAACGGTGTATTAAAAAAAAAATAATAAACGCGTCAGGGTAAATTTGATGTCGACTGTTGTTGGGGAGCTAGCCATAGCTGGATAGCTGTTAGCTGGGTAGCCGTGTTTTTCACCGATGTAGCGCTGCGATCAACGGCTTTCATCTCTGTGCTAGCATTGTCGTTAGCTCTGCTGGTGAAAAGCTTAAAGGTAAGCCGGTCATAGCTCAACGTTAACAACAATTTTTATTTTTTTTTAAATAGTCAAACAGTTATTTGTCCTTTTTAAGGATGGAAGTAGCTCTAGCTCAGAATATAATATTTTCTGTTATTTATATCAGAGGTGGAGGTTAGCTAACTTGCTAACGTTTGGAAAAAGTGTTGGGAAAATCATCTGATCCAAGTTTCTCGTTGTCTTCAATTCTGTCTAATCTAATAAATGCCGTTTGTCACTACAAGATTACCTTAGTTTTAGATGATATGTAAATTTCACACAATGCACGTTTTACCAAAAAATATATATTGGTGTGTTGGCAGAATTTTCCTAAGAGTTGTTTCTCAGAACAAAAGTTCCCACCCTAAGAATTGAAATACCATTCAAATGATACCGAGATCATGTATGTTTTTGAAAAATTAAGACGGGCTAAGCATTTTAAAAGCTGACATTCTGGGGTATTGTTGTCTCTGTTTTACTTTTGAAATCTGTGAAATTTTGTCACCCAAAATCACATATAAAATACTTATTCTCTAAAACGTTTAATGTATTGCAATGTTTGTCCCTTTTTAGTGGTCAAAATACATGTTTGTTTATGAGTTTGCAAAAGTGCCTTTATTTAGTCCAAAATGTCACATTTGTTACTGTATTTTAATCACTGCGAAACAGTGACAGAATATCCTGGCTTGAAACAAAACTGAATTTTACTCACATTCTGTTAAAAAGTTAACATTCTAGTTAGATTAAAACATCAAAATTATTTCCAATGTTCTTGTTAGACATCTGTTCTTGTATCAGATCTGCTGACAAGTGCTGGACAACAATATTAAACAAAATATTTTAAACTATTTCCAAATTGCGACGGAGTCCGGACCATTTAGGGGCTAATGAAGCATGAACCCTGTGTATAATCAATTGCTTTTTAGAATATTGATACTCATCCCCAGGTAAATCTACAACTGTTTCATTGGAGCAAAACTTCAACAATAAACCCTGCGTAAGAAAAAACATCGGACAACAAATGATATTCTGGGTGTGTTTATGTTAAAAGCATGAATTACTGAAACTGCAAATAGCAATAGTAAATAAAAAGAGGTTTTCGAGGTGAATATGACACTATAAAGAGTTCTGTTTAATTGTTTGCACATATTCAGCTAAATGGGCTCGTAACACCGAAGCTCTGTTGGCACTAAAATTCTTAAGCGATAGCTGAAAGACGGATCTTTAGTGGCAATTTAACAGCTGTTTTATGTTCGCTTGTGTGATGACAAGTAAATATAATTTTCTTGTTTAGCTAGGGATATGTACCCACGGTATCATTTGTTGCTTGGCACAGGATGGTACAACAGGGCAAAACTAATAGATCACGGAGTTAGAAGTGTAGTTCCAGCAAAAAAAGCGGTATCTATAGTACAAAGGAACTGTTTGAAATCTGGCTTCTATTTAATTCAAAGCTGTTTTAGGGAATATCCTCTGAATTCGTGTTCTAAAGGGTAACAAGACGTTGGGGTATCAATAAAATGTGTTTTTTTTGTGTGAATGTGATCTAATCACCTTCATTGTCTGACATTAGCCAAGCTTGTTGCTGACCAGCATTAATCACATGTACTGGTGTGGTAAAGAACACGGTTGCAAATACAAAGAGTGCTCCTTAACTTCCAGCAGAGGTATTACTTATACTACTTTATGGATTTACCCTGTTTTGCTAGAATAAAAATATTCTTTATTGTCCCCCAGTGAGGAAATTCAGGTAAAAAATACCAAAAGAAATAAGAGTAACATGAGAAAAAAAGAGACTATTTAAAAGAAAAACATAAATTCAGCTTTATTTACACCAGTCTATGGTGGACAATATGTTGTCTAAAACCCAGAAAGAGAAGGTGTGAAATGTTATAGTACTGTGCTGGTTTCATTTAGATGGTTAATGATAATGTTAGTTATGTAAGTAAATTACGTGAGCTCTTTGATGTTTAATTCTCTTATCATTACCTGATGGAACCTTGTACAGAACACCAGAAAGGTGTGAACAGTAATCTGTTTAAACGCTCTTCAGTTTGTAAGGTAATAACCATTTTATACACTTTATGAAATTACCTTTCCAAGTATTATGATTTATGTTTTATACTGTTCAAAAACTGTCTCAAATCATATTGAATGGTCAGTTGTGTCTTTTTCAGGCTGGCTAAAGTGAAATGTCAGTGTTATATACAATGTATATTTTGTATTTTAATTGTACAAGTCATTTTTTACTTAGCTTAATTTTGTAATACATTGTGCTAAAGGGACTTTTTATATGGGCTTATTAATTAATGCATAAATGTTGACATTATTCGCACTTTTTTCATGATTCAGATTTTGTTATACATCTGCTTTATTATTTTTAATTGGGTGGTTTATTCAAAACAATTCTTTCTTCCATCAGTTGCCCAACGTCAGTACAACTTTAAAAAACAATGAAGATACAGAATTGAACAATATGGCTAGTAAATCATCATGTTGTCCACTGTGTAACTACGTTTAATTTAAGTTCTTTTTTTGTTGAAAATAATTGTGAGTCATCAGCCATAACGATAGAATAGCTTGTCTAAAATGGTCTTCTTTTGTCATCAGTATAGTTCGGCTCTGTTCAGGCATAAAGTTGACCGGACAAAGTCTGCACTGTGATCTGGTCCTCAGCCGTCGGCTATTAGAAAACCTTTGGTTGTGAGCTTATATCGGTGCCCTGTGGTTGTTCAGTTTGACAGATGCATTGACCTGCGATGTGGCGTTCTTCAGAACAAAGAGCAACTAGAACCAATGTCAAGCAGTTTCAGCAATTTTCTGGAAAAGTCATGCAGTGTGACAGCTGCAGAAAGAGACTGCTTATCATTGTGTTGTTTAAGTCATTAGCGCATCCACACATGTCTCCTTTCCCGCTTCCAGTTTTACATGGAGCCCACACAGTGCAACATGTTTGTCCTGTACAATGTGTGTTGGGCTTAAGTTGTGACGTTAGGCCTGCATTGATCAAAGTTGACGTCTACTACATCAGAGTGATACTCAAATTGAATAATAACAATTTAAACCTGGGTTTGTGCCCCTTAAATCATTCCTGAACCATTGCAGCACCACACTATCCTGCAGAACCGTTTCTGGACTTATTTTCTCATCAGCAATATTCAAGTTAGGCGATTCATGCCAAAGTGACATCCGTGTGAGTGGCAGAACCTATTCTTGGATATAAATTGCAGAGGTGTCTGCAGATACATGAAATACATGGGGTTTCTACACTGTCTTTAGAAGTATGGGACTTGATTTTAGGTTTTGCAAAGTCTTGAAATCTGTTGAACAAGACAAGTGTTTTTTTCTAGACTTAATTTGCCATTACCTTTTCTAAAAGACATGGATCATATTTTAAAAGAAATTGCTCAAACAAGCAGAGTGTTTTCTATTTAATCATACTACCTATATGTAAAACGTGGACATCTGTAGTCGTAAGATTTGATGAACTTACTTTTAAAACATTTAATTAAATGCAAAAACTATTTTCAGGACAGACTCTTCAGTTACAACTCAACCCAGTTAATTTGACTCAGTTCATGTTGTTTTCTACTCTCTAAAGTCACCCACTTTAATCCATACTGGTATCATACATAGTGAGTGCTGTGATGGCAACCTTATAAGCCAGACTGGTATTGTGAGTCATGACCAGTCCACTCTAGAAACCGTTCACCAGTTCAGCCTATAACAACGCTCTGACTCATGGGTGGCCACATTAGCATCTGGCCTCCTGCTACCTTGCTTAAGTCCAATCCCAGTGACCTCCATCTAATGTGCTATGTGGATTTCCTGTTTTGAAATGACAAAGCTGTGTTTGAAATTAGTAATCACCACTGAGACATGCATGCCAAGGTACTTGAATCAGCAGAGGAAGGGATAAATCTTTGCATCACAATAGTCCGAAACACAATATGTAGATTTAACAGCTTAGAGGGAAGGGGTGATTAATCAACTCAGCTTGAGTTTATTATAATTTATTCTGCTAACCGATCAGTTAAGGTGTTTTTGTGTGGAAAAGGTAAAAAGTGTGTAGGTGAGGGGAGTATAAGCACTAATAACTTTAAAGTAATTTATCTGTGTCTTCCTCCCATAAATGCATCACTGAACCCTATCAGGTAAGGCCAGGAGGCCCGCTAATGATAAAATATTAGTAGCAATTTATCACAGACCTGACAATCTTTTTATCAGCTTAAAAATATGCTTAAGTTTTTTTTTTGCTTACAAACAAGCTCCAGGGTAATTTTTCATGAAGTGCAGGTGCAATGAAAGTCACCCTGCTCATCCATTTTAACTCGTCAGGCTAGAAAGCAAAGCTCCTCTCTGACAGCCGGGCAGAGCGCTAATCTTTGCATTTATTATTCAAGACACTGTCATGCCGCCATTGCTTCATTTTTAATGTGCTCCCCCTTTGACTTAACGTTTTTAAAAGTGGTAGCACTGCTAAAATACAACACAATGAGACTGTTCATTGGAGCAGTGATGGAGCGGAGTGTAGGCCCCGCACACATTGACTTATCTCAGCGCTGCTGACCCGAGGGATCCGATCTAGGCTAATCATGTGGATGTAATATAGGCTACGGGGAAGCTTTGGATAACTCTGCTATAAAAAGTTTAAGTATGTAAAACCTAATAGTTTGCTTGTGATATTTTTTTAAAAATCAAGTATTTAGATCCAATTGTGGCCGTAATCCAGTTTCAGATCTTTGCTAGAAAGTATTTTAATTATTACTTTGGCTCTACTTTAAAACTGAGAGATCTAAAAGAAACCTGGATCGGTCTTGTTAAGGCAAGCGAACTGAGCAAGTCCAGAAAATGTTGCACCTCTGGGTGTGCTACTGTCCATGCAATTTTATCACAGGCTCTGACAAGCCTGTTGGCAGTGGGCCTCTTATCTGCTGCTCCTCTCCTCCTGGTGGTTTTTTGGGGATATTTTTTTTGGTTTCTATTTGTCAAATCATCCTTGACCCAACACATACACAAGAATAAAATCTCACAGGGCTACTTGACTAACCGGAGCTGTCAGGGAGTGTTACATCTTCTGCATCTTCCTTTTACCTGTTTTTATTTTTTTACACAAGTTTAGACATCAGCCTGACTGGCCTTTTGTCGAGCTAGTTGAAAACACTCAGCTAATATTGTGTAAAGTGTTTTTAAAAAGATAAAGGCATAAATACACAAACTTGAGTTTTGTGTATTTACGGTGCATTTTTAACACTGACTCGCACAAAACAGGTGAAAAAGTGGGTATATCTAGAATCAGTAGTTCTGCAACTGATGCATGCCTCCAGATTGAAAGGGTTTAGCCTTGTTTCACCCAGGTGAACAGGTGGAGTGCTGTAGGACGTATCACTACCTCATTATCATCCAGCGGAGTCTCAGGAGCCACCATATAGGTTACAACAATGAAATGACACATTTAAGTACAGAGAGTTCATATGTCATATTATCGGGTGCAGAAACATACAGATCCGTGCAAACTTCACCTTTTCACTTTAGTCATATTACAACAACAGACTTTGGTTGGGATTTTATATGATAGACAAACACAAAGAAGTATATAATTGTGAATTTAGAGGAAAATGTTACATAGCTTCAGGGTTCATATGCAAACTGGAGAACTATAGAATTGGGTTTTATCATTTTCCACATCTGAAAAGGTATGAATAAAATAAAATCCAATATTAAGAGATATTTGGTTTTCCAGACTTTTTTCCTTCTTCCATTTTCAAAATGTCAATAATCTGACAAGGGAAAAAATACAGTTGATTTTATATTGTTTTATATTTAAATGATGTGCTTTATCTTTGATTTGCTACTCTACATCTTGAGTTTTAAATTTTAGCCTTTGGTATTTTGTCCTGTTGACTTGCTGATTAAAGAAACGCTCGTTACAAAATCCACAAAGAGCTGGTTTCCTCCTTTCCTGGACTCCAGACAACTTATGGAATGGTTTTATTACTGAATGGATCACAGGTCCAATGTTCATAAACAGAATCTGCATTTAGTATAGGATAGTCCACAAATAAAAGTCCTTGCAAGTCCAGTAGTTATAGGTTTTAAAACGGAGATTTGTTTTAGTCCACGTGGGAAAAAGCTGTGAAAAGGCTTGATATCACCCAAAAAAGAAAGACATGTTTTGTTTCATGACTTGTGGAAGCTACATACATTAGATCTGATCACTGTTCAAGCAGTTAAAAGTAATTTTTCTGTTAAAAATTAGGAAAAATATGCAAATTTCAAACATTAGTTAACCCTGTAGTTTTTAAATTAAATACTTTAATACTTTACAAAACCAGTTTTAACTTTAGTTACATTTAGAAGTTCTTTCTTATAAAATGTCTCAACCTCCATCAGATTGGATTGGGAGACTCTATAAACATCAGTTTTGAAGTCCTGCTGGAGGTTCCCAGCAGCATCCAGGTTTTCCTCCAGCATTCCTCTGTATGTAGCTCCCTCCATCACCCCATCAACTCTGACAATCTTTCCTGTGCCTGCTGGTGAAGAGCATCCCCACATCATGATGCTGCCATCAAGATCAATTTTTATTTCCATCACAATATGATTGAGGTAAATAATGTTAGTAATTTAGATATGACAAGAAGGTTCTGTTCTGCTGTCCACAGGAGACAGCGGCAAAGTGACGACGGTGGTAGCCACCCCCGGGCAGGGCCCTGACCGCCCGCAGGAAGTGTCCTACACAGACATAAAGGTCATAGGAAATGGCTCGTTTGGAGTGGTCTACCAGGCTCGCCTTATTGACACTCAAGAGATGGTAGCAATTAAGAAAGTACTCCAAGACAAAAGGTTTAAGGTAACAGAAGAGCGACGATGTGTTTAGATGATGACAAGGAAGTGCTTTCAGTTTGTTTAACGTCCGTCTTGTTTTTCTACATCCTAGAATAGGGAGCTCCAGATTATGAGAAAGTTGGACCACTGCAACATTGTGAGGCTACGCTACTTCTTCTACTCAAGTGGAGAGAAGGTGTGTCTGCGCTGACTTCATGTTTTATGTTGAAAGAGATTTTTAGCAGCAGCATGCTCCCACCTCCAGGCAATTAATGTTTCATGAATCACTGGTGATTCATGTGCACGGTGAGGGCAAGTTACTCGCACACTAAGTTAATTACTTTGAGCTGTTATATCAACCAGGTTTGGCACTTTGTATTTAGATTTTAAAGCTTGACTTAATAAAGAACTTTGCAAAAGACATAAATCAGCCTATTTGTCTTAAGGTTTGATCTTTGGGTCAAACTTAAGTCCCTGGGTTAAGGTCTTTACTTTAAATTGGCTCGATGGCCTGAAGCTTGTGCCAGTTTCAGCCCCCCATATCAATTTTAAAGTTTTAAAATGTTTTTAATAAGGATGTTCTGATCACGTTTGCTGATACAGAGCCTGATACGTTATTAAAAGTAATGAGATTTATGTGCTTGAAAACTGTTAAATAACGCTGCATTTCATAACTGTTGCACCCTCTTTAATCAATCGCCAGTGACCTTTGAGACACTGAAGTATCTGATTTTCTGCACAGCAACAGATATTTAGACAACACATTCAGTCCCTTAGTGATCAGTCAACCAAGGTGTTGGTCCTGGTGATTATGTTTTTACTTAGAGCAGTTTGCCAACATGCTAGACTATTTCTAGCGTGTTTACGGTTTGTTTTGATACGACTTGTTGATAATTCAGCTCCTAACATTTTTCAGCACAGCTTCATGTTAGACAGAAGGTTGTCTGGACACAGCAGGTAGAGCAGGTGACATAAAATCACAAACGATACACCATGAACAGTTATCAGGAGTTGACTGTAGTCGGGCGCTGAGATTACCAATCATTAGAAAATGCCTAATCAGGACCCCAATCTTCTACTAGGAGATCGTAGCAGGATCTCCCTCTTTTTAAACGTTAGAATGAATTTTAAATAAACTGAAGCCTCTGTAGCTTAAAAAAAAAAAAGGTATTAGTTTACTGAACTAATAATCCTTTATGTAGACAACACAAAACATAAGATTTTAAGAAACATTGCATGAATTTGGAATTAAATGAGTTGATTGTGATGTTTTTTTTTTCTGGTATCAATATGATTTGTTCAGTTAAGCAAAGGTTACAGTAATGATACAGTCTGAGTCAACCTGCAACGCATGCTGTTTTGATGAAAACTGGTTCAAGTTTCTCCAAAGTGTGACAAGTATGTGAGTTTCGTCAAGTTTGTATTCTCTATTGCAAATCAAAGCTTAAGTGGCAGGAAATAACGTGTTGCAAGGAAGGTTATGTGCTTCCAGATACCGTTCTGTGTATTCCAATCACATTCTGACCTGTGTGTATTTGAAGAGGAAATAATGCTATGAAAAAGCCCCTGTTCTGGGGTTGCAGGTCTGGAAAAACAAGTCTAAGGCAAAGATTGTAGTTTGTGACTTTATATGCTGCTCCTCAAGAAATCAAGAAAAGGTCAAGACTGTTTGATAGTGACCTCAGAGCAATGTATAATCCCCTTCCCCTTGTATTAAATCTTCTTTCTTTGACTTCCCTGTACCAGAAAGACGAGGTGTATTTGAATCTTGTGCTGGATTTTGTCCCGGAGACGGTGTACAGGGTGGCTCGGCACTTCAACAAGGCCAAGGCCATTGTCCCCATCATCTATGTTAAGGTAAGTAGAGGCCAAAAACACTCACCTTTTGCTAAGAAGTTGTTCCCATTCCCTTTTGCAGGATTTAAAAAAGGTCAGTTTTTCATGGAGGACCCACTTCATTCTTGGTTATTTCATAAAAGTTCAGGTTAAGCTTCATTGCATTAAAAAATGATCTAGTTTAGACTTTTTAAACCGTACTATCACACTGAATACACAAGCTTGCGATGTGTATTTTTCCCCATCGATATATACACTATAGTGCCAAAAGTATTGAGTCACGTCACCAAATCAATAAACTCTAGTATTACAATCACTTCCATGGCTGCAGGTGTGGAGAGACGTGACTGACCTGAGTTTTGACCTCAACCTTTTTGAACACCTCGGGGATGAATTAGAGAGGTGGCTGCAATTGTGGTTTCCTCATCTAACTATTAACACTGCTGATGCTGGGATCGATGGGTCCATGAACAGACTGGACCTTAGGTACATGTAAAAGTAGACAGACAAATACTTTTGGCGATATAGTGCATATTTACCCTAAAAGCAGAAACAGTCCATTTTAGCTGAGGTGTGAGATTACTGCGTTAGAATCAGAGGAGATAAAAGTGCTGCACAATGAAATACTGCAAAAACAATTATAAAGCAACTGTTTCACAAGTAGAGCTTGAATCTAAGATGAAGTCTTCACTAAATTGTTTAAATCCCTCTGAATGCTACTAAGTCATAGTCTGGAAAATTGCTTCTCAAAGTACTTGATTTTTTTAAAAGTAGGTTCAAGTAGGTATTTTTTAATTGTTAATTTGATTGTAGAAAAGCGTTTAGTAGAAATTGAAAAGATTTTTTTCCCTTATTACTCACCTGAGGATATAATGAAGCCACAAGTATGTTTGCTTTAGGGAAAGCTCAGTGGGGTAATGAAAGCACAAAGATGGACCCATGGGAGTTAATCATACGCAATTCCCTTGGATCCCTGCCTAAACGCTCTTCATGTTAGTGCTTGTGTTTACTGCATATGAAGCAGCAGAGAGGACATTATAGCTGTCTCATGGCCCATTTCCCCACCTTACCCAGCTGCTCCCCCGGGGCGTCAACATCCATGCTGATCTCTCTCTCTTTCTTCTCTCCTCCCTTTCCTCCTGCCGAGGCATGTTTCCATCTTTTTTTCCTTCTCTCTCATGTTTTTGCCATGCTTCCTTTTTATTCTGCCCTCTTTTTAACCGCCATCATTTCTCATCCCCCATCTTGTCCCCCTCTTTTAATAATCTGGTCAGTCTGCTGTCAAGGCACCCTGTGGGCTAAATGCTGATATATATGACGATGACGAAAGTCAGCGTTTGTCATATTAAGATGCTACAATTCTCAGATACAGTTGGTAGTTTGCAGACTTCATTGTATTGTCATATTTTTGTATTTGAGGCTGACATCACTGACCTACATGTGAGGACACAAGTCAGAAGACTTGGATAGGGACGGGTTCCCTTGTTCTGGGAGAACTTTCACCACTGTGCTATTTTGGTGTAGAAATGTGTCACTGCAGGCTTCATCGTGAGCCACACATTGTCCGCTTTGCACCAGTATTCGTGAACCCAAGCCTAGAATTAAGGAATGTTTGATCTGTTTCCTGTGAAGTCGGTTAGCTGCCTTCAGAACAGGATCGGGGCAACGGGTCCAGCTTAGCCGTGATCGGCACCAACCCGGAAAAATGTTTCCACGTTTTTGCTGGTTAATTTTAAACAGTACCATGTTAGTTTAAAATGTTTAAGGGAACATTTTGTTAGGTACTGTTTTTTTGTATTTGTTTTTCTTCAGGGTGAGCAGGGTGGGGTGCTGTTTTCTTTGCATTTTTGTTCAAAACAAATATGTCATTAGTAATAAATACTATAATTTGATGTTTCTTATATTTCAGTTAACATCAAGGGTGCTTTTGTCTAAAAGTGCAATAAAATATTCATAACTACATTTTATTGGTGTAGAACTGTGTGAAAAAAAGATTTAGTTTAAAACAAGCCGTTTATACCTTGAGATAGCACAGGTCTCCCAAGATGACTCAGAAGTGTGTGTATATTTGAGCGTGAATCGTCTTTTGTTTAACTGAGATGCTTCATAGGGACTCTAGGGACTGTAGCCGGGCAAACATTTGCGTTGACAGCTCGGTTGTTCCTGGCCTCCCGTGTAATGAGGGAGGGAGCAGTCTGAAGGGATGCGTTCACTCCAGGTAGCTCCCTGTCAGTGCGAGAGCACGCAAACATGTGCATGGAGCATCAAGGCTCTCCTGAAACATCCTTTCTCTCCAGAGAGGCAGGCTCGGGGGACTATAGGAAAGAAGGGCAGGGATTTCTTCAGAGTAAGCAGTGAGGGGGCTCTTTTGTTTCTCACTGTCCAGATCTTAAAGATAATCCAACCAGTCTTCAATAAACACTGTGTCGTAACAATGTTCTAAGATTACGTCTGTCCAGGAGCCTTTAATTATCGTTTTCCCCAGACTTCTCTTGTAATAAACCATTGAAAACGAGAACTAGGGAGTTTTTCCTCTTACCGACATGTTATTAAAGAAGTGCTGTAGCATGTTTGGGTTTATTTACATGTTCAATTATTCTACTGACATAAATGTTTATTTCTGATGCAGACGTACAGCAGTAATCTTTGCAAATCAGCACCAAAGGGATTCCAACAATTAATCCTATTTATTATTAATCGTTTCAGTTTTCTGGCTCCCATCTGGTCCATTTCCTCTTTGAATATTACCGCTGTGATGAAGTAGGAAAGAAATGACATTTTCACTTGTTTTGTCGTGGTTTATTGTCCTAATTGCTTTACTGCTCTTAAATAATGTGAACTAATTTTCTTGCAGTATTATTGAATACTTGCAAATTGCTGAACTCTGTGTGACGATTTCCGTCTGCCCCTCAGGTGTACATGTACCAGCTGTTTCGCAGTCTGGCTTATATCCATTCCCAGGGCGTTTGTCACAGAGACATCAAGCCTCAGAACCTCCTGGTGGACCCAGAGACAGCCATCCTCAAACTTTGTGACTTTGGCAGGTTAGAGTGTTTTTATCTGTCTTGGTAGCTTCTTGTAGCTCGTTTTGCTTGTCAGTGTTTATTGTTATTTACTTATCTTTATTGCTAATGAGATGTTTTTGTAATTTTGCCATCTCTAACTGTCTTTTTTTTTCCTTCATCACCCTCTCATAAACCGTCCAGTGCAAAGCAGCTAGTTCGAGGGGAGCCAAATGTGTCCTATATTTGTTCACGGTACTACCGTGCCCCAGAGCTCATATTTGGCGCCACCGACTACACGTCCAATATTGACATCTGGTCGGCTGGCTGCGTGTTAGCTGAGCTGCTTCTGGGCCAGCCCATCTTCCCCGGGGACAGTGGTGTGGACCAGCTAGTAGAGATCATTAAGGTAAAGTCACACTGGTGTAATCTGTAAAGGAAAGCCTACAAGCCAATTGAAAAAAGTTTTACCCAAGTGAGACTTAAATCCACTGTTCCTGAGCAGATGAGCAGGGTTCCAATGCAACCTCTAAACTTATGTAATTTGATTTCTGTATTTTTTTTTCAGATTTGGTTAAATTAAAAAAAAAAACGAGTATGAAAAAGTTATTTGTTTTTTTAGTCTTTATTCCTTATAAATTGTCTTCATTTGATCATTTGTTGTCCTTCCTCTATAACTCATCTTCTATTTTGTCTTGTGTGGGAATTTTTTCCCTCTTCGTCTTTCCTTTTGTCCTTTCATCCTTGTATCCTACCTCTCTTACGTTTGTCCTTCCTTCCTCCCCCGTCGCTCCTTCATGTTCTACCTTTCTTTTACTTGCATTTCTTTCCATCATAGTGTCCTTCCTTTCATCCTTGGTCTCTGTTCTTCTTTTTCCAGATTTTTGTATTTAAAGTGTTTCCACTGTAGATTATAAAATAGCACTGGGTTAGTTTCATAAAACTGCTGTGAAAGAGTGAGAGAAAACATTTGCATAAAACAGAAACACGTGAAAGTCAAAAATAAACCGCAACCAGTCAGATTAAAAGACGACGGCGTCTGTCTGTGAAACACTTCTGATTATCACCACATCTGTTGTTTTATTCAGCTTCTGGTTTAGTTCTTTGTTTGTGAATTTTCTACTTCATTAGAAGAATTATTTTTTTGTTTGTTTTGCAATACACTGTCCATGAAAATAGGGCAAGATATCAGATTAGTCATATAGTTTACTTAATATAAAGAGATTTTATGTAGTGGTTGTTCTTCATTGGTAACAATAATTTTCATCCTTGTTAGGTTTTGGGGACACCGACAAGGGAGCAGATCCGGGAGATGAACCCTAACTACACGGAGTTTAAATTCCCACAGATCAAAGCACATCCTTGGACAAAGGTTTGTTCTTGACTTCTTACAAGTGGGCTCTTAAATCTCTGCATTTCCGCTTATGAAGTTCTCCCTATTCATCTTTCCTCAAAAATAAACAGGTTTTTATTATCTAATCTTCAGTTTTGACTGGCTTTGTCCATTCACATACTGATTTCCACGTTCCTTTCTTTTTGTTATCAGGTGTTTAAGCCTCGCACCCCACCAGAGGCCATTGCCCTCTGCTCCCGGCTGCTGGAATACACACCAGTTTCCAGACTGTCTCCTCTGGAAGCATGCGCGCACGCCTTCTTCGATGAGCTGCGTCAGCCCAACACCCGCCTGCCCAGCGGTCGGGAACTGCCGCCCCTCTTCAACTTCAGTCCTGTTGGTCAGTTTGTTTCTGCCCTCTGTATACCTGTGCCTAACTGTGAAATGATTTGGACTCAGATTTGCTTTCATGGCTTAGCAGTTGTCATTGTTATTTAACAGACGGCATTTTATTTGTAATTGACAATTTCTTTCTTTGCACTTTCAGAGCTGTCCATTCAGCCCCAGTTGAACTCCACACTCATTCCTCCTCATGCTCGTGCACAGACATCGCCCGCCTCACATGGTACATATAGCTGCTTTACTTGTACTTTTATTCCCTTTTTATTTACTAGAACTGTATTTGCTTTTGTTAAAGGCAACATGAAAACACTGGTAGATGTAAACGTTGGCAGCTCAGGTGTTAAATGGTATTTTCTTAGTTTTCCTGTAATTACAGTTCCTTAGAAGTTTAGATCCTCCCATCATCAGCACGAATGTCATTCATTTTTGGGCTTTTAATGATTCATTTGAACGATTCTTTTTCCGGGGTGCAGTAATGAAACAAATAACTTGAATAAATGTCGAAAGCAAGAACGAACAAGTTTGAATGTAATGTGGGTTTTCTCTAATTCACTGGTTCAGAATTGTGTGTAAAGACTCAAATGTACACAGACAACCACTGAAAAATCTCCCTTAGCATGTTTAGGAGAAGCAACATGCTTTCATGAACTCTAGATCCAGCTATATTTTGGGATATTTGACAACTCTTCTTTGTAGAACTGGTAGAGGTCAGTTTCATCCATTAGTTGTTTTTTTGGCATAGAACCTTCTTTTATATATCTTCCTTATACTTTCATTACGATTTTGAGGGCCATTCCAAAAGCTTAATGCCAGTCTGCTCTTTTTCCTTTCAAAACCAGCTTTAATGTGTGTTTGGGATCGCTGTTCTGTTGGAACACCCAGTTGTATCCAAGTTTCAAACCATCTGACCCAAACTGTCACCTCTAAAGGAAGGAAATCGGTCAGGATGTTTAGGGACAACCCAGGAACTGCCAGGCCTCCAGCCTGTCATAACCTTGAAGTTGCTTGAACACCAGCGTCTCTGGACACAGTGAGAGGAGTTTAACATAAACTTGACCTGATGATAACTTGTTTCTCAACCCAGAAACGAGCCCTGGGCTCCATAATCGCCACCTTTGCTCAACAACCCACCGGCTCCTAGAGAAGTATGTATGACGTAGTCATGGGGAGGCTTTCAAACCTAAGAACAATGTAACAACTGATGGGGGTGGCTGCATCATGCTCAGGGTCAGTTTAGTTGCCAGTGGTACTGGAGCTTGTCACAGTGTGGGTGGAATAAATGAACACGACAAACTCCAGTTTCTGTAACTTTACCACATCGTAACACCTGACATTGTTTTCCAATAGGAATGTGATCCCAAACACACACACTAGTACTGGGTCTGACTATGAAAACAGCGGGCTAACATTCAGCTTCGTTAGAATCATTGAAAATGTATGGATGGTTAATAATTCTGCCTTTTCGCCTGCAGAGGGCAGCGTGTCGGACAGTTCTGCCCAGCCCAGCTCAGCACCTGGCTCCATCAACAACAGCACCTGAGTGTCCATCCCTCTGTCACAATTTTCTGTTTCGTCTGCCCCGTTTTCCTTTTTTCTTTCCTCTGCTCCTCTCCCTCTAAAGCTTCTTCCAGGCTCCAACCTTTAAATTAGAAAAAGATAACCAAACTCACTCAACTTAAACGCTCTGCATTTGCATCTTTTCTAAAACTATTCCAATAGAAAGCTGCTACTGCAGCTGCTTGCTTTAGGAAGCTGTGGGTTGTTTTAACGACGTTTTTATACCTGCACTCGGGTTTAATATAAGCTGCAGTTCCACGGCCAGGTGGGCAGTTAAAGGTGGAGGTTGGTAGGATATGGAGAAGTCTTCTATACACTGTGGGGTTTCTGTATTAAAATAAACAGCTGACTTTTATTTGTTTTTTTTATTTATTTAATTTGCATTAGCCTATTTTAGAAGTGGCTGTGACGCCACTAATTTGACTTGATTGGCTTTGGAGTTGAGATAACTGGATTATTTACAGCCTCACTGATATTGACAATCATCCAAACCAGAGCCCAGTGTTTAGAGAAGATGCTCTTCTGTTGCTTTCTACCCTGAACTAAAAAATGTCCAATAAATATTTTAACATCCTGGTTTCGTACCGGAGAAACCTTTTTAGATGAGAGCTGGTTTTAAATATTAAGACAAAAACAGGGCACCACAGCTGTTGTTTACTGTTTTTGTGCATTAGCTCTTTAAACTGAATTTTTTTCTGTGATTA
This sequence comes from Girardinichthys multiradiatus, assembly GCF_021462225.1. NCBI lineage: Eukaryota > Metazoa > Chordata > Actinopteri > Cyprinodontiformes > Goodeidae > Girardinichthys > Girardinichthys multiradiatus. Next base: position 32,578,365 of record NC_061796.1, read on the forward strand.
GGAGGAGGCTTGTTTGAGCAGAGTTTACACCGCTTCAGTTTCGTCATTATAAGCTTCGTTCATCAAGCTGGAAAGCCCAGTGTTTGGTGTTGATTCTCAGTAAGTATTGCACATCTCCAGAAGGGAGTGGATGGAAGCAAAGGGGCCAGTTGTAACGCCACACAGAGGAGAGCCTTGGTTGTGGGGCTCCAGTTGCATCTAAAACAGAAGCCTCGGTGTCTCCAAAGTGTCTCCGAGCTCTCGTTAAAGCATAGCACCGCATCAATTATGTTGCTGTACAGTGTTGCATTTCATATCGGCTCGATTATGTTCAGACTGACATGAGGTGCAGGGACCGTCGTTTTAAAGCGGCCCACTCATATCATGTTGCTCTTTCAATGCATTACAAAACTATGAGTCTGCTGTCAGTACAAGATGGGTTTCTTTCTTCCAAAAATAAAATCAAAAAACGACAAAAAAAAAAGCAGATGTGCATGTTCAGTTCAAGCTGACCCGACTGATATCTGTTATAATCTGACCAGATATTATGCTCAAACCCCTGAAAAGCCCGACCGCTTTCGGAGCCCCCCCCCCCCCCCCATTCCTCCTCTGCCTCCCACTTTCCCATTTCCCCTTTTTATTTTCACAGCTGAACTGTAAATATATCAAGTACCTTTTATTTTGTTATTTTTGTTATTATTGTTATTATATTGTTGTTCTTGTAATTTTCTTTTCTTTTCTGTAGTAGACCGGCCCAGCAGCAGCAGCAGCCGGACTGTTTATCCTCAGTCGCAGTCTGTAAATACAGTTTCATTTCAGTCCCTTGTTCAAAAAGGGGAGAAAAACCGAACAAAATGTTTTATTTTTATTCTCTCTCTACCTCCATTCCACACCTCAACTTTCCCTTTTCCATTAATGTTGTCATGACTGCTTTATTTATTGTATCGTGTTTTTAGGGGCGGGTTGGGATCTTTCTCATTTTTTCTCTTGCTTTTTATTTTTATTTTTTTCAAACCCAAGTCAGTTCTGTCAGATGCAAAACAATTTCACATCCAAGATACTGTACTGATTTAATGGTCCTGTATGTATGCAGATAAATATGCGAGCCAATTCATGGCGCTCTGGTTTTTCATGAAACTTCAATGTGAAGGGAATGTTACAAGCCTCTGGATACGTGGGCACAGATCACATTGTGTGTGTGTTTGGAGGAAAAGGGAAAAATGAATCGATCTAGACGACATAAATCATCTCCTTTTGTCTGACTGTGAGCTGTTTTTGCTTTCTGTGTGTCGTATGTGTGCAAAAGGTTTGGCCTGTCAGTCTAGTTTGTGATCTTCACAGATGGAAAGGTTGAGCTGGGAGTGTGTGTATGTGTGTGTGAAAGTGCGCTGGCTGACCTTGAACGTTGTCCTACACGAAGAGCTAGCTAATTGTTTTCTTCCCTCCCCAGTCTTCTGAGTCGTGACACTTTATTTGCTGTGACCCTTTTATTGCCCTTTTTCAGAGGGTGATATGTCATTAGGGACAGTCCAGTTTGATAAAGGAGATGATGAAAAGTGAGGGATGGAGGGAGAGAGAGAGTTTTTGTTTGTTGGTATAAATAATTAAACTCATTAATAAAGTGATGAAACTGTCCCAGCGTCACTTTCATTACTGACTGGCACCTGAACTACAGAGCAACTCCCACCATAGCTGAGTATGTACAACGCTATATTACAACATGAATGTACATCTATCCCAGAGGTACAGAAAGACCTACAGGCCCGGTGAAAACATTTACATCATTATTGAATCATGAGCATGAATCTCTTTAAATTTGGGATTTTTCTTTTTTTGGAGAGTGGACTAATGCAACATGTGGCTTCAAAGATGAGTTGGCTGCAGAAGTTTGAATTTCTCGTGGGTTATCAGGATTAAAATATGCTCTAATGCAACAGCTGAGTAAAAATATGTAGTTCCTTATTAAGAAATATTCATATTTTGATTTCTAATCCATTTTATGAGGGATTTAATTTAACTTTTACTCAATAAACATGATTATTTTCTAGCTGAGGATGGTTACCTTATCCCCTAATTAAGGGTCTGCAACCTGGTCATCCACTGCTGCATGTGGCATTTTAGGCTGTTTAAAGAGATCCTTCAGAACATGAACTGCTTCATGTGTTTGAATAAAAAGTAATGACCCAGATTTTATTTGTATATTTTCATGTAACTTCTTCAGAGAAATGACGTTAATAATACAAGGAGTTTATTCTAAGAGTTGTTCTCTTGTCATTAGGCCTCAAATAACATCCCTCTTTGTCTTCCTCCATTTAAAAAAAAAAGGAATATTTCATTCAAAATAAAGTTAGAAATTTTTCATTGTTGTAAATCCTAAAAAGAAGTAAAATGATTTGTCAAGTATTGAAGAAGCAAGGAGTATATTGCATATATATATATATATATATACACCCACACTACCGGTCAAAAGGTTTATACTTTCATTTACTAGTTTCCTTTATTTTCATTACTATTTACATTGTATGTAAAGTTTTTTATTTGCTGTGATGACTGAAAATATTACTTTGGCCATCTTTCAATGAACCTCTGGGAAGTTCTTTCAAGACTCTTTGGAAAACCATTTCAGGTGACCACCTCATGAAGCTCATGGAGAGAACAATAAGAGAGCAAAGCAAAAGGATGGCTGTTTTGAAGAATCTAAAAATGTTGAGTTATTTCTCAGTTTTTGTTTACTACATAATTCCATGTGTGTTCATTCACAGCTTTGCCTTTGGTGAGAATCTACAATGTAAATAGTCATGAAAATAAAGAGAGCCATTAAGTGAGAAAGATTTTCTTTAGACAGACTAAGCCAAAAACGTCTTATTGTATTATAAAGGTTGCTTTTTCCTCATAGTGTTTCACCTCTGGCTAACATAACTTCATTAAGATGCTTGTAGACATCTACAAGTCTGACATCGGTCTGAAGACCGTTTGCCCCACTCATCACTGTTGGAGATGTCACTGCACAGCATCTCAAAAAGAAAAACATCTGGGTTTTGGGATGGATAAACAGGCAAACATTGGGCTTCAAACCTATTAGAATATCTTTTAAAATTGGGCCCATAGCAAGAAATGAGCTCCGCCAACTGCACCAAAAGGTATTTATCAGAATTATGGAGAGTAAGATTTCTAGAAAACGTAACCAAAATGCATCCCTCTCTAGGACATTTATTAAAATATTAGAAGTCTATATTTGAGTCTGTAGGTATAATTGCGACTGTGTGGCTTATAGAAAATTCACAACTTGAAAGGTATGTAAACAAGAACTGGGTGCATTTAAATCATTGGAAGCCTAAAATAAATTCATGCCTGTTATTGCTAAGTTATGTAAACCTCGGACTCTGACTGAATTTGTGATGCTTTGAGCTGCTGCGTGCAGCAAAGCTTGACATAGAAAAACAGAAATCCAGCATTCATGCCATTGAAAGTGGAACAATTCTGGAAATTCATTAGCATTCTAGTTTATTTTGATTTCTTTAAGGTTTTATTAGAAATTTCATGTGACAGTCACAGTTGGTGTATATTGCTCATTTTTGTATTACTCTTATTTCCTTCATTTGGATGACATCTGTAATTCACTACAGATGCAAGTTTCCCTAAATAATTGTCATGTGTAAATAAAATGTCACAAGCTTATGCATTAGCTAGTCAACATTCACAGTGTTTTCCTGCTGCTGCCTTTCATACCACCAGTTTCATTTCATGATGTTTTGAAAATAAAAATAAAAACAGCTGAGCAACAAAGTGCACATTTAGTGCTGTGCCATATCCCTATTCCCTTTAATTACACTTCCTTTAATGGTTAGTAAATCAAAAAATTGTTGCAGTTTTGCAGGAGGAACTTGTGACGTTCCTGCTAACTATACAATTTGAGCTGCTCATTGTTTTCCGGCTTGAACACATCTGATTTTCCTGAACACTTATCAGTAGGCTCCATCAGAACTGGCAAAAAGGTTATTAACCAGAACCGTCCACATCTAACACACCAGCATCCACTTACGTGCTTTTATTAAGGCGCACGTCATCTGGAACTTGTCTAATACATTATTTACTGAAAGGCACACTGTGTGATTTCAATCTAATATAAACCCCACGAGACAATTAAGGTTAGGGCACCAGAGTAACTCAAGAAAGTAAAAACTGTTGCTACTCAGAAGCAGTAACTGTTAATTCATACAAATTGAGCCAGCCAGTGTAGTTGTTTTTGAGGAAATATTTTGAATAAAGTGCAACTCCAGGTGTTCTTTCTTATAAAAGGATGTAACAAAGTGCTCATCCTGATTCTAAGAAGTTACTTTCTGTTCAGTTCATTCAAATCGTAGCTAAACAGCTACTATACAGGGATCATGCAAATGAATGGGATTATTATTTAAAGTGAATGGCACATTTACAGTAGATTGGGTTCTTCTTGCCGCACTTCCAAAAGTGACAGCTAGATGGAGTGCACAACTTATACTTCTCATGTGGACAAATTTACCCACCCGAGCTGTGGATCTCTGCAGCTCCTCCAAACTCACCATAGGTGTCTGACTTGTATGATTAATTTAATTCAATTTAAAAATACTTTATTAATCCCAAAGGGAAATAAATGTTGTAGCTCATATTATACGGATTTATTCAAAGAGCCGTTGTAGATGCTGATGGCTTTGGGCAGGAAGGATCTCCTGTAGCGCTCCGTCTTACTGCATCTGAAGAAGCCTCTGACTTAAGACACTCATGAAAAGGATGCTAAGGGTTCTCCATAATGTTCTTCATTTTATGAAGAATCCTTCTTTCCACAATGATCTCCAGAGGTTCCAGAGGAGTCCCCTGAACAGAGCCAGCCTTCTTTATCAGCTTGTTGAGCTTTTTTAAGTTCCTGGCTCTGATGCTGCTACCCCAGAGGATGATCCCAGAAGAGATCACACTCTCCAAAACAGACATAGATGATATGCAGCATCTTGTTGCAAACACCGAAGGTCCTAAGCTTCCTCAAGAAGTACAGTCTGCTCTGTCCCTTCTTGCAGATGGATTCACAGTTGCATCTCCACTCCAGTCTGCTCTCCTCAAATGCAAATGCTCTCCTTGCACCAGTCACACTCTATCCATTTTCAAATGATGGATTGAACAGTGTTCCCTGAGATCTTCAAACCTTGTATTGTTTTAAAACCTAACCCTATTTAAAACTTTTCCGCAGCTTCATTCCTGACCGATCTGCTGTGTTCCTTGGTCTTCGTGACACTCGTTATTTACTAATGTTCTCCAACAAACGTCTGAGGCCTTCAGCAGCGCTTCTAGTAAAGTTAAATTACACTCATGTAGACTCTATGATAATTAGGTAATTTCTGAAGGGAACTGATTGCACTAGGTTGCATTTAGGGTTATCAGAGTAAAGGTTTTAGCACAAAAAGTGGAATATGTTTGCAAGGGTCTGTAAAATACTGTATATAAGACATTTTATGTTCTTGTGTTTTTGGTTGAAACATTTAGTAAAAATCAAGTAATTATTCTCTGCAGCTTGATTAGCTGGGTAATCCAATCACAGTGGTTGTCATGGTAACCAAGCTACTGCAAATGTCAGTGAAAATATCTTTGACCTTGATGGGTGAAATATTGCTCTTCCACTGCTCGATAAGATCAGATATGTGAATGGGATCACACACATTGAGTGTTTGTTGCTGGCCCCTTCTTATGCTTTTCTCTCTCTCTCCCTCTTTTTTAAATGGTCTCAAGATAACCTTGCATCATCTTGAATCAAAACCCATACTGCTCGCATCTCAAACAATTTATTTCAAGTCTCTCCCACACTACTGTCACCAAGTGACTCGGATTCCTTATTCAGTCGGAAATATGCAGTAGAAGGAGATCAAGCCTTAGTGAAGTCTCTGGCTGTCCCTGAACTTCCTTCTTTCATCCTTCGCTTGGTTCGCTATATTTAATAATATGTATAAACTAAGGTGAAGCCTTTGCTGCCCTGAGTTTCACTAAAATCTTGGAGGACCTTCATCTTAACTTCAGCTCAGGGAACTTTACTCATTTCTACTGCATACGAATGACCTCTCTGAGGTCAAAGACCTTTTTGGATCATGTGGAAAATCAAATAATAATGGGGCAGTTTAGAAGTTTAAATTGGTTTCACCCTTATTAAACATTTTTTTGTCTATATTAACCATATCTTACCTCTTATCTTGTTGAAAGTCATAGATAAAAAAAAGACTTTAAATGTCACCAATACAGGCATACTTTGCTGTTCAATGTATTTTATTTGAAATTTTATGATATAAACCAATGCAAAATTGCAAAGTGAAGAGAAAATTTATTTCTTTTGTTTTTTTTACAAATCAAAAGCTTAAAAGTGGGCCGTCCATTTGTTTTCACCCCCATTCAGTTTGATACCCCCAAGTAAAATCAAGTGCTGACAAATGTTTCCTTATTATTTTTAACAGGTGAAAAAAGCATGAAATACATTTTTAGAAGATTTCCTCAGAGCTCACCACGATATGTAAAAGAATCTAAAAGGATAGTTGTCCATAAAGACAATTAACATGTGTTTCTATTTGATCCCCAGCTGACCCAGAAAACATATTAATGGGTATTTTACAAATGTATCAGCCTTTAAATACTGTACTAGAAACTGCACAATGTGACCATGTTATGTGTTGTATTTATATCCTATAAGTGTGACCAACTTTACACAGATTTGTGCATATATTACTATTAATCGTTTTAGTAACATAATTTAGCTATTCTTGTATGTACTTATGTACTGTTTGTGTGGCCATGCACCTACAGAACATGGTCTATGTTCAAGTTCTATTGTATTCTTTTTTATTCTATTCCATTTATTATTATTATCCCTTTGTATTCTACTTTTTTTTTTAACTTTGCTCCATTTTATGGTGTTTCTGTTCTATTCGATTCTTTTTTATGCCTGTTTCGTTGTCCGATGAGCTAATCCCTCCCTCCTACTTCCCTATTTCTAGGGGGATTGCTCAGTCCAGCTCTCCAACCAACGGGTCCGGACTTTCCTAAACCTGGAAGGTCTTACTAAGCAGGTTTACTGGACAATCTGTTTAAGCTGGTGTCGGGAAATGACAAGCCTAACCTCTAACAGCCTGCATCCAAAAGTCTCACCCTTCTTCAACTGGTGGTCTGGACGACCAAGTAGCCCACAGCAGTCATCCACTCCTCGACAGTCACTTCTTTTAACAGCTTCTCATTCCCTATTTTACAACTTGCAATTGGTATATGGGTTAGGTTGATTTTAGTGGCTCGGCACCAGCCCCAAGGGCATTGTTTTAACAAGTTTGGCTTAAGACAACCTATAAAAACCTCCTAAAATCATTTGGATCCAGGCAACAAGATTTTTTACAACCAATAAAAAACCCAAAAATAAGATGACTCAAATAATTGACTGTCCACAATAAATTTAGAATTTTATATGCTTTCTTTAATTAGTAATGCTTTTGCAGGGGTCAGTAACAGCTTAAAAATCAGCAAAGCTTAATAATTTGAATAATATAAATAAATAAATCAACTCAACCTATCTTTCTCTAATGCTGAAACTGGTAAGGCTGAAGAGGCTTTGGAGACGGAGGCCCAACATGGATCCGAATGGAATGATTCCTTTTGTAATCAACTAATGATTGTCTTCTTGGATGAAAGGCTAATCTTCAGTTTTCTTCCTCTAAGTGGACAGGCGCTGATGCTCGGGGTTTTGATGGTCAAGTTGGAAAAAAATAAAATAAATAAATAAAACTTTGTTGGCATATGTTTCAAAAGCTTCCAGAGGCTCAATAGTTGAAGGAAACCTTTGAGGTGTAATTCAGGTTGGTTCAGGACTTCCTGAAGTCTGAAACTTAGAGCAATCAGTTGTTCACTGACCAAGTTCACTTCAGTTGTCTTGGTAAAAATGCAACAGATGAAATTCAGTCTCAATTTAGAGTTGCAGCTCTTCTCAGGGCACACGGGTTGATCCTCTTTATAATTCAGAATTTGTCAGCAGGGCTGCGTCTCCGGTCTTCTGATTCATCTGTAGCTTCTTTCTCCGTCCGATCTTGTTTGCTGGTCTTCTGCAAGGAAAACAATCCCGTTTCTTTCTTTGGCACAGTTTTTATATTGCAGATAGCCTCACTGCTCATCCCGTTGCCATGCGAGCTTTCCCATCATTGAGTTACGTGGTCATTTTGACACCTGGGTATTCAGGTTAAATCAGTTCTATTCTATTTTATTCTGTTGTGATTTATTTTATTCTGTTCCATCCATCCATCCATCCATCCATCCATCCATCCATCCATCCATCCAGGTGGGAAACCCAGACATCTCTCTCCCCAGCCACATCCTCCAGCTCATTCTGGGGGATCCCAAGGCGTTCTCCGGCCAGACACGATATATAGTCCCTCCAGCGAGTTCTGGGTCATCCCTGGGTTCTCCTTCTCTTCTGTTCTATTATGTTCTATTTTTTTTATGCAGTGGTATTCTGGTTAAATCAGTTCTATTTTATTCTGCTCTTTTATGCTGTTCTATTATGTTCCATTTCTTTAACTCAGTTGTTCTTGGTAAGTTAATGTAACGCAATGAAATATGCTTTACAAAGGACATGCTCCTGCCTTTAATATCGGCATATCTCTACATGCTGATGTTTCTGAGACTAGAAGAAAATGTTTCAACCAACGTTCACAAAATTTCATTTGAATGTAAATAGAAACTGAATACATCCTGTATTAGTCATTAGACTTATTTTATTGATGGAAAGTATTTTTTTAAACTTGTAGAGACCATGGAGTCGAAGATGAAGAGCGATCAATGGTGTCTGACAACACTGGGACCTGCAGTCTCTGAACCGTAACCTCCAATAAAAAGCCTGCCTGCTAACCTGTCATCATGCTGATATGATATGACAAGGTTGAATGATGCTGCTTCACAGTGTGTTGCTGAGACTGGACAGTTTTTGTGGAGTCTAAGTGGCTTCTCTGGCAGAATGCCCGGCCGGCTATTTAATACCATTTGGAGTCGGGTTAAGCAGTCTGAGGGAACTGCTCATCTTTTCAATCAGCCGGTGGCCACGGGCAGTGCATTCCTGGAAATTAGTGAAATGGACCAGTCTATACATGAACTGACCTATGTGTAGAACACCTGATGCAGCAGAAATGAGATACACCAAAGAGCTGGCTGTCCTCACCTTTAGCAAGGGTAATTTAATGGGTGTTTGGGCATATAGTCAGGTTTGTCAACCATCTGAGAGTATTCAAGGCAGGTATTGGTGTTACTTTATTAAAAACATGACGTGTCAATAAGAAAAACAATTAACCACCTTCTGGGAATTCATCACATCAAACAATTACTTGCCTACAAAATAAACAGGCACTTTGATGAAGTGGTGGGTATATTGGGCAGTTCCCAGGACAATTGGACAAAACATTTTAAGGAACTTTACAGATAGGCCACTGAGGCATCTGGGAGAACCTGCAGCATTCCTTCTCATTATTTCTTCTGTGTCCGCATTTATTTTGTCTGTTTGAGTCATTTGACTTCATGATGTTCATCTCTAAAGCCCCACAACCCCAGACCATCAGCTCCAGGACACTGGGAATGCCTTCCAGTCCTGGGGTTTATCTCACTTGATTCTAACTATGTCTGATGTCAGGCTGCTGAATGAATGTGGGTACATAGGTTCAAAATTCCTGATGTCGTGAGACAGTAAGAGTCATCCAAGGACAATATGCATGGGTAGTAAACAAGTTAAAGTCAAGTCCAAATAAAACCAGCAATCCAATTCTATCCAATTTATTATTGAGTCCAGTTTGTTCATGGTATAGGATAAAATGTAAAGGTATTGAATATTGACAACTTAAGTAAAATAAAAACACACAACCAGTCCAGTTGAATCTTCATTTAATATACAGAACCATTCCTTCAATGCTTTCATTATTTTGTTTTGATTTTTAAATGCCTTTGAGTGATTTTCTTTGTCTTTGTTGAAAGGATTTGGCCCGGGCATATCGAGGATTTAATAGTCTTTTCACTGCTTTTCTGTCTTTTTGGTTGTTTTACGTGTACCTGATATGCTGCTTGGTCTTTTTGTGCCAAATTTCCGTCCATTAGATGCTCTTTTTTTATGCATGTGTTGGCCACTGGCTGTGGCATCAGAGCAGCCCAGGTACCGGTGGAAGACATCCTGGTGGGGATATACACCACTTTGATAAAAGGTAGATGCAAATAAATGAAAAAAGGACTTCTATTTTTTCTAGGTCTGCAGTTAATATTCTTATAAACATTTTTCTATTTTTCAGTGCAAAAAGATGTGAACTCTACAAAGGGTTTGTAGATTTCACTGATTCAGACCACCTGAAGCTCCTCAAGTACTGCAGCACCAGATGGCTGAGTCTGCTAACCTGCATCCAGAGTGTTGAACCAGTGGGATGCACTGCAGGTAAGAATGGTAACTCCAGCAGATTTATACACAGTTAACTATGCTAGATTTCCATTTTAACCATGAATTGCCATCCTGTGTCCATATGTACTGTAGGACTACTTTAACAGTCATGAGGTGGAGAGGAGTGCCAAAGTGCGCGATCTAGCAAGCCACGTGCATGATCCAATCGTGAAGGCTTACTTCATGTTCCTGAGCGCTGCCCTTAAACCTTTATATGAATTTAATACTGTCTTCCAGGTGGGTGTCAATCATATTGGATGAATTAAATATGATTGTACTTATTGTAGCCTTTTTATTACAGTGTGACCAATTATATTTTCTGCAGTCGGAGGGAGTGCAGATTCACAGACTTGAAGAGGAGATGTGCAGGCTGATCAAGAGGATCCTGGTGTTCCTCATACCAGCCAGGGCCATCATGGGTGTACCTCTCAAGGAGGTGGAGTATGGAGAAGGACATCAGTTGGCTGACGAAGGGCTCTTTATAGGAGCAGAAACAAAGGCATTCATGGCAAGGACAGCTCCCTGTGTCAGCTGAGAAGAAAATCTTTCAGTGAGTATATTACCCAGCAGTTATATAATTATATAATCTTTTCACAGTATGAGATTATAGGCTGTAGTGTTTTTTGTTTACTCTTATGCTGTTGTGGATCTGTGAGAAGATTCTATGAAGCAGTGCTTCAGAAGATGTTCTCCTCCTTTCCTCTTGACCATCCACTCCTGAAGGACATGAAAGTGCTGGACCCTGCTGCTCGCCTTGACATTACTCCAAGGACAGGTAGATGTTAGAGTCAGTTCCTCATTGATAGAACGAATAAATAAATATTGCATGGTTTAGATCTGCAATGTTCAGTCAAACACTTGTTTTATTTTACAGTGGCAAGGCTAGGGGCCCTTTTCCCTCAGTTGATCTTGAGTGAGGATAGGCTGAGAGAGGAACTCATTGACTACCAGGTGACAGATAGCAAGCACCTCCCACAAGAAGACAAAACTGACAGATTCTGGGGACTGGTAGGGAAGGAAGTGAGGTTCAATGAGCTGCCAAGATTAATGAAGGCTTTACTATGCATTCCCCACAGCAATGCCAGTTCTGAAAGAGTATTCAGTATGGTAAGAAAGATTGCTACAGAAAATAGGATGTCATTAGACAACAGCACTGTTTGTGCTTTACTGTCATGCAAAATCAACCACTGGCCCAGGCCCCAAATACACTCCATCCAAACGAGTCTTAAAGGATGCAAAGTCTGCAACAAATCTGTATAATAAGTCTTTAGTGAAGAGAACCACCTGAGTGAACATGAGAAATTAAAATAAAATGTGTAATGAAAATAAAATGTAAATGTTTAACCTAAAGACAAGCAATGTATATATAAACTGAAAATGTGTGAAATAAATAAATGTGCTTGAATCCCCTTTTGTGTTTCATTTAGACTCTGTTATAACATAGGAATGTCCACAGCATTTCAGTGTCAACAAAGGTAGGCCTGTCAGATTCTGATTACCTTATTGTAGTCTGTAGGTGGTTGACAAGTGGTTATTTTAGATATCTTGTACACCTGTGCTATAATGCAAGGGATACTGGAGCTTGGTCGGGGTCGTGGGATGGCTCGCAACGGGCCCCAGAAAATTTCCCTTATTTTCAAATCCAAAACTCGACAGGTATGCTATGAAGCCGTCATCCAGAACCAGTTACGGCTGTAACAATTCCTGAGCACACAAAGAAGAACAGATCCGCTACCAATAGGCAGTCTACAACACTACTTAATCTGTTTCTAAATATAGCTATTTCCCCTCATTCCAAATAGTTTCTGAACTACTATGCTGGATCCTCAATGCTCTTGCTTTGCTTCTCTCCCCTCGGAGGTCGAGGCTTTTTTGAACGGCCAGCCTTTAAAACGAGCATTGCTACGTTTAATGTTTGTCTGCTCGCTGCTAAATACCCCAGTTAAAAGCACAGGGAGAGAAACTAATTGTGTTTCACGTTATTTTGCTGAATTACAACAACACAGTACAGCTCGAAACCACGCTTATGACCAGAGATTTCACATACACTACACGAGAGCGCATGCACGCTTACCCCCAACACAGAGCGGTTGCCAAGGAGATCGCTGCATTCGATTTAATGGACTGGGAGATTTTACACAGGTGGTACACAGACATAAAAAACCACCGCTTGCATTAGGACAGGACGAACAATAAATCACTTACCATCTACAGACTTTTAAATAAAAACCGCAAAAACGACCGAACTGACAATTTTTTTTATTTAAATGAAATCAAAACCTGACCACAAGGCAGAGAACAATAACTTCTTTGTTCAAACGAAGAGACGGAAACTGAAGATGAAAAGTTATGCATCAGAAAATAGTTTATAATTGTTTCATACATGGCAGTTCTTTAACAATTGAAATATACATATATATATATAGAATCAGAATCAGAAAAGTTTTATTGCCAAGTACGTTTTTGGACATACAAGGAATTTGTTTTGGCGTAGTCAGTGCAATACAATACAAATTAAACAGTACAAACATATCTACAATATAATATAAATATATGTGCACAGTTTTAAGTTAGTGAGAGTAAGTATAGAGCAGTATAAGATGCAAGAGCAATACAACAGTGCAGATGATCAGTGTGCAAGTATGGCAGTGCAAGTAAAGCAGGAGTCCAAGCTGAGCGTTAATGTAACGCATAGAGTTACAGGTTACAGGTGTCCTGTCAGCAAAAAAAAAGGGGGGGTGGGGGGGTGGGGGGGGGGGGGGGGGGTGGACTCAATGATGGCTGTGTAGAAGTGCACCATCATAGTCTTTGGCAGGTTGAATTTTTTCAGCTGCCGCAGTAAGAACATCCTCTGCTGGGCTTTCTTGATGAGGGAGCTGATGTTTGGCTCCCACTTGAGATCCTGGGAGATGATGGTTCCCAGGAAGCGGAAAGATTCCACAGTGTCAATTGTGGAGTCACAGAGGGTGATGGGGGCAGGTGGGGCTGGGTTCTGCCTGAAGTCCACAACCATCTCCACTGTCTTTAGAGCGTTGAGCTCAAGGTTGTTCTGGCTGCACCAGTCCAACAAATGGTCCACCTCCCATCTGTACGCGGACTCGTCACCATCAGAGATGAGTCCGATCAGGGTGGTGTCGTCCGCACACTTCAGAAGCTTGACAGACTGGTGACTGGAGGTGCAGCTGTTGGTGTACAGGGAGAAGAGCAGAGGAGAGAGAACACAGCCTTGGGGGGAACCGGTGCTGATGGTCAGGGAGTCAGAGACGTGCTTCCCCAGCCTCACGTGCTGCTTCCTGTCAGACAGGAAGTCAGTTATCCACCTACAGGTGGAGTCGGGCACACTCAGCTGGGAGAGTTTCTCCTGGAGCAGAGCTGCGCCCAAAGCAGCCCGCCATGTTGTCTATGCTTTTGTCAGATCAGGTCCAGGTAGAGGATAGGTGTCCTGTATTAAATTGCCATTAAAGGACAGCCTCGTTATATAGATTGCTAGACTCCAAGTGCTCGCTCACCAAGCGTGCAGAATTCAGAAAGCGCTGCCATGGATATGGAACATAGGCGTCCAGTAGACATGTACCTTAAGGCACTAAATAGTGTCTGCAGAGCCAGAGGCTTCACGTTTAGCGCCTCTGGGCTGTACTTTCGGGTCTGGTCTCACCAGTTGATCTGTAGGCTCACGCTATGGGCGTCTACAATAACTTCCCTGGTGAAAAATATTCAAAGTGGGGCTGAGCCCCCCTAAGCCAGTTTCAGCAACTATCCCAATATTTTACACAAATGGCAGGATTCCGGAGCACCTTGAAAAAGTAATTATTTCATGTCAGTATTAACCCTCTGTATCGCACTGAGTTTCTGGTTGATTTTTACCTAAAGATTCACAATTCTTTATTGTCATTGTATGACCATAATGAAATTGTGTTGAGACCCGGCTCCAAAGATACACATTTATTGCACAGACATAATTAAAAACACTTGCAGAACAGGTAGTGGCTGCTGCTCAGAGTTTTATGCTTGTGCCGTTCTGTTTAGGACTCAGACTCACTCCAAACATGTTCAGCACTTGTATACTATGATCACGAATAACGTCTAACTATTAAAATATTTGTTTCAGATCCAAACATGGATTACTGTTGTAGCCCGCGAACCAAACGGAGACGAATTAAAGCAAGAGTTGCAGAGCACTTGCTCATTTTGGAAAATTATGGTCTCAAAAATAGTGTGACTTCAAATCCAGCCCATGTCCCTGAAACAGAAAGCCAGGTTCATGTGGAAGAGTTGAATTTGCAGGCAACCCAATATGAAGATGACCAAGAATCTGATTGTGACATCCATTCCAGTCACAGCAATGAAGAAGTTGATTCTGACAGTTGTATCGAAGACACTGTGCCTTGCACTGATGTCAAAAAGAAGTTGGCTGATTGGGCAGCAAGTTGCAACATTTCACACAGTGCCCTTTCAGAACTATTACAAATTTTGGTGCAGTGCGGCTTGGATTTACCAAAAGATCCAAGGACTCTATTATCAACTTTAAAAACATGTGACGTCAAAGACATTGGAGATGGGTGTTATCATCATTTTGGGGTATCAAATGCTCTGATTTCGCTGCTATCACAACAACATCGACCTTCAGCTGAGACTTTGACTCTTCGTGTTAACATTGATGGATTGCCCCTGTTCCGAAGCTCTAAAATGCAGTTATGGCCTATTTTGGCCAAAGTCAAAGGAATTCCCGGATGTAATGTTATTATTATTGGTCTGTATGCAGGTTCTACAAAGCCCAATTCTGTAGAGGAATATCTTAAGGACTTCATCCAGGACCTGAAGCATATAACCCAGGAGGGTTTACAGTACAATGGAATGCATTACAATATTGCACTTCCAGATGCCTTCATATGTGATGCCCCAGCCCGTGCCTTCCTAAAATGTATCAAGGGTCATTCGGGTTACAGTTCCTGTGAACGCTGTACAGAGCATGGGGTTCACATGAACAACAGGGTTGTATTTCCTAATCTGGCCGCACCACTTAGAACAGATTTAGAGTTTCAAAATATGGCAGATGAAGAGCACCATCGTGGTGTTTCCCCCCTACAAGAGCTAGGCATAGGAATGGGGTCAAGCTTTGTTCTTGACTACATGCATTTAGTTTGCTTAGGAAACGTTCGAAAACTTGTGAGTCTGTGGATCAAAGGACCTTTACGTTGTCGGATTTCTGCAACCACCATCACAGTTATCTCCGGCCATTTGAAGCTAATTAGAGAGTGTTGGTGAACAGCAGTTTTCAGATCTTGCCAAATATCCTCTATTGGGTTTAGGTCTGGACTTTGACTGGGCCATTCTATCACATGAATATGTTTTGTTTTACACCATTCCATTGTAGTCCTGGCTTTATGTTTAGGCTCGTTGTCCTGCTGGAAAGTGAACCTCCGCCCCAGTCTCAAGTCTTTTTCTTCCAAGATTGCCCTGTATGTGGCTCCAACCATCTTCCCATCAACTCTGACCACTTTCCCTGTCCCTCCTGAAGAGAAGCAGCCCCAGAGCATGATGCTGCCACCACCATATTTGACAGTGGGGATGGTGTGTTCAGCGTGATCTGCAATGTTAGTTCTCCTCCACACATAGTGTTTTACATTTTGGCCAAAAAGCTAAATTTTGCTCTCGTCTGACCAAAGCACCTTCTTCCACATGTTTGCTGTGTCCCCCACATGGCTTCTGGCAAACGGGACTTCTTATGGTTTTCTTTTAACAATGTCTTTCTTCTTTCCACCACATTTGTGCAGTGCACGTCTAATAGTTGTCCTGTGGACAGATTCCCCCACCTTAGCAGTAGATCTCTGCAGTTCGTCCAAAGTCACCATGGGCCTCTTGACTGCATCTCTGGTCCGTGCTCTCCTTCATCGGCCTGTGAGTTTAGGTGGACGGCCTTGTCTTGGTAGGTTTCCAGTTGTTCCATACTCTTTCCATTTCCAGATGATGGATTGAACAGTGCTCCGTGAGATGTTCAAAGCTTGGGAAATCTTTTCATAGCCTAAACCTGCCTTAAACTTCTCCATAATTTTATCCCTGACCTGTCTGGTGTGTTCCTTGGACTTCATGATGCTGTTTGCTCCCCAATATTCTCTTAACCAACTTCTGAGGCCGTCACGAAGTAGCTGTATTTGGACTGAGATTAGATGACATACAGGTGGGTTCTATTTAGTCATTAGCAATCATCAGGCAACTTCTGAAGGTAATTGTTTGCACTCAGAGTAAAGGGGGCTGAATACTTTTGCACACCGCACGTTTCAGTTTTTTATTTGTAAAAAAAAAAATCATGTATAATTTTCTTTCCACTTCTCAACTCTATACCACTTTGTGTAGGTCTTTCAAATAAAATTCCAATAAAAGTTAATTATGTTTGTGGTTTTAATGTGGCAATATGTGGAAAAGTTCAAGGGGTATGAATACTTTTACAACCCACTGTAGGTTCATTAGCCCTGTTTATTTTTGGGAGTAGGAAGCTCCAGCTTTTTCAGCTTCAAGACTGATCTTGTTACCTAATAGGTCCATTTCGAGTTTTTAAAGAATGGTACATATATACATACACGCAGGGTGGCATTGCACTTGAACTTTAGTGAACATTAATGAGTCAGTAAATGCTTAAAAATAAAAAGCTTGCAAATCTTTGCATCATAGGCTACTGGCATATAACTGCTAATTTAAGTTTCTTTGACACAATCAATTAACTATTATACTTAGAAAATCACGGAGGTTATTCTTGAGACACTATGACTTTAAAATATTATGACGCACACAGATCAAAACACACATGCACAGGTCTTCACACGCACACACAAATAATTTTGCACCAATAATGGCCCCATAGGCAATTAGTATTATTGTTTCAACAAATGGAAACAAAAACAGAAGGATGGAATGCTGGGTAATGCACAATCTTGTTCAAGTTATTTAATTAGCAATATATTATTGTCTGTAGACCTAGTGCTGTCTTTATAACATTTGAGCAACTTTTTTCTAACATGCTTTTTATCTGAAAATAGGCAAGTCCAGGCCCTTGAAACGAGTGAAGAGGACTCTGACACATGTTGCGATGATGAGCTGCCACCTTCTCCACCCCTCGATTTTAGCAGCAATTTAAAACCATATAAGCCAGCTGTAAGAGTAACCAGCCTTCATGCTTTCCCAAGAAGCACCAGTAATCCATCTAATGACTATAATGCCACGGCGACTGTGAAGAGCCCGAGTGCCACGGCGACTCTAAGAAGCCCGAGTGCCACCCCGTCTCATCAAGCCTCATCATGCTCAAACACTGCCAGGAGCGTTGGAGAAGCCATGTTTATTAAACTGATAACTTTAATTGAGGAAGTGAAGGAAACACAGAAAGTGCATGGCAAAATGCTCAATACTTTGCTTAAGCAAAGAGAAGCTTCAGCGTTGATCGAACTGCCTCAGGGAGCAGTGTTTCCATTAACAACAGTTGATGATGTCCAGACCATGAATGAGAAGCTGTCAGACTCAGAGTTCATGTCAGGGGTTGTAAGTTCAAATCTTATTAGCTTTTTTCTGCATTTGCACTTGCTTTTAGGATCTCTGTCAGTCACTTATTTAACAGCTGCTGGCTGCATGGATCATCAGTCAGAAGCGTCACATATGTAGCATAACAGACCCATATACAGGTCCTTCTCAAAATATTAGCATATTGTGATAAAGTTCATTATTTTCCATAATGTCATGATGAAAATTTAACATTCATATATTTTAGATTCATTGCACACTAACTGAAATATTTCAGGTCTTTTATTGTCTTAATACGGATGATTTTGGCATACAGCTCATGAAAACCCAAAATTCCTATCTCACAAAATTAGCATATCATTAAAAGGGTCTCTAAACGAGCTATGAACCTAATCATCTGAATCAACGAGTTAACTCTAAACACCTGCAAAAGATTCCTGAGGCCTTTAAAACTCCCAGCCTGGTTCATCACTCAAAACCCCAATCATGGGTAAGACTGCCGACCTGACTGCTGTCCAGAAGGCCACTATTGACACCCTCAAGCAAGAGGGTAAGACACAGAAAGAAATTTCTGAACGAATAGGCTGTTCCCAGAGTGCTGTATCAAGGCACCTCAGTGGGAAGTCTGTGGGAAGGAAAAGGTGTGGCAGAAAACGCTGCAGAACGAGAAGAGGTGACCGGACCCTGAGGAAGATTGTGGAGAAGGGCCGATTCCAGACCTTGGGGGACCTGCGGAAGCAGTGGACTGAGTCTGGAGTAGAAACATCCAGAGCCACCGTGCACAGGCGTGTGCAGGAAATGGGCTACAGGTGCCGCATTCCCCAGGTCAAGCCACATTTGAACCAGAAACAGCGGCAGAAGCGCCTGACCTGGGCTACAGAGAAGCAGCACTGGACTGTTGCTCAGTGGTCCAAAGTATTTTTTTCGGATGAAAGCAAATTCTGCATGTCATTCGGAAATCAAGGTGCCAGAGTCTGGAGGAAGACTGGGGAGAAGGAAATGCCAAAATGCCAGAAGTCCAGTGTCAAGTACCCACAGTCAGTGATGGTCTGGGGTGCCGTGTCAGCTGCTGGTGTTGGTCCACTGTGTTTTATCAAGGGCAGGGTCAATGCAGCTAGCTATCAGGAGATTTTGGAGCACTTCATGCTTCCATCTGCTGAAAAGCTTTATGGAGATGAAGATTTCATTTTTCAGCACGACCTGGCACCTGCTCACAGTGCCAAAACCACTGGTAAATGGTTTACTGACCATGGTATCACTGTGCTCAATTGGCCTGCCAACTCTCCTGACCTGAACCCCATAGAGAATCTGTGGGATATTGTGAAGAGAACGTTGAGAAACTCAAGACCCAACACTCTGGATGAGCTAAAGGCCGCTATCGAAGCATCCTGGGCCTCCATAAGACCTCAGCAGTGCCACAGGCTGATTGCCTCCATGCCACGCCGCATTGAAGCAGTCATTTCTGCAAAAGGATTCCCGACCAAGTATTGAGTGCATAACTGTGCATGATTATTTGAAGGTTGACGTTTTTTGTATTAAAAACACTTTTCTTTTATTGGTCGGATAAAATATGCTAATTTTGTGAGATAGGAATTTTGGGTTTTCATGAGCTGTATGCCAAAATCATCCATATTAAGACAATAAAAGACCTGAAATATTTCAGTTAGTGTGCAATGAATCTAAAATATATGAATGTTAAATTTTCATCATGACATTATGGAAAATAATGAACTTTATCACAATATGCTAATATTTTGAGAAGGACCTGTATATTGCAGCGGTAAACGTTGCCAAAAAAATTGCTTAATGCTGCCATTGATAATGATGTTTCTGGCAACTAATTTCCCTTCCAGCTAGACCAAGTTTTTAATTAAGACTCGTCAACTAGTCTTGAAAGGGTGGGGGGTGAAGAGACACTCAGGGAACAAGTCCAAATTTAACAGTTTATCTTTTTATCCCAAGTGTACAAAACTGGTGAACAAATAAAATGAAATTTTCCCAGTTTGCCACTGAAATACAGAGTATTTACATATTTATCATTGTACAACACCAGTTATCAGTTCACTGTTAGTGTAACAAACAGCAGTGGTGTGCAATTAAATCTGCTTCAACTGAAGATACATTTTATGTTAATGGAAATAAACATGTCACCATGATCAGATGAAAGATGTGAACACAACTGTTGATAAAGCATAGCATGCCAGTGTTCTCGACGGTTTATTTCATTGGGAAAAAGTTGCTGTCAAGGCCCACTATGCTGTCATTCCACCAAAAGACATATACTTTAAAAAACCTTAGTAAGTTGTTCGACGCAGAAATTCTAAATAAATTTTACAATGAGTAAAATTTATTTAGAATTTGTGAATTTTTTTCACATGGAAAAATAATGAATGAAGACTCAATATGATTGATTGAAAATGATCCAAAAAGCGTTAAACACTTCTTACATTGTGCTGACAAGATTCACAAGTAATCTATGAAAGTTTTGAGATTAATTGGGATTTATAATTGTAATGTGTTGATGGTCCTCATTCTAAAATTTCGAGATGGTAAATTTTTGCGAGCAATACCAGTGATCTCGTTTACCAGTAAACTATAAAAACATCTTTCAGTGTTTACTTTGGAGGAAATTAAATGAGGCTATTTTAGAGTTTAATCTAGAATTAAATCATAGCAAAAAATATTTCATAATGACGAATTCTAAAATACAAAATGGTAATAGTAGTAATCATCTAAGTGACAATGGACCTCTCTGTTTTTCACCATATATTCTTAGGTCATCATGGTTGAAGAAATAGGAGGTGCTTCGGTAGACGATGCCACCCGAAGAATGATGTCATATATAATGTCACCTGACCTGGCACTGGAATACAACCTCTGCGGGCGTCATGGGAAGAGGCCCTTCAGGGAGCTTCGTCTTTTTGACCTCATTTATGGTAATTTCACAGACATTGGGACAGCACAATCACACTACCAAACAAAAACTCACTCTGCCAGATCACACAATTCAGACATTTCAATAGAATCCCAGATTGATGGGGTCAGCCATACTTTTGACCTAGTCTTGTTAACCATTATCTAGTTGCAGTATAACTAAAAAGATATTTTACTAGTTTTACCAAGAAAATTCCTTAAATTTAAATCTTTACTTTTAAATGCCGTGGTATATATTTTTTTTATCCAAAGATTGTTTTTTTTTTTTTTATCTTATCTGAATGTATTTTCTTCATGGATTAAAATACTTGTATTGAATTACTTAAACCTAGAAAGTTCAAAAATAGTTGGATAGGGTACCATAAACTGTTACTGTGACTTCAAATGGTAGTTATGGTATTCAATCTTATGATGCATGTCAAAAGTATCTTTTTTCATTAAAACCTACATGGAACTTTTCATGTAATGAATTCCGTGCAGTTGCATTTTGTTTATTGCTCCATTTATTTAGGAGAAGAGATAATTTATTGGTCAAGTACAATATTTTCCAGACTACGAAGTCACTCCAGAGTATAAATTGCTTCAGTCAAAAAATGCACCAATGCAACATTTATTTTGAAATTTATTCCACAAAACAACTTAGAAATTCTAAGTTGACCCTTCCATTTATTTCCAGGAGCACTGAAGACGAACATCCTAACAAAGGACATCAACAAGAAGGATGCAGAGAAGGCTCTTTCAAAATGGTTCACTGGTGCTCGTGACAGAGGAGGGAAACGGGCGTTGCGAACACAGCGGGAGCTCACTAAACGGGGTGAAACACTGGCCCTTCAGTCCCAAGATCAAACACAAATCGAATACTGATTCTGCAAGTAAAAGTTTCATAACTCAGAGGATTCAGCCCATAACACGTTCACAGTTCAATATTCAAACAGTAACATGGTATGGTTAGTTTTTATAGAGGAAACATTGGATATTAAACTTGTTTGTCTCATTCACAGCTGTGTATTGTATTTTTTATGTTGTAAATTAAGCAACATTTTAAAATGCAGTATTTTATATTTTTGCCAGTGTTTCATTTTAAGACTTGACTTTCATAGAGACCCACATGTAGAGCCATATGGGAAATAGTTGTCAAATCAACTTGGAAGCTGTTTTAAGGTCCTGTTGGTGCCCTCTTAAGGCTCAGTGAGATTTATTTTTCCCAGGCAGTAATATCTATGTGGGTCTTAGACAAATTGCCCAGATAGGCACCATGTAAAGCCTGGGTAGATCCCACTTGGGCCCCATACAAGATCCAGTGGGTCCATTTCTGCAGGCAGAGCTGAGGCCAACATGGGTCCCAAATGAGTTGCCCAGAAAGGTCCCATGTTAAGCCCAGGTAGATCCCACATGAGGCCCACATGGGCAATACATGTGGGGCCTCCATGAAACCCACGGACAAACCCACTTGGAACCCATTTTCCAGCCCATGTGGGCCCCTCGCAAGGCCTGTTTAAATATTTCCTTTGTACAAAGATAGGGCCTATATGGGCCCCATATGAATTGCCCAGATAGGCCCCATGTAAAGCCCAGGTAGAACCCACTTTAGGCCCATATGGGCAATACAGATTGGGCCTCCATGGAACCCGCGGACAAACCCATTTGGGACCTATATTTGCAGCCCGTACTTAACCCATATGGGGCCCATCTGAACATGCTGGCTGGGCTGGTGTTCACTCACTGTCGCACATGCGCTGAAATAAATAACCAGTCAGGTCCGTGCAGGCATAATGATGAGGACAGAGCTCTGACAGGTGTGTGGGTGAGTGTAGAGTTTTGTAAAGCGCTGCAGTGTGGTTATCGCCTTGCTAAAATCACTGAAGTTTGGCATTTTGAGAAAACCAGCGACACAATCTTTAAAGGTTACATTCACTGCTTTTTAAAGGGTAAGCAGGAGGCTTCAGGCTACCCTTCTGAAGCGGTGGATGAGGAGAGCAGGTCAAAGTATGCAGCAGACTACAAACTCCACCAGGGTATCCAATTAGACACAGGCAAAATCGAGGTGAACCCTGCCAAAAGACAGGTAGCGAAACTGTGCTTAAACAGCTTTTGGGGAAAGTTTGCGCAGCGAAGTGATCTGTCTCAGACCACAGTCATCACTAACCCTGATGAGTTTTTCAGCTTCATGTTCTCGAGTAAATACAGGGTTAACTACTTCCATTTCTTCAACCCTGAAATGTGTGTAGTGCAGTGGAACTACAGCAAACGTGTCATCTCTCCTCCAAGCAAGGTAAACAATGTGTTTATTGCTGCATTCACCACCGCTTATGCACGTTTAAAACTTCTCAGCAGCATGGAGAAGTTACAGAACAGATTGATTTATATTGACACGGACAGTTTGATTTATGTGACAAAAAGTGGTGAAACTCCTCTGGAGTTGGGGAATTATCTGGGTGATCTTCCTGACGAGCTCGCGGGAGACAGCATTTCGGAGTTTGCATCAACAGGACCCAATAGTTATGCATATCAAACCAAAAACCAGAAAAAGCTAGTGATACGTGCTAAAGGTATCACTTAGATGCATGAATGCAGCAAGAGGGTCAATTTGGACAGCATCAAAGGGCTGGTCCAGGGCTACTTACAGGGGTCAACTGAGGGTGTCATTGAAATCCCTCAGCACACGATCAGGAGGGATAAAAAGAGATTCCTCTTAAGAAATGCTGCATTTGTTAAAAGGTTTCGGTTGGTGTATGACAAGAGATGCCTTTTTTCTGACGGGACAACTCTGCCTTTCGGTTATTAGAGCATAAGAAGAAGAAGAAGAAGAAGAAAGATAAAATGTAAAAAAAAATAAAAAAAAAGTTCCATGGGTTTACAGGAGGTTGATTTTGATCCTAGATTTAGAGCGCCTTTCTCATGTATGATAATAGGACCCAGTGGTTGTGGAAAAACCTTTTTTGTAAAAAGTGTTTTGCAGAACTGTAATCATGTCATGGATATTGTTCCAGAAAATATTGTGTGGATTTACACATCTTTTCAGCCGATTTATGCTGAATTGCAGAAGATGAATAAAAATATTAAATTTGTGGAAGGATTGCCTCATTCTTTTGAAGATGAAAACTTGTTTCCTCCTGATCAGAATCATCTGATCATTCTAGACGATGTTATCGCTCAAGCCTCAGATGATGAAAACGCGATGAAGGTCTTTACCCAGTTTCGTCACCATCGTAATATGAGTGTCATGATGCTGACTCAGAATGTTTTTCATCAAGGAAAGTTCAGTCGCACTATTAGTTTGAACTGTAATTATATGGTGTTGTTTAAAAACTCGAGAGATAAACTCCAGCTGAATATACTGGCCCGTCAAATGTTTCCATCTCAAAAGGGTCTCTTCTTGGAGAGTTTTGAAGATGCGACGAGAGAAGCTCATGGATATTTAATCATCGATTTTATGCCTACCTGCCCAGAACATTTCAGACTGAGAACGGGGATACTTCCTCACCAGTGGCCTGCTGTGTACGTGCCCAGAACAAAGTAAGTCATCATGTCTGCACGTATAAAAAGGAATGTCCCATTATTCAGAGCATTGTACCAAGCTACTCCACAGAAACGTAAAGATATTCTCGCACACAGCTCACCCGACTTTCTTCAGGCTCTGTGCGAGATTGCTCTGAATATTTTAAAAGGTAACATTAAACTATCACCATCTCAACACCGGAAATTGAAGAAGCAAAGAAAAATCATCAGCTTGTTGGGTGATAAAAGAACCGGTATCAAACGTAAACAGCTGGCTCTCAAAAGGCAACGAGGTGGTACCTTGCATAGGTAATATGTTGATTTCTTCGGGGCATCCAATTCACGGCGCGTATGCCTGTAGACGGTTACTGGGGTTTCACACAGAAGAGACGTACGTCTTAGCTGACCTGAGGCCTGTTTTTCATCCATTGTTGTTGGTGAAGTTGAATCATCATCTGCAGAGTATGTTACGATAGGAATTCCGACAGGTATCTCAGACGAGGAAATAGATGATGTAGATGGTTGTTCATCATCTTGGCACACCTTGCTTTTCTCCCCGGTTTGATGAAAAACTCTTTTAACTCTAACCATTGTTCAACAAACGTTGTTTTCCAGCGAATGCTGCAGGTAAATTGTTGCATTTTCCGATAGTATTTAAAACAAACAATGAAGAACGCCCCTCTGTTTTTTTAATTTGTTGATTCTAGATTCGCCCCCTAATGACGAAATCCTATCAGCGCGTATAGTTACGCCCCTTGCCCCCCCCCGAGATACCTCAGCAACAGCACAGACGTGTTAGTTAATTCAATAAACAGGGAATGGGAATTGTCAGACAATGCTCGACACTTTGGGCCAGGAAGGAGCACGGTTGTCTTAATTACTTTGACTACAGTTGGTGTGAAGACTGTCTGAGACAATACGCAAGAAACAGCTGCGGATGTCTGAGGTCTGGTCACCTATTCATTAAACAGTGGATGTATATTGACTGAGACAATACACAAGAAACAGCTGCGATGCCTTAATTCAATAAACAGTGACTGAGGATTTTATAACCTTTATTTTTTATTTTTTCAGTTCATTTATTTCTCTGTTTTAGATCATCTTTACAAGTTACTGGATTACTCAAACATTTGAGCAGAGGAAGAAAGGTTCTGTATCTACTTTTTGTCTCCTTGTTTTTTAGATGTAAAAACATCCATCTAAATAACCCCTGCGTTAAAACAAAATTAATTTACAATTCTGTCAGGTTCTCTCTTTTTATCAGAATTTCGTGTGATGTGCCTGCATTAATCTGAGAGACCTTTTAAAGTGGATAAACTACATGTTTTGTTTTTAGATGTAAAAAACATCTAAAAACATACAATTAGAAAGATTCGCTTCCTTGTAATGACAACATCCGGCTAATGACAACATCCGGCTAATGACAACATCCGGTTAACGACAACATCCGGCTAATGACAACATCCGATTAATAATTAATTAATAATTGCATTTTTTATGTTACTCTTGTCAGTTGGTGGTTACCATAGCAACCAGTAAGTCAGCTCTTCCCCTTTTTCTGTTGCTGTCTCTTATTGTGGTATGTATTAGGATCAGCTCTGTGTTTTCTTAACAAATATGATTTTTGAACATATATTTTAGATTAATTTAATTATATATTTTTTTTCATATTCGATTTTGCCATATTTTGTAAATGTTTTAAACTGTTATTGTAATTAATGTTGTGTATTTCAGATGTGTTTAATGTTACAACTGCTAACTGTTTTATCAACTGTTCATTTGATTACTCAGTAGTTTGTCTAGAGTTATTTATTGTATTTTATTTAAAGTATAGGGGCAGAAGCTGCTGGAGCTGCTAACCACCAACTTGTTTATTTGTCTCTTGTTAGGTATGTTTTACTTTTTGATACAAAGTAACAATTCAGTTGCCAATTGTACGATAGTCTTTGAATGTTAAATATTTGTGTGTACTTTGTTTCTTTTACCACAATATATGTATTCATTGTTAACTGTGTTAAATATAATGTAGAAAATTGATGTAAATATATGTTAAAACCACTATACGATCACAGTCAGCTCTGCCCCTTTTTCTGTTGCTATCTGTTACTGTGGGGCAGAAGCTGCTGGAGCTGCTAACCACCAACTTGTTTATTTGCCTCTTGTTAGAATAAATACAGAGAACCAGAATGTGTCTGTCGTGAAGTCAACCTGCTGGATCAGAACGAACATATATATATACAGGTCCTTCTCAAAAAATTAGCATATTGTGATAAGGTTCATTATTTTCTATAATGTAATGATGAAAATTTAATATTCATATATTTTAGATTCATTGCACATTAACTGAAATATTTCAGGTCCTTTATTGTCTTAATACGGATGATTTTGGCATACAGCTCATGAAAACCCAAAATTCCTATCTCACAAAATTAGCATATTTCATCCGACCAATAAAAGAAAAGGGTTTTTAATACAAAAAACGTCAACCTTCAAATAATCATGTACAGTTATGCACTCAATACTTGGTCGGGAATCCTTTGGCAGAAATGTCTGCTTCAATGCGGCGTGGCATGGAGGCAATCAGCCTGTGGCACTGCTGAGGTCTTATGGAGGCCCAGGATGCTTCGATAGCGGCCTTTAGCTCATCCAGAGTGTTGGGTCTTGAGTCTCTCAACGTTCTCTTCACAATATCCCACAGATTCTCTATGGGGTTCAGGTCAGGAGAGTTGGCAGGCCAATTGAGCACAGTGATACCATGGTCAGTAAACCATTTACCAGTGGTTTTGGCACTGTGAGCAGGTGCCAGGCTGTGCTGAAAAGTGAAATCTTCATCTCCATAAAGCTTTTCAGCAGATGGAAGCATGAAGTGCTCCAAAATCTCCTGATAGCTAGCTGCATTGACCCTGCCCTTGATAAAACACAGTGGACCAACACCAGCAGCTGACACGGCACCCCAGACCATCACTGACTGTGGGTACTTGACACTGGACTTCTGGCATTTTGGCATTTCCTTCTCTCCAGACTTCCTCCAGACTCTGGCACCTTGATTTCCGAATGACATGCAGAATTTGCTTTCATCCGAAAAAAGTACCTTGGACGACTGAGCAACAGTCCAGTGCTGCTTCTCTGTAGCCCAGGTCTGGGGAATGCGGCACCTGTAGCCCATTTCCTGCACACGCCTGTGCACGGTGGCTCTGGATGTTTCGGCTCCAGACTCAGTTCACTGCTTCCGCAGGTCCCCCAAGGTCTGGAATCGGCCCTTCTCCACAATCTTCCTCAGGGTCCGGTCACCTCTTCTCGTTGTGCAGCGTTTTCAGCCACACTTTTTACTTCCCACAGACTTCCCACTGAGGTGCCTTGATACAGCACTCTGGGAACAGCCTATTCGTTCATAAATTTCTTTCTGTGTCTTACCCTCTTGCTTGAGGGTGTCAATAGTGGCCTTCTGGACAGCAGTCAGGTCGGCAGTCTTACCCATGATTGGGGTTTTGAGTGATGAACCAGGCTGGGAGTTTTAAAGGCCTCAGGAATCTTTTGCAGGTGTTTAGAGTTAACTCGTTGATTCAGATAATTAGGTTCATAGCTCGTTTAGAGACCCTTTTAATGATATGCTAATTTTGTGAGATAGGAATTTTGGGTTTTCATGAGCTGTATGCCAAAATCATCCGTATTAAGACAATGAAAGACCTGAAATATTTCAGTTAGTGTGCAATGAATCTAAAATATATGAATGTTAAATTTTCATCATGACATTATGGAAAATAATGAACTTTATCACAATATGCTAATTTTTTGAGAAGGACCTGTATATATATATATATATATATATATATATATATATTTCAATTGTTAAAGAACTGCCATGTATGAAACAATGATAAACTATTTTCTGATGCATAACCTTTCATCTTCAGTTTCCGTCTCTTCGTTTGAACAAAGAAGTTATTGTTCTCTGCCTTGTGGTCAAACATT
Organism: Girardinichthys multiradiatus; assembly: GCF_021462225.1. Lineage (NCBI taxonomy): Eukaryota > Metazoa > Chordata > Actinopteri > Cyprinodontiformes > Goodeidae > Girardinichthys > Girardinichthys multiradiatus. The sequence continues at coordinate 32,606,713 of NC_061796.1, forward strand.
TGAGCAGAGAAAAAAAGGTTCTGTATCTACTTTTTGTCTCCTTGTTTTTTAGATGTAAAAACATCCATCTAAATAAGCCCTGCGTTAAAACAAAATGAATTTACAATTCTGTCAGGTTCTCTCTTTTTATTAGAATTTCGTGTGATGTGCCTGCATTAACCTGAGTGACCTTTTAAAGTGGATAAACTACATGTTTTGTTTTTAGATGTAAAAAACATCTAAAAACATGGAATTAGAAAGATTCGCTTCCTTGTAATGACAACAGCCGGTTAATGACAAGATCCAGTTAATGACAACATCCGGCTAATGACAACATCCGATTAATGACAACATCCGATTAATGACGATATCCGGTTACGTCACAGGAAGGCCCGCCACCGGAAGTCCTGCCCTAGGATGTCCCAGCCACCGGACGTCCCGCCCACCTGTCAAACTTTTCACACCTCGTTTGATTGAAGGATTTACATTTAGTCTCTTATATATATTCTACATTGTCAAGTGATTCTAATTTCTGCCTTATACAGACAGCTTACAGTAAAGTGAAATACTGATACATTTTAATTAGTTTGAGTTTGGACTTTACTGAGAGAGAGAGAGAGAGAGAGAGAGAGAGAGATCTCGAGGGGGGCACAGATGAGAGTAACAATTAACACACACACATATTATACTGGTCCTTCTCAAAATATTAGCTATGAAACTAATCATCTGAATCAACGAGTTAACCCTAAACACCTGCAAAAGATTCCTGGGGCCTTTAAAACTCCCAGCCTGGTTCATCACTCAAAACCCCAATCATGGGTAAGACTGCCGACCTGACTGCTGTCCAGAAGGCCACTATTGACACCCTCAAGCAAGAGGGTAAGACACAGAAAGAAATTTCTGTACGAATAGGCTGTTCCCAGAGTGCTGTATCAAGGCACCTCAGTGGGAAGTCTGTGGGAAGGAAAAAGTGTGGCAGAAAACGGTGCACAACGAGAAGAGGTGACCGGACCCTGAGGAAGATTGTGGAGAAGGGCCGATTCCAGACCTTGGGGGACCTGCGGAAGCAGTGGACTGAGTGTGGAGTAGAAACATCCAGAGCCACTGTGCACAGGTGTGTGCAGGAAATGGGCTACAGGTGCCGCATTCCCCAGACCTGGGCTACAGAGAAGCAGCACTGGACTGTTGCTCAGTGGTCCAAAGTACTTTTTTCGGATGAAAGCAAATTCTGCATGTCATTCAGAAATCAAGGTGCCAGAGTCTGGAGTAAGACTGGGGAGAAGGAAATGCCAAAATGCCAGAAGTCCAGTGTCAAGTACCCACAGTCAGTGATGGTCTGGGGTGCCGTGTCAGCTGCTGGTGTTGGTCCACTGTGTTTTATCAAGGGCAGGGTCAATGCAGCTAGCTATCAGGAGATTTTGGAGCACTTCATGCTTCCATCTGCTGAAAAGCTTTATGGAGATGAAGATTTCATTTTTCAGCACGACCTGGCACCTGCTCACAGTGCCAAAACCACTGGTAAATGGTTTACTGACCATGGTATCACTGTGCTCAATTGGCCTGCCAACTCTCCTGACCTGAACCACATAGAGAATCTGTGGGATATTGTGAAGAGAACGTTGAGAGACTCAAGACCCAACACTCTGGATGAGCTAAAGGCTGCTATCGAAGCATCCTGGGCCTCCATAAGACCTCAGCAGTGCCACAGGCTGATTGCCTCCATGCCACGCCGCATTGAAGCAGTCATTTCTGCAAAAGGATTCCCGACCAAGTATTGAGTGCATAACTGTACATGATTATTTGAAGGTTGACGTTTTTTGTATTAAAAACACTTTTATTTTATTGGTCGGATGAAATATGCTAATTTTGTGAGATAGGAATTTTGGGTTTTCATGAGCTGTATGCCACAATCATCCGTATTAAGACAATAAAAGACCTGAAATATTTCAGTTAGTGTGCAATGAATCTAAAATATGTGAATGTTAAATTTTCATCATGACATTATGGAAAATAATGAACTTTATCACAATATGCTAATATTTTGAGAAGGACCTGTATATACCCGTACTTGTCGTCTTCCGCTACATCCGGGACCGGGTCGCGGGGGCAGCAGACTCAGCAGAGACGCCCAGACGTCCCTCTCCCCAGACACCTCTTCCAGCTCCTCCGGGGGGAGCCCAAGGCATTCCCAGGCCAGCCGAGAGACATAGTCCCTCCAGCGTGTCCTGGGCCGTCCCCTGGGACTCCTCCCGGTGGGACGTACCTGGAACACCTCCCGAGGAAGGCGTCCAGGAGGCATCCGGTATAGATGCCCGAGCCACCTCAACTGGCTCCTCTCGATGTGGAGGAGCAGCGGCTCTACTCCGAGCCCCTCCCAGATGGCGGAGCTCCTCACCCTATCTCTAAGGGAGTGCCCGGCCACCCTACGGAGGAAGCTCAATTTAGCCGCTTGTATCTGGGATCTTGTTCTTTCGGTCATGACCCAAAGTTCATGGCCATAGGTGAGGGTAGGAACGTAGACCGACCGATAAATCGAGAGCTTCGCTTTTCGGCTCAGCTGTCTCTTCACCACAACGGACCGGTACAGCGGCCCCATTACTGTGGCAGCCGCACCGATCCGTCTGTTGATCTCCCGCTCCATTCTTCCCTCACTCGTGAACAAGAGCCCGAGATACTTAAACTCCTCCACTTGAGGCAGGAACTCCCCTCCAACCTGAAGAGGACAAGCCACCCTTTTCCGGTCAAGAACCATGGCCTCGGGCTTGGAGGAGCTGATCTTCATCCCGGCCGCTTCACACTCGGCTGCGAACCGCCCCAGTGCATGCTGTAGGTCTTGGCTAGATGGGGCCAGCAGGACCACGTCATCTGCAAAAAGAAGAGACGAAATCCTCTGGTCCCCAAACCAGACCCCCTCCGGCCCTTGGCTGCGCCTAGAAATCCTGTCCATAAAAGTTATGAACAGGACCGGTGACAAAGGGCAGCCCTGCCGGAGTCCAACATGCACCGGGAACAGGTCCGACTTAGTGCCGGCAATGCGGACCAAACTCCTGCTCCGCTCGTACAGGGACCGGATGGCCCCTAATAAAGAGCCACCGATTCCATACTCCTGGAGCACCCCCCACAGGGCATCACAAGGGACACAGTCGAATGCTTTCTCCAGGTCCACAAAACACATGTGGACCGGTTGGGCAAACTCCCATGAACCCTCGAGTACCCTGTAGAGGGTATAGAGCTGGTCCAGTGTCCCACGGCCGGGACGAAAACCACACTGCTCCTCCTGAAGCCGGGGTTCGACTATCGGCCAAACTCTCCTCTCCAATACCCTGGCGTAGGCCTTACCAGGGAGGCTGAGGAGTTTGATCCCCTGTAGTTGGAACACACCCTCCGGTCACCCCTCTTATGTAGGGGGGACCACCACCCCAGTCTGCCAGTCCAAAGGCATTGTCCCCATCCGCCACGCAATGTTGAAGAGGCGTGTCAACCATGACAGCCCCACAACATCCAAAGACTTGAGGTACTCAGGGCGGATCTCATCTAACCCCGAAGCCTTGCCACCGCGGAGCTTTTTAACCACCTCGGTGACTTCAGCCTGGGTGATGAAAGAGTCCAACCCCGAGTCCCCAGCCTCTGTTTCCACCATGGAATGCGTGATGGCAGGATTGAGGATCATATATATATATATATATATATATATATATATATATATATATACCCACTCTAGCTCCGCCCCTAAGTACCGGCAAGATTTTAAAACTACTTTCACCACCGGATAAAACTAAGTATGATGTGAACTCAAATTAACCTGCAGATAGATAGATAGCGAAAAAAAAAACAATACTCCAACAGTTGGGTCTCTTGTTTGCAGTTCCCCTTTCTTGCGTTTGTTGTTTTATTATCAGTCATTTTTTTGTTGCTATGTGAACATAGGGACAGCAGGATAAAGGAAATGTTGGTCTTGTTAACCATAAACAACACCTGCAAGTATTTCAAACACAAAAACAGCTCATTATTTAAATACATTTACCATTCATATGGTTTAATGAACCTCATACATAAAAAAAAACCTTGCCGTTGACGCTGGCGGGCTTTTGGACTACAAATTCCTTGTGGTTTGTAAAATTAAACTCTATTGGTGGGCGAACTGACACATTCAGCCAATCAGAGTGAGCCTTCCAAGAAGCAGAAAAAGCTGAAGTTGTGCTATTTCCCCCTCGACGAGTAACGTTGTCTGCGGTGAGTTTTGTTATATTATTATATAATATATATATTATTACTTATTTAATATTAATGTCTTTGTTTTTTCGTAAAATATCGTGCTGCTACAATTACCTGCCGAGAATACATATGGAGGATTTCAACGGGGGGAGACAGTTAATGTTAACTTTTAGTCTGACGTCGCCATTATACCACCGAAGAAGCACATCCCGCCCTCCTTCTCAAGTCTTTTCTTCTTCTTCTCCTCGGTATTAGAAAGTAAGCGGCACTGGTACAAGTAGTAAAACGGGGTACCGACTCCGGCTAATGTGGCTTCGACCCCGTAGAGGAGGATCAAGCTGTCCGAGGTGGCGCAGAAGCTGGCTGCCCTGCCGGGAACACGTTAGCCATGTTACAAAAAAAGATGGCCATGTTAGCAGTGCTGCTCTGCTCATAGATAAAGCCACCGTCTTTAACTGCTGCTAGCTACGTTTAGCATAAATTTGCACGGTCACATTTAAGGCTTTTCACTGCTGATCAGACGCCCAGCAACACAGAAACATTGAGGCTTAACGTTATGCCATCATATACATATCATTTATGTTGATAAAATACAAGCGATATTGAATTATTTGATCTGCCTTCTTGCCACTCAGCAGCTGACATTAGCTCCGCAGTAAGCACAATGTTGGCTAGCATTAGCTCATCCTCCGTTCACACTTATGTGATCGAAATAACAATATGGGTACATTGTTAATACATAAAGCACACCTTATTTAAGCAAGGACATTTTGTGGTTTATCCTCCTTTTTAGATGGATGTTATTGCAGGACAATGGCCAAGTTTGCAGTTTTAACCATTACTGTGTAGGCCATAACATTTATGTAATAAAAATGTTGTTTTTTTTGTCCTAATATTCAAATTTTTGAGAAACAGAATTTTGTATTTTTGTTACATGTAAGCCAAAATCTTTGAAACAACAAAAATAAATGCTTGAAATGCAGTATTTTTCTGTATTTTGTGTAGTTTTTAGTAATTCTGAACTGGATTGCTAAAAATATATTAACTTTTCATTGATTTTCCAATTTATTTAGATGCAGCTGTAGAACATAAAGCCAGACAAACAAGTGGCTTTTTAAACTGGACTTAAAATGATCACCAGTCAATGGAGCTCTAATGTGCAAAGGCGGGTTATTCTATTGGCTACACACCACCACTGAGAGACATCCGTCATCTTTAACTTCTACAAGTGTCTAACAGCAACTGGCTTGTTTTCCTTATGCTTTGGCTGCAGTGTGAGGCAAAGGTTAAGACAAATTTGGTGTTACTATGCTGCTGGCATTCTTAAAAACAGGTAATAGCACTTTAAACTAGATCCTAAATTCAGTCTAGAGATGCCTGCACAGTTTTCATATCATTCCAGTATATACAGGTCCTTCTCAAAATATTAGCATATTGTGATAAAGTTCATTATTTTCCATAATGTCATGATGAAAATTTAACATTCATATATTTTAGATTCATTGCACACTAACTGAAATATTTCAGGTCTTTCATTGTCTTAATATGGATGATTTTGGCATACAGCTCATGAAAACCCAAAATTCCTATCTCACAAAATTAGCATATCATTAAAAGGGTCTCTAAACGAGCTATGAACCTAATCATCTGAATCAACGAGTTAACTCTAAACACATGCAAAAGATTCCTGAGGCCTTTAAAACTCCCAGCCTGGTTCATCACTCAAAACCCCAATCATGGGTAAGACTGCCGACCTGACTGCTGTCCAGAAGGCCACTATTGACACCCTCAAGCAAGAGGGTGAGACACAGAAAGAAATTTCTGAACGAATAGGCTGTTCCCAGAGTGCTGTATCAAGGCACCTCAGTGGGAAGTCTGTGGGAAGAAAAAAGTGTGGCAGAAAACGCTGCACAACGAGAAGAGGTGACCGGACCCTGAGGAAGATTGTGGAGAAGGGCCGATTCCAGACCTTGGGGGACCTGCGGAAGCAGTGGACTGAGTCTGGAGTAGAAACATCCAGAGCCACCGTGCACAGGCGTGTGCAGGAAATGGGCTACAGGTGCCGCATTCCCCAGACCTGGGCTACAGAGAAGCAGCACTGGACTGTTGCTCAGTGGTCCAAAGTACTTTTTTCGGATGAAAGCAAATTCTGCATTTCATTTGGAAATCAAAGTGCCAGAGTCTGGAGGAAGACTGGGGAGAAGGAAATGCCAAAATGCCAGAAGTCCAGTGTCAAGTACCCACAGTCAGTGATGGTCTGGGGTGCCGTGTCAGCTGCTGGTGTTGGTCCACTGTGTTTTATCAAGAGCAGGGTCAATGCAGCTAGCTATCAGGAGAATTTGGAGCACTTCATGCTTCCATCTGCTGAAAAGCTTTATGGAGATGAAGATTTCATTTTTCAGCACGACCTGGCACCTGCTCACAGTGCCAAAACCACTGGTAAATGGTTTACTGACCATGGTATCACTGTGCTCAATTGGCCTGCCAACTCTCCTGACCTGAACCCCATAGAGAATCTGTGGGATATTGTGAAGAGAACGTTGAGAGACTCAAGACCCAACACTCTGGATGAGCTAAAGGCCGCTATCGAAGCATCCTGGGCCTCCATAAGACCTCAGCAGTGCCACAGGCTGATTGCCTCCATGCCACGCCGCATTGAAGCAGTCATTTCTGCCAAAGGATTCCCGACCAAGTATTGAGTGCATAACTGTACATGATTATTTGAAGGTTGACGTTTTTTGTATTAAAAACCCTTTTCTTTTATTGGTCAGATGAAATATGCTAATTTTGTGAGATAGGAATTTTGGGTTTTCATGAGCTGTATGCCAAAATCATCCGTATTAAGACAATAAAAGACCTGAAATATTTCAATTAGTGTGCAATGAATCTAAAATATATGAATGTTAAATTTTCATCATTACATTATGGAAAATAATGAACTTTATCACAATATGCTAATATTTTGAGAAGGACCTGTATATATATTTTTTTTTACTAAAAGGACTTCCCAGGCTTGGCATACAGACAGTTACACTAATCAAAGTGAGAGGTGTTAAAATATTAATTTGACTTTCCCAAAATCTTTTGATGAAATATAGATTTTCACTTTGCTAAGGGACCTTGGCTAGAAAAATGGCATGTAGATTTGAAGGTAATTAGCCAAACATTGGAAAGGAGGAATATGCATTTTGAAAATAGACCCTAAACGAAGCATATACGTAAAAAGAGAATGGGGGCTAAATGATGAGGCACCCCGCTGTTTGAAGATTTCTCTAAATGGACAGCTTTCAGTTAGGTATGAAATAAACTTTTTCTGTGCCGTGCCTGTAATACGTTATTTATGGCAGCAGTCAGATCTAAGGACACAAAGACAGCAGGTTTTTATTGCATCAACAAAATAAATCACTTGAAAACCTGTAAGAGAGTTGTCTCTCTGCTGTGGAATGATTTGTACAAGAGCTTCAGTAGAACTGTCTTGTTACTGATATTCCCCTCAAATCCTCTAACCAGAGATTAACATTTACTTGAACTCTATTCCTTTGGCAGCTGAAGTCTTTTCTATTCACTGAGGCATTTAGTTACTTTGTATGATTTCTTTTTTTTTTTTTTTTAACAAGTTTCTTTTTAATATTTGACATTTATTTATTGGGTTTTTATTTTAATCAGAAATGGCATATATATATATTTCTAAACTTTAGAAAGCCATTTATTCTTGTGTTTAAACTTAGCAGGCTTGTACAAACAATGGTTTAAAGTGGGTCCATATTGGTATGTTCGTACTAAGGCTGGTTCCATTCGACGTTTCTTCCTGCTGAAAGGAAATGGTTCTGCTCTACTGTTGCCATATGCTTGCTCAGGATCGCTTAAAAGTCAGTGAAATCGGCTGAGCTTCCTTAGACAACCTTCTTCCAGTTAGCATTAAATGATCAGCTGACTAATCATCAAACCCTTCTGCATAGACTACAGGATAAACTTTGACTATTTGTAACCAGATTTTTATCTGACTACATGATTGGATTGTACTGGAATTAATTGGATGGGAAATGAATTTGAACCAAAATGGCTGCCAAATAATGGACATAATGGATCGGAGTTGTTCATACTTGTCGTCTTGTCGACCTGGGACCGGGTCGTTTGGGCAGCAGTATCAGCAGCTACGCACAAACTTCCTATTCCCAGACACCTCCTCGACAAGCAAACCAACGGCCGAGGAGCCAGTCAAAGTACCCGGGGACCGGATTGTTGATGCCCCTCCCTTCGACCGCTGCTCAATCCTCTTAGCACTGGTCCCTCATGAATCCCTCATGGTTCCCGCTGCAGGTGGCGATTGTGACTGCTTTGATTGTAAAAACACAGTAAAGATTGTTTCTATTCAGACATTATTCAAAACCTAAAATATGTTAAACAGAATTAAACTGTGACGTGTAGACTTTGACCTGTCTGAAAAGGCACAATCACTCGCATTAATAAAACGAACATAACGCGAAGCCTAACTCATAGTTATAGAGTGCCATATTGGTGGAATATGTTTCTTTTTTGAATTTGCAGCAAAACATTGACAGTTAAAAATGTCAGTTCTACTAATTTTAACCAGCTTTGGTAATAAATAAGCAGGTGTTTGCTGAGTAATTTCAGAACTCATCACCTCTATATTTGAAAGCTTTTTAAATGAAGCAAATGAAGTCACCAGATATTTCCATGTACATCTCACTATAAATAACTGCCGTATCACTAAATCTGCAGCAAATGTTTAGAAACCCAAACACTCACTTTCAAAGATGCACATTTGAATTTAAAGCAAACAGTGAATCAGCTTTTACTGTCCAAAACAAAATAATTACCATTAAATATCTGCTGCTTCTTTATATTTTTGATATTGCTGTTTGCAAATTAATGTGACAAATTAGAGGACCTTTCAGATCTGGAGCTGTTGCAACAAAATGTCTCTTTTTAGAGAAGTATTTTACGCATCGTGACGATTGGTTGGAGACAAAACACTGCAGAGATTGTACTCCTCTCAGCGGCAGCATGAGCCTGACTGCACCTCCAGTGAGACCAATTACAATACGCTTCTAATTTATGTTCAAGCCAAATCTGGGCTCAGACCATGAAATGAAACAGACACAGAGAGAGAGAGAGAGACTATGTGAGGTCCCCACTTGAGCAGCAACCTGCATGGTGAAAATAACAATCGTTTCAGGTTCACTACACGATGAGTCATCTTGGCAACTTCAGGAAATCTTGGCTCTTGCTCCCGGACTGCCTCAGTGTTGCACACACACCTTTTCATCAGGAGAGGGCAATGTTCACAACCTAACTCAAGATGCATTGCACTGAAAGAATTTGTATAAGCTTCACGTAAAGCTCTTCCTCACATATTGAAAGCATGGATTAGTTTTGTGAATTATTGCACCTTTTTTTTTAATTTTTTTATCCAAGCCAGCTTTGTGTTTCTGTTTCTTATGAACTGTTTTGGATTTCTTTTCCCCAGGAGTAATGGAAACCACATCGGTGTACATGTGCTTCCCCTGCTACCAGGAGTTTAATACTCTAGAAGAGGTCCTTCAGCACCAGTTGACATGTACAGCTGAAGAGGATCAATCTAACTCTTCTGGAGCTGCCCCTGTTGATGTTCCAGGGCTGCAGACACAGGTAAGCACAGGAAAATTTTTATTTCATTGTGTCACTATTGATGTAGGTTTTAATTTAAGAAATAGAAAAAATAAAAGCTGTATTGTAGCTGTGTGCCATTAAATGATCATATAAAGCCTCTGCATCATATCTAGAGAATGACATTGAGTTGACAAGTAAATCTGAAGTTATGAAATAAAGTTTTCTGCTATCCATCATACTGATGCCGACCTTGGAGAGATCACATGAGCACTTAACATTGAGTTGTTTGCGATTATTTACTGGCTCATAGTAAAGTGTTGCCGCACATTATTATCTGATTTAGATGTACTATGATGTTATAATTTCGACCTCAGACAAACTAGTAGGACTTTCTGAAAGAGATACTGATGGCGAGAACTGGGGAAAATTGTTATAACATATAAATATGTTTTTTTTTCATGGTGCAAATCTTCAGGTTAACATTTTTTCATTGAAAAAGGTAGAAGTTGCTAAAAAATAAAATGTAAACAAAAACCACAGTTGTGTAATAGCCAGTGTCAGTACTGTGTTGTTTCAAGGTCTTTATTCTGTAATCGACTTGTCTCGGAAGTTGAAGCTCGGAGATTGAAAGTTGAGAACATTTTGGATGCAAGGAAAAAAGTGGGATTTGCTGCCAACTACTATTAGCAGTACAGGCCAATAACAACCTATTTCTCTGTCCTATGCATTCATATACAAAGCAAATATGCTAACACTGGGAGCTGGTGCCTATCTCCAGAGGTTTATGGGCGAGAGGCAGGGTACACCCTGGACAGGTCACCAGTCCATCACAGGGCAACACAGAGACACACAGGACAAGCAACTCTCCACACATCCATTCACACCTAAGGTGTGGTCTCTCTTTAGAGAGACCAATTAAGCTAACAGTCATGTTTTTGGACTGTGGGAGGAAGCCGGAGTACCCGGTGAGAACCCTCACATGCATCGTGAGAACATGCAGAAAGACCCCCAGGTGGGAGTCAAACCCAGGACCTTCTTGCTGCAAGGCAACAGTGCATCTAACTGTGCCACTGTGCAGCCAGAAAACGTTCTCATTGCACAAAATATTCTTCTTTTTTTTTTTGTCTAACACATTTTAAACCAAGGGACACCAGCTCAGACACCAGGCCAAAAACCCGAGCTACAACAACATACAGTAACACTGGTTCAGACACCTCAGTGGCAAAACCCCCTGAGGTCTGAGATGAGGAGGTCTTGGTACTGCTTTCCCACCAGCGCAAGAACAGACTAACACATTAGCGCATTGTTTACTGAAGTAATGAGTCACTAATGAGATAAAGATGGATAACTTGTGGCTGGAAGTGGAGTAATTATAAACTTAAAAAACAATGTTTATAGAAGCTTCGAGTCTGTGTACAAGAGTTTAATTTAAAAACAACAGGGCAGCTAGTAACATTTAGCAAAACATAAGGTAAAGAAGTATGACTAAGTACTAGTTCATTGTTTACTTTTAATTGACTATACTGCAGATGAAATGCAAAAGGATCAGAGGCAGAAGAGAACAGCATTATCAAAGATGGAGGCCAGATTGAGGTCCACAGTGCCTTATTTACATGATATCTGTCGAGGTCAGATGAATCACTTGAATGTTCCCCATGATTCAATGTAATGAACAGTCTGCTGCTTTAGAAATCTGGGATGATCCCATTCTTCTGTGGGCGAGTCCACTGTCTCTGTCCTTCATTTAATTCAGTATCTTTCTTTTTTCAATATTAAAATTCACAGGTAGACTGCATTTACATTTGAGACACCTACTATTTTTTTATTTACATGATTTATTTATATATATTTTTCTTTAGTGCTCTATTTAGAAAACCCTGATGGGGAGTTTATTTATTGAACTGACATTTCGGTGTTCTAAAATAAGTTTTTTTTGTACTAATACTGGACAGATTGAGCTGAGTGTTGGGACAAATCTGGCACTTTATTATTTTGCCCTTCCCCTGATAGCTTCAAAAAGCCCTCGGGGTTAAAAGCAGTCTCCGGCCCTCATTTAGCTGCAGGGGATGGCTGTCTGAGCTTGTGCCCGGACTTCCATCCTTTACAGTCTTTAACATGCGTCTATAAAACACTGTGACACTTGTGACACACAGATTGCAGCTTGAGTCGCCAGCAGGAAGAGGGGCATGAGAAATGCTTCAGTCAGTGCCACTCTTTCTCCCGACTGATCATTCTTTGGCCTTCTCGTGGATGAAACAGCTGGAGAAACCCTATAAAACCTGCGTACTTTATGGCCTGCTGGCACATGCTTTGCCATAAGTAGGTTTATTGCATGTTCACACTCTGCATTAGCTGTCGTAATTTCCGTCCCTGTAATGTGACATTAATGTAAAAAGCTGGTTGTTAATGTGCAGAGCTTCGGTGGAGAATGTGCAGAAGTCTTCACCAACACAGAATTGGTCTTTTTGGTGATTTAGGTTTTCAGTATTAAGCTGAGCTGCTCCCCCAAGCTCTTTCTCAATCATTTCATTTGATTCTCAAGCTAGATTTATGTAGTTTTGATTGCTGTGATTGAAAACTACCGTTTTGTGTTTTAAAGTCCTCATTTTTGTTTTGTTGCCAGTTCCCACTAGTTTCTAAGCTTGAATGCTTCCCAAACACTAAGTGAGCTTTGCTGTTTTGGTCATCTAACTTGGTGTGTGGTCATCTATTCACATCATTCTCCCTAAAAGTTTCGACCACCACCAGTTTCCCTACAGGCCTAATAGATCCACTGTAGATGCGGTAGCCAGAGCCCTCCATGCTGCACTGTCCCATCTAGAGCACCAGGGGAGCTATGTGCATCTGCGTTTTGCGGTCTACAGCTCAGCATTTAACACCATCATCCCCGCAGACTGGTGGACAAACTAAGGGACATTGGACTGCCACACTTCTCCTGCATGTGGATCCACAGCTTCCAGCTCGGTGCCGGTCAGAGGGTCAACTGGCTCTCATCAAGGTTGCGTGTTGAGCCCCCTGCTCTAACCCCTCTACACCTACGACTGCACCCTTGCTCACCACAACACTGTTGTCAAGTTCGCAGATGACACCACAGTTGTGGGGCTCATATCTGGGGGGATGAGTCCACCTATAGGGACAAGGTGGAACGGCTGACAGCCTGGTGCACAGAAAACAACTTGCTGCTCAGGAGATGATAGTGGACTATAGGAAAAGAGGAGTGACATTTCACCACTGATCATCAGCGCGGACTGTGATCAGCTAACTTGTTCTTCCTTTGAGTACATATCAAGGAGGACCTGACCTGGAGTGTGAACACCTCTGAGTGCTGCTGAAAAAGGTCCAGCAGAGACTCTACTTCCTGAATGTGTTTAGAAGAAATAACGTCACGCAGAGACTGCTGGTGTCCTTTTATTGGTGCTCTATCAAGGTGCTCTGTGTTGTACACCAGCTGTATAATGGCTCAGAGGAAACCGCTCCAGAGGGTCATTAACATGGCCCAAAAGATCAAGGGCTGCCCTCTCCCCACACTTGAAGAACTTCACAGTTCCTGCTGTCTCCAAAAAGCCCATAACATGATAAAGGACACTTCTCACCAGGGTCACACTCTGTTACCATCGGGCAGACGCTACAGATCAATTAAAGCAAGGACAAGCAGTTTCAAAAACAGTTTCTATCTAACAGCTCAACTCAACACAGCCAGAATGTAAAGGAGATGAAATAAGGGAATGTGCAGTCAGTATGAATGTCTTTGTGTGTTTTTATTTTCTCTTTTTCACAAACTGCTTCTATTTTTCTATTTTACATAAATTAGTTATTGCTCATGCTCAGACCAGATAGCTTTTTTTTTTTTTTCTCAATTTCATTGTACTCGTGACAAAGACATGATGATAAATAAAGGATATTCTGATTCTATTGTTGCTGTGATGGTACATTCATGATCTCATCTGGAGCTCTTGTGGATGTAACGTAACTTTCTATGTTGCTTTATGCAGGATCTGTAACCCAACTACACATATTTTGATTCAATCAAATGGTGATTCTAGCATAACATGTTGAAGGAGGGGAAGCTTACTAAGTTGATCACTTTTCTAGTTCTAAGAGGTTGTAATAAAAATTACGCTGCTTGTTGGCAAACATTTTATGGTTCTGTGATTGCTATTGTCACAATGGAAAACCTTTTTAGCTGCAAAATAGCACTATTAATGTCAAGAGGTAGAAGAGTATCAAACAGTATTTTGAGGCAAATGACTACTTTACATTTTGACGCATTGCAACCATGAACTTTCGTGTTTTAACGGGATTGTATATGATAGTAGAGCATAATGGGGAAGTGGAAGGAAAACAATACATAGTGCGTAAAATAATTTACAAATAAAAATTGGAAAAATGTAATGTGTATTCAGCCCCATTTACTCCGAAACCACAAAATACATTCCAGCGCAACCAGTTGCTTTCAGAGGTCATCTAATCAGCAATCACAATCTGCCTGCGTCCAATTTATTGTCACTATAAATTCAGCTGTTCTCCGAAGGCCTCAGAAGTTGGAGAACATTAAGGAACAAACAGCATCATGAAGACTGGAGGAGCTGCAGAGATCCACAGCTCGGGTGGGAAAATCTGTTAACAGGAGAACTTTAAGTCATGCACTCCACCAATCTGTCATTTTTGTTTACAGAAGGTGTTCTGGTCATATGAGACCAAAATTGACCTTGTCAGGCTACAACAAAACACTGTATGGTGGAAAACTAACTGCACATTACCCTGAACACAGCATCCCTACTCTGAAACATGGGGGTAGATGCATCATGCTGTGTGGAAGCAGTTTACTCCAGTATGATGAGGGATTGGGGTGAGACTGTGGCAGGAGAACACCTTCTAACAGGACAACAACCCTAAGCATACCGACTATAATGGGAAGTTTTGATCAAAGCATAGTTAAGAATCTCTGGCAATATTTGTACATTTATGTTCGCTGATGCTTTGCATCCAGTCCAACTGAAGCTGATGTAAAAGATGTAAACTTGTATTCTCAAGATGTTAAAAGCTTCTAGAGGCATACTCCAAAATACTTTGAGCTGTAATTGCAGCTAGAAAGTTCTGGAAAATATTAAGGGAGCAGAATACAATCACATGCTACACTTCCTCTTTTTTATTATTAAAAAACATAAAACCCCTCCTATATATCATTTAACTTCCTCTTTGCAATTATGTCCTACTTTGCCTTGGTTTGTCACATAAAATCCCAATAAAATACAGTTCGTTGTTATTATGTGACAATTGTGAAAAATAATTAAAACTAATATAGGTTTTTCCTAAAACATAACTATCGGTTTTAATAATTTCTATTTTCAGACCTGGTGATATGAACATAATAGTGAGGTCCATGGTTTGAAGATATTGTTGCTGACTAATGGTGCACATTTAAATTCACATTTGCTTTTGCATTTCTTTCCACTTGGCTTCCTGTTTAATTACTTGCTTTGCAGTAATTAAGGACTCTAACTGCAGTTGTATTCACTTTACGTGGAAGAGTTTCCCAGGCAACAACAGCACTACATCTCTGCTGAATTGATGCCCAAAAATGTTTCTAAGCATTAAATGTGTTCATAAGGCTTATGCCTGCCAAGTTTGAATTAAATGCTGTTGTTATTGTTATATACTGTTGCTATATTGTGAAACTGTTGAGAATAAATCTGCAATATAGGATATAGCCTGTGACTCACTTCACTGTTATGTGGAGTCAATATTCTTATAGGAGTTAAATGCATGTTAATTTTAAGATGTAATTCCAATCAAGAGGCCTTTTGAAACAGCTCAACCATATCTAAAGGTGGTCTTTATTACTCACGCATCAGAATATCTCCACAGCCCACATATCATTAGTCTGTGAGTCATGTTGAACTGGAGCGATTGAAGTAGCTCCAGATTTCTTCAAACTCGACCTTGATATTGTTTTTTCTTGTTACCCAAGCGGTTAGAAGGAGTAAATGTAAAACCCGATGGAGTGACCTGTTCAACCTCACCGTATCTGGGCTTCAACCTCAGAAAGCCCAGATCAGAGTGAAGCTGTATCTGGGCTTCCTGAACCACTCAGGGGAACCCTGGTTCTAAATACACGCTGCTCAAATTGACCAATGAACTCTAATTTCTCATCCGCTTAAAAAAATAAAATGTAAAAATGAACCCTGTGGCGATGAATTTCATTTAAAAAATGCTAACAGATTATTGTTGCCTGTGTAATTTTCTGAATAGAAAAGAAAAGCCTAACATTCAAAATAATAAAATTGTCTTTTCTCTTTTTTACAGCAACAAGTAATAAATATCTCCAGGGCAGTTGCGGTCCAACAGGAAGATGCCTCAGAGAGCGCTGACCCACAGATGGAAGCCCACTTGCTTCATTCCTCTGTGCAGAACATTAAGAAAGAACTTGAGGATGCTTCAGATGCTGAAAAGCAACCAACAGACCAGCCCAGAATCCTTTACCAGTGTGGCGATTGTGATAAACTGTTCAAGAGCCTCGAGGAGTGGCAGCAGCATCGGAAAGAAGGGAACTGTGAGCAAGCTGCCTCCAAGTCAGCATCAGACTCTCATGATGAGCCAGAGACCTCCACAGCTGAGAACCAGGCTGCATCAGTTAATACAGATGATTCATTTGTCCCACACAGTGAGAGCAGCGACACCCTTAAACCAGGACAGGAGGAAACCCCTGTGGATGCAGCCGAGATGCAAGCTGCAGAGACCCCCACATCTAAGACCTCAGAAGGTCTTGCCGCTGAGGTGTCTGCTTCAGATGATTCGTCTCCAAGGCGGAGAGGCTTAATCAAGAAACCAAAGCCTGAAGCAGTGTTACTGTGTGTTGATTGTGGCTCGTGCTTTGGCCTGGTGTCTGAGCTGGTCTCCCACCGCAAGACCAAGCATGGCTTTGAGGAAGCTCTGCACCGCTGCTCTGTATGTGGAGAAAGCTTCTTGAACACCACGCTTTTCCTCTATCACCGCAAGCAGCACAGACAGAAGGGCGAGGAAACGGTGCTAGTGGTCCCCGAAGTGACCCCAGAGATTTACACCCTAAACAATGGAAGCAATGTGCAGGATGCATTCTCTTCCTCTAGCACTGAGACACCCACATTTACACAGCCCGAGCTGTTCTTCTGCACCCACTGTGGACAGAGTTTTGGAGATGGTAAAAGCCTTGCGACACATCGTATGGAAAAACACAGCCTCGGTGAGCCCCTGCACACTTGTTCCCACTGCGGAGAAGACTTCATGAACACAACTCAGTTCCTGTACCACCGGCAGCAGCATCGCTTCACCTCAATGAGCGAGGTGGCCCATGGGGTGGAGATAAGCGATGGATCCGACACCGTAGGCTTTGAGGATGGTGCACAAAGCTCAAAGAGACTGCTCTCCCTCTCTGCTGGTGAACCTGGATCTCCCCTTCCTAAGAGAGGGCGGCCTTCGTTCAGGATCGTAAGTGCTAATGCACAACAAGGTGAGAGAAAATTATTACAGTTTTTCAACATATTCATACCTTTTTAACTTTTTCATGTTAGATGTACAATAACTTTGGAAGGTTCGACATTTTTTCCATGTCTCTGCCAGCTCTGCACATCTAAAGGCCCAAACTTTAACCTTTCTTCGGAAAATGGCCAAGACTCAGTCAGATTATTTGGAGGGAATCTTTAAACATCAGTTTTCAAGTTGTGCCACAAGATTTTCAGTCAGATTTTGGTCTTGACTTTGAGTGGGCCATTCTAACACTTAAATGCTTTGATTTAAACCATTGTGCTGTAGCTTCGACTGAAAACTCTGTGTTGTTATCCTGCTGGAAGTCCGATTTTCTTCCAGGATTGCTCTGCTTTTGGCACCATCCATCTTCCAGTCCGCTCTGATTAGGTTCTTGTCCCTGCTGAAGAATAGCATCCCCACTGCATGATGCTGTCACACAAAAGGGACTGCATGTCTAAAAGTTGTCCTGTCAACAGATTTTGTCACATGATCTGTTGTTCTCTGTAGCTCCTCCAGAGTCACCATGGGCATCTTGGCTGCTTCTGTGCTTAATGCATTCCTTGCCAGGTCTGGATTTTATTTAGAGCTATCAGAGTGAAGGGGCATACTTTTTAGATTTAAATTTGTAAAACATTTAAAAACCATAATTTTCCTTAAAATGTTACAGCTGTGTTTGTCTATCCCATAAAAATCCCAATAAAATGCATTAAAGTTTGTGATTTTAACATCAATAGTTACCTTGCTTGGCACCGCATAAAAAAAAAATGCTGTCATCTTGCAAGAGTTTTACCTAATAACAAATTTTTTTGTGAGCAGGAAACAGAGCCTCCAATAATGACTCTGAGGGCAGCGCTGCAGCTGACATGACCAACACGAACCAACCTCCACCTGCCAAGTTGCTGCAGGACTGGGCCAGAACGCCGCTACCCCACGTTTGCCCTTACTGCGGCAAAACCTTCACAAGACGCGTCTTCCTCCGCACCCACGTCTACAGCCACACCGGCGAAAAGCTCTTCACTTGCAAGGTGCCAGTCAGAAACCCTAATCAAAGTGTCCCTTTCCCTGAACCGGAGGGATGATTTGCTTTGATGTAAAGATCATTTAGGTCGTGTGGCTGACTTTGATGAGATGATGTAATACTTCTAAGTGTGGAGGATGACGCAGTTTGAGCCCCCAGGCTTATTATATCTGACAGGTCCCCCGGTGGCTTTGAACAATAGGAAATGTCTTAAAAATTAGATTTTGATTAAACGTACTACATATATGTATATGTAGTCTGTCAGGTGTGGGCATCCGTGGATAAATTACTGATTTTATAATAGTAAAAATGGAGGCCGTCACCCAGTTGTGGAGGCTTTTATGATAAGGAAGAAAGGATTTCATCCTCACATTTTTATTTGTGGTTTGGTCAAAAACATCATTTGTAATTTGTCAATACAGCCTTTCAATTATTGCATTCAACTATACAAACGTATCTTTGCTTTCCAACAAGTAATTAAAACTCTTGTCATCATGTACATCTCACTAACCCTCATTGTTGTTGTGTAGGTGTGCACAAAGTCATTCACCAATTCCCAGAGCCTGCTGCGACACAGCATGAACCACACAGGCAACAAGCCCTTCTGCTGCGATGTTTGTGGGAAAAGCTTCTCGCAGGCAACCACCCTGAAAAGACACCAACTCATTCACACATCAGTGGAGCCTCCGCGCAAGAGAGGACGCAAACCAGTAAAGGCTTCTCCTTTTTCTCATTAAATTAGCACTGTAATGCTAAAGCTCACACTACAGTGTTCTGCGAAAGTAATTTATACACCTCAAACTTTCTGTACAATTTGTTTTGTTACAACCTCAAGCTGCAATGTATTTTATTGGGATTTTATGTGATAGACCAACAAATAGCAGCAAATAAAAAGTGTGGCTCGGATTTGTATTCAGCTCACTGAATCACTTCTTTATAGGAATGCATTTTGCTGCAGTTACAGATGCAGATCTTATTCTCTCTAACAGCTTTCCACATCTAAAGACAAGAATGTTTGCCCAGTTCTTCTTTTTGCAAAATAGCTTTATCTTATTCTGATTGAATGGAGAGTGTCTGGGAACACCATCTTTCAAGTCTTGTTAAAGATTATTGTTTGGATTTAGACCTGGACTTTGACTAGGCCACTTTATCATAAACCATTCCATTGTAGCTCTGGTTTTATGCTTAGGGTCATTGTGCTGCTAGAAGGCAAACATTTTCTCTAGTTTCACTCTGTCTCTGGAGAGTCAGTTTATAACAAACCTCAGAGGCTTTCACAGAATAACTGAGAATAAATTACGAACACGTGGACCCTGCTTACTAATCTGACTTCTAAAGAGAGAATAAGCAAATTTAAAGGGGTGGGCTTTGAGTAGAGATTTAAATGAGGGCAAAGAGTCAGAGTCATGGAAGTGTTGTGGAAGAGATTTCTAAAGACAGGGAGCTATGCGAGGAAGGAAGGATCAGGAAGTTCAGGTGTAATACGTGTAATAGCAAAGACGATCAGTGAGGTAAGGAGATGCCAGGTTATGGAGAGCTTGGAAAGTAAAAAGGAGAACTTGAAAACCGTGCAATTATTGATGGGTAACAAGGGAAGATGTTTAAGAATGGAAGTGATGTGTTCAAAGGAGGAGGTTCTGGTAATGACCCAGGCAGCTGTGTTCTGGACAAGTTGACATTTGTGAAGGATTTTGTGAGGAAAACCTGCAAGAAGGGAGTTACAGTAATCTAATCGGGAAGTGACAAGTGCGTTGATGAGGATAGCAGCGCTGGTGGTGGTAAAAGATGGACAGAGACGGTTGATGTTTGGAAGCTGGAAATATGCAGACCAGGAGAGTGCCGTCGACGTTGACACCCAGACTCTTGACTTGAGGGGAAGAAGAAAGTGAAGAATCAGCGATTGTAATTGTGAGGCTGTTGCATCTGGTTGAAGTGGACTTGCTGACAACAAGGAGAAATTTAGTTTTCCTGGAGTTCAGTTTGAGGAAGTGAAGAATCTTAACAGTCTGTTGAGGTGAAAACCAAGTGTCCTTGTCCGTCCACGTCACAATTAAACGCGTTTTTGGTCTATCGCATAAAATGTCTTTTAGAAGGGGTATCTATACCTTTACAAGCCACTACACTAATTAGCTTTGTAATAAAAACATTATTAAATTTTATAATGGTTGCCAAATTATTCTTTTTTAATGATCTGGACTGTTGTGTTTGTCATTGCAGACGTGTAACGTGGACAGTGAAGGATCTACTGCTCTCTTCGCTTGTCCAAACTGTCCCTCACACTTCAGCACTGAAGAACAGCTCAATGATCACAGGTAATTACGTTCTACCAACGTCATTATTATTATTTTCCTTAGAGCTGTATATCTGCTGGCTTTGGTGGAAATAACTACATCATGTCATGTGGTTGTCAGAATTCAATCATTCTCTGGACTCTGTTTACATTTAAAACCAGAGGCAGGACAGGATTTAGATAACCTCCTCTCCTCTCATCAGGAGCTGCGAGAACTGAGCTGTGTCCAAATACTGTGCTAGACCTTTAAGCTGTGCAGCAGACATGCAGATGTCTGGGTGCCTTTGAGCCTGAGCCTGCATGTGATCGACAGCTAGAGGCTCAGTAAATTTAGATGATTATGATAACGGCATAGGACGGTGGACACGCTTGGTCATGTCCTACCTCACTGAAGAGTGGCAGGAATGTAAACACTACAGTGTGTGTTTATAATACAAATATAGAAGAAATAAAACACGGACTTAAAGTTGCACACCTTTTCTGCAACGTATTGCTCTTGTTCGTACAGATGTGTTAAAATTAGATTTTGACAGTGACATATATCAGTCTGTAAGATCGTCTAATAAAATCAGTATGTTTTTAACCTGCCTTAACTAAATAATTTGAAGGTAGCTCCTTCTTACGGAGTCAGATAAATTCGCAGCTTTATTTATGCGCACATTTAGCAAAGAGATTAGTGCAGATGCTTATTGCCTCAGTTATATTTGAAAGGCATTAAAGGTCGTTCTCCATGAAAAAGATTTTTTTTTTTTTATTCGTCATCAAAATGGGTTTGGCAGGACTGTGATTTTTACCAACTGGCCGTGCTACATTGATCTGATAAGCTGAAACAAGTCAGTGATCAACAGCGAAGGACAGATGGTTCATTTGGTTTCCTGTTAAAAAAAATTTTTTAATGGTTGCCCCTTTACAAACGTTATCCAACGATGAGTCCCTTAATGGGTCGATGCTAAAACCTCACCAGCAGGGGTTCCCAAAGCTGGGGTCAAGACCCAACTGGGTCGCAAGACATTAACAGGAGCCTTGAGCTCATTTTTAGAAACTTAAATTTGAAGTTATTTATAATTGCACATATTTTTTAAAACATCAGATTAATACAGTCAGTATAAACATACAGTGCCTTCCAAAAGTATTCATAGCCTTTAGACCATGTATTTAATTTGCTGTGAGAGACGAGCACAAAGTAATGCATATTTTGAAGTGGGACAAATGTTTTAGGAAGTTTTTAGGTAAGTCAAAATCTGAAAAGTGCGGTGTGCATTTTTTTTTGCGTTCTTTTACTCTAGGAGCTTTAAAGCGCCATAAGAAGTCTGTTAATTATTAAAATATAGCCCATTTGTGTATAATTTAATCCCAACGGTTCTTTGAGGGTTTGTTAGAGAACATTAGTGAATAAACACCATAAAGAGGAAGGAGCACAGCAGCAAGGTCGGGAATAAATGTGTGGAGATGTTTAAAGCAGGGTAAGGTTATAAAACAACATTCAAAGCATTCATCATCTTACAGAGCACTTCTTTTATCCATCTAAAAATGTATGGCACCGCTGTAAACCCACCAAGGCATGGCCGTCCACCTAAACTGACAAGTCAGGCAAGGAGAGCAACCAAGAAGCTCATGGTAACTTTGGAGGAGTTGCAGAGATCTACAGCTCAGGTGGGAGGTTCTCTTGACAGATGATCAATTAGTGGTGCACTCCACAAATCTGGCTCTTATAAAAGTGTGGCCAGAAGAAAGTCATTGTTGACAGAAAACCATAAGAAGACCTGAGACTAGGCCCTAGTACATTAAAGTACATTAATGTTTGAGGTTGTCATATGACAAACATGTGAGAAAAAGGTATGAATGCACTTTATTTAATCGATATAGTAATTAATATTGTTTCAATTCACCGTTGATTGATTGGTTTGTTAAATGTGGGGTACTACTTTATTTACACTCAAATTCACGGCCACAGTTTGTGACTGAAACTCTGGTTGAACTGTTAGCTGCCTTGCCTCGTATGCTCTTTCTGGTAGTAAAAGACGCAGTAGCAATTTCACATTTTTAGTGATGGTGGGATTTTCTTTTGTATTTCAAATAACTAGAATGATTGATTAAAGTAGGAACTAATCACCCAATCAAAAGCTTTCCTGGGTTTTCTGCTGATTTTTATCATCTGGGAAGGTGGAACGATGCTTTGCCTGAAATTGTTTCTCCCTCAGGTGCCTCAGGGACTGACCTTGCTTTTCACCTTTCCCGGTTTATTTTTACAGTGTGGTTTAGTGCGTTTATAATAAACCCAGCTAATGTAGTATGGGTTAATGGGGAATCATTTATGTGTGTGCTACTTCTGTCAGGATATGTTTTCTAAAACTTGCGTTTGTTCTGAATATGAGAAACTGCTGTAACAGCAGCGTTTGTTGTTGGTCCTTCACATTATGAAAGCAGGCTTAATGCGGCATTAGGTGAATACATCCTAACACTTTTCTCCTCCCCTAAGGCTCAGCATAACGTTATGCAATGGATAAATATAGTCTTTCATGTCCTAACTGCAACTCCTCCCAGTTTACTGCTGTTCTTTTATCTTTAGCTGCTATACACTCAGCTAATACCTTAATTTGAACTGGAGGACAGCTAAGTACACACATGCTGGTAATCCTCCCACGAGTGTAGCGGGGCAGTGAAAAGCAAACCATGACTTCTATCATGGATTTATACAGTCTGCAGAGTTGGAGATGTGATAATCTCATCTTTTAATTACCTCAGAGGTTTAGTTTCTGCCTCTGTACATGGTTCCTAATCAGTCAAAAAAAATCTGGGATTTGATTTAAATATTTTCCAAATCGGGATAAGAAGAAATCTGGAAAAATATTTGGCATTTTCAGACTTTATTCAGTATCCTATTATCTAAATGCTATCCATCCATCCTCTCTTTATCGATTTATTTATGTCTGTTAAGGATGGGCCATATAGACTTCAACATTTATTCTGAAGTTTTTTTGGGATAATAATAAAAGTGATGATAAAAAATACTTAAAGGTCGATTGCAGTCTTGTATTTGGCAGCAGATTGTTTGGCTGAAGCTGCATGGCAATGTAATCAAAGCCCGTTTAAAAACACAAAGCCTTTAAAAAAACAAGAAAAAAAGATCAACAAATTACAATTGACTGATTATTGAATTGGAAACTTCAGGGCAACAGTGACAGTAAATAGTGGAGTTGTATCACTAAGCAGCACACAATAACTGCATTTAGTTATATTTTAAAAGATATTTTTATTTAGTTCTGCTGTCCTGTAAGTAACAGTAAATCCCAACAATACTTTCAGATGTTGGGGTTGTTGAACATCATCAAGTAGATTTTATTGTTCTCTCAATAATTTAAAACTCTTATGACAATTAAAACATAAAAATAATTTCCATTCAGTTTTCTGTCCCTACTCTCTCTCTGTCCTCTTTTTGATCCAGTTGTCCCTCCCTCTGTCCGTCCTATCTTCCATCATCCATCCGTCCATCAGTTCATTTAGACTGCCAGGAAGTTGTCCCTCCTTCCTCATGGTGTTGTTCTGTTTTCAAGGTTCTGTGCCATGAATTCAACGCAACAACCAATATTTACCGATATTTTATACATATATATATAATATATATTTCCCTACCCTTTCGACTCCCCACCCCGAAACACACACACAAACAGCAACATCATGGAAATAAACATCAGATCGATACCGATATGTTAAAAACATCGATGCCAACATCAATTTATCTATCCTGTAAGGAATGTCGCAGTTTAATTATAAACCTGTCTGTCTGAACAGATTGCTCCATACAAGCCACCCATTCCCTTGCCCTGAATGCGGAGAACCCTTCAAACGCAGGAAAGACCTGGACCTTCACTCCCTCATACATCAAGGTGAGCTTAACAGGACACACGGAGGCAGTCTGAACGTTTTGTTTTAAATCCCACCTTTGTTTATGTCTACCTGCGTGTAACCTTGTTCATCTTCGCCTTTGATTAGCGGCTCCATGCAGGAGTAAGAAATTGACATGATGTGACGGGCATAACAAGAAACCAAATGAAAGCCCATGGCTCGCCGTAATGGAAATCAATCACAGATGATGTTCTTATCAGCACAGCAAACACTGAATTACTATTGATTAATTCAAAGCACTTGATAAATTAACATGCCTGCTTGTGTAGGTGGTCTATCTTTTTTTATTTATACACATGTAGCCGTGCTTTATGCGCATTGTTCCTCTGGTGCATTAGGTCACTGACTTTGAATTGATTTGTGTGCCGCAAGGAATGGAGAAGCTGGGTGGAGGTAAATGAACTGGGTCAACATGTTGACACTTCATCTTAATCAGGGGGGTGTTGGCACTGCAACCTCATTAGAT
Organism: Girardinichthys multiradiatus; assembly: GCF_021462225.1. Classification (NCBI taxonomy): domain Eukaryota; kingdom Metazoa; phylum Chordata; class Actinopteri; order Cyprinodontiformes; family Goodeidae; genus Girardinichthys; species Girardinichthys multiradiatus. The sequence goes on from NC_061796.1 coordinate 32,631,706, forward strand.
AAGCTCGAGGAGTCAGCGTCCAGTAGAGGTCAGAGGGATGCGTCTCCTCTGAGAAAGATGATGGGAGAGATTGATCTATCGATCAGTCCAAGGCTGTAAGCTGAGATTGTCCTTATTAAAGGTTTAATTAGAGGGTCCCAGCAGGGAGCTGAGTGCATCTCGCTAATGGGATACACACCACAGATGGTTAGCAAATTGCAAGATATTGGCTTGATGGCTTTTGGACATAACGGTGAACCATCAATGCCAGCAGTTTCCTGCCAGGTTTTCTAGAGTGACCCACTGAGAGTTTGGTTTACTTTGCCAGAATGTGTCTGGGACACCAGCTGTGTAGAAACGAATCGATGAGCTTTACTGTCAAACTGACAAAGAAGAAACGCAGAAAACTTTTACAAAGAGCTGCTTAGTTTGCTGCTTCGCAGGGTTGGGTGAGTTGATTTAAAAATTAGGATATTTAAAACCCACAATAATGAACTGAAAGCTCAAAAGTTGAGAAATGTTTCACCAAATAAAAATCCATCCGACTGAAACAGAGGTCTGCATCTTTCATGTTCAGAATAATCTTTCTTCTACTTTAATCTCTCTTAAACGCAGAACTATGCAGGTCATATTTGTTCTGAAGGAAACAACAAACACATAAGTAATAAAAGATTTGTAATTAACCAAGAAGATTTTATTTCATGTTTTTTGCTTTGATTACCAACACTATTTTTTCCTGTCATTTTTCTATTTGCCTCAATTTTGTGATGCCAGAAAATCTTAAAATTTGGATTAACAAGTAGAAGACTCGTATTTAGCCAGCACTGCAAGTCAAAATGCTGGGAGTTGTAAACAACCTGCTCCTCCTCTGGTTTTATTTTAAAACTCCATAGGTGTAGTGCATAAAATCAGGTAATAAATCTAAACTTTTCTATCCTGTTATAAACATTAAGAGAGTTCCTGTTGTTGCAGTCAAGATTTCTAGGATCCATAACAAAGGAGCTAAAGCGGTTGAAAAACGCTGTATCGAAACCTTATGGACATCAGCTAAACCTAAACGTTCCACCGAAAACCTTTCTTTGAATCATCTAAATCGAGGTTTCTGCCAGGCCTTAAATAGTCTTAAAAATTCTAATGAACTTACTTATTTTTCGGTCTTGAATGTAAATCTTAACATTACGCTACTGAAACTTACAGAACTCTTGTAGCACAGATGCTAGATTTGTTTAGGAGGCTTTAGCACTTATTAACTTCCAGGACCTTGACCCCTAATCAAACCAAAATAAGTCAAAGAAGATTTCCTGCTTGCAGGTATTACTTATTAGAGTTATAAAACCATAACTGAACCCTAAATTATCAGTTTTCAAAGCAGGCATGAAAAGTCCCTCTACTTTTACTTTTAGCAGCGTTTTTAACACCGAAACCTGTACAGATAAACGAATTGTCTCCAGACACTTTTCATTTTAAAGAAAACACAAGTTGCCAAAAGTTCCCATAAAGGTTCCAACATCAGTATCCTTTGATCAAAGTAAAATAAGCCGACCTTCTCTCTTCGGGTTCACGATCATGGTTGGATTCAGGTTGTGCTGATGAAGAGGAGCATTTGGTTGGATGTGGGTGAGAAGGTTGTTTGGAGCCCCACCATGAAGTTAATATCTACCTTTTTTAAAAATTGTTTAAAAAAATGTCTGATATACATATGAAAGGATCACTAATTATACCTGGGATTTGTAATGTCAGTGTCTAATTAATATTTAGCGTGGATCAGTCACCGCGGCGTCCACAGAGACAGAACAGAGAGTCCCAACATCTGGATTCAACACATGTTTTGTTGTTTCTTTCATTATGAATCCATTATAAGAGTGTACTAACAGCCACATATTAATAGGAGGATCAGCTGACCAGATGTTACATCGTACTGTTGTGTCGTACGTCGTCTGGAGTATATTGGTTCTGTTTTAAATAACCTGTGGTACGTTATTTGAATAGTATTGTTTACTGAATGCCTTGCAGTCTGCATACTAGAAGGCAGAGAGAGAGAGAGAGAGGAAGCTCCCAGTCTAAAACCTGACAGCGTTCTGTTACAGACAAGCAGCCGGTGACCTGCCCTCACTGCTCGTCCCAGTTTATCAACCAATCTGTGCTGGACATCCACCTGCAGCGTTGTCCTGCCACAGAGGAGGAGAGGAATACCGGCCGTGGACGTGGACAAGGCCGAGGACGCTCCACTGGACAGGTTGGAACATTTCAGCATTTTTTTCCTTCAAGTCATTTTATGTATGTTTATTCCTGTCTTGTGGTACTTATTCTCTGGAAAGACAAGAAAGTACATAGTGAGGGTATAACGTCCTCTAACATACAGTTAAGCCCAGAATTATTCTTACCCCTGACACATTTGGATAAAACATTGTTTTCATATGATCAAGAGCGTCGTTTCTGCTAAGAAATCAGACAGACTCTCAAAAGACAATAAACAATCTGAAAATAATTTTAGTCTTTACAAAAATAATAGTTTTTATTCACATTTTATTAAAAGATGACAGGTCAACAATTATTTATCAATTATTTATAAATGTCGATTACTGGCATTACAGCGATTAAATTGTTCTCATTATTTCTGACCAGTTTTTTTCATGTTTCCACTGCATGAATGTTCACCTACAGGTCCTTCTCAAAATATTAGCATATTGTGATAAAGTTAATTATTTTCCATAATGTCATGATGAAAATTTAACATTCATATATTTTAGATTCATTTCACACTAACTGAAATATTTCAGGTATTTTATTGTCTTAATATGGATGATTGTGGCATACAGCTCATGAAAACCCAAAATTCCTATCTCACAAAATTAGCATATTTCATCCGACCAATAAAAGAAAAGTGTTTTTAATACAAAAAACGTCAACCTTCAAATAATCATGTACAGTTATGCACTCAATACTTGGTCGGGAATCCTTTTGCAGAAATGACTGCTTCAATGCGGCGTGGCATGGAGGCAATCAACCTGTGGCACTGCTGAGGTCTTATGGAGGCCCGGGATGCTTCGATAGCGGTCTTTAGCTCATCCAGAGTGTTGGGTCTTGAGTCTCTCAACGTTCTCTTCACAATATCCCACAGATTCTCTATGGGGTTCAGGTCAGGAGAGTTGGCAGGCCAATTGAGCACAGTGATACCATGGTCAGTAAACCATTTACCAGTGGTTTTGGCACTGTGAGCAGGTGCCAGGTCGTGCTGAAAAATTAAATCTTCATCTCCATAAAGCTTTTCAGCAGATGGAAGCATGAAGTGCTCCAAAATCTCCTGATAGCTAGCTGCATTGACCCTGCCCTTGATAAAACACAGTGGACCAACACCAGCAGCTGACACGGCACCCCAGACCATCACTGACTGTGGGTACTTGACACTGGACTTCTGGCATTTTGGCATTTCCTTCTCCCCAGTCTTCCTCCAGACTCTGGCACCTTGATTTCCGAATGACATGCAGAATTTGCTTTCATCTGAAAAAAGTACTTTGGACCACTGAGCAACAGTCCAGTGCTGCTTCTCTGTAGCCCATGTCTGGGGAATGCGGCACCAGTAGCCCATTTCCTGCACACGCCTGTGCACGGTGGCTCTGGATGTTTCTACTCCAGACTCAGTCCACTGCTTCCGCAGGTCCCCCAAGGTCTGGAATCGGCCCTTCTCCACAATCTTCCTCAGGGTTCGGTCACCTCTTCTCGTTGTGCAGCGTTTTCTGCCACACTTTTTCCTTCCCACAGACTTCCCACTGAGGTGCCTTGATACAGCACTCTGGGAACAGCCTATTCGTTCAGAAATTTCTTTCTGTGTCTTACCCTCTTGCTTGAGGGTGTCAATAGTGGCCTTCTGGACAGCAGTCAGGTCGGCAGTCTTACCCATGATTGGGGTTTTGAGTGATGAACCAGGCTGGGAGTTTTAAAGGCCTCAGGAATCTTTTGCAGGTGTTTAGAGTTAACTTGTTGATTCAGATGATTAGGTTCATAGCTCGTTTAGAGACCCTTTTAATGATATGCTAATTTTGTGAGATAGGAATTTTGGGTTTTCATGAGCTGTATGCCAAAATCATCCGTATTAAGACAATAAAAGACCTGAAATATTTCAGTTTGTGTGCAATGAATCTAAAATATATGAATGTTAAATTTTCATCATGACATTATGGAAAATAATGAACTTTATCACAATATGCTAATTTTTTGAGAAGGACCTGTACAGCGGTCTCAGATCCTTTAAGAGAAACAGCCCCTCAGCACGATGGAGCCTCCACCGTGCTCAACACGGGGCATTAGTTGCTTTCCCACATGTTCATGCTTTGATTTACTCCACTCCCGCCTGAAGTGTTTTTTGCTGAAAAGCTCAATCTTAGCCTCATCTGAACCAAATAAAATCCCATTTTATATTTGTGATGGTCGGACAGAAAGGCCTTTGTTCCCTGCGTCAATCCCCAAGAAAACATTTGACAGCATTTAATGGTTGCCATGGAGACTGGATGACCCCTAGGATGACACTTTTTGTCTTCATTCTAATTAGTTTTTTTATTTTTATTTTTACCTGTAATAGAAATGGAAAAGCAATGGGTAAGGAAGCCATCAGAAATGAATTATTAGTTAGATATTCATAGAAAATTTGATCAGTTAAAAAAGATATAAAAAGGGTTCAGTTAAATTTATTTTATACCAATTGTTTTTTATTTATTTATTTCTGAACAAAGATCACCAGAAATAAATATATGCAAGCGAAAGGTGGTGATATAATGCACGGCAATAAACTATAATCGTAAGGCTTTTTGCACATCTTTACCAGGTGTGCCAACAAATTAGTCTGCTGTCTTTGAGCTGTATTGTGCCACAGTTTGACAGCTGCTAGTTTGTCTCCATCCCTTCTATAGTTTGTCCTCTTTCTGCCTTTATTCCACCCACAGATTGAATGTGACCTCTGCGGCCATCGCTGCATGACCCAAGAGGGCCTGGATCTCCACCGCTTATCCCACACGGGCCAGACACCGCTCAAGTGCCCGGTGAGGCCCTGCCGCCGGCGATTTACCTCCAACAGCGCCCTGGAGAAGCACGTGCTGGCCCATTTCCAAGGAACGCTCTCCAAGTCCAAAACCCGACCGCGGTTCCGCTGCGACATTTGCCTAAAGGAGTTTGCCTACAATTCCACCTTCAGCGTTCACATGAGGACACATACTGATGAGAGGCCCTTCGAGGTGAGAGGAGTTGTGGCGTGTGTGTGCTTGCATAATAAGCCAGGTTTGTCATAGCTTTTTAAGGCACATTTTGTCTTGCTTATGAGATAATTACACACAATTGGTGGCTGTGGTCATTCCATACCGCAGACATTTATGCAGGTTTGTGTCCTGAGGGTGATTCCTCCCTCCCTGTGTACCTGTGATTTATGACAAGGCTGACTTAGGGCCTGTCAGCTTCCCTCTGTGCCTGATACTATTCTGGGATCCTTTCCTTCTCTCTGATGCAGAGACGACAGAGCAGGACATCAACTATAGACCCACCCAAACCCGTCTCAGCACACAGAGTTACAGGAAATACTTTAATCTTTGTAGCTTTGCTTTATGATGCATCTGCCAGGATTGCTACAGGCTGCAGATATGCAGAGGTAGATGTGGTGTTTTTCAGATATATATTGGCCTCCTGGAGGAACACAAGCATTTGCGTAGAACATGTAGAGCAATCTGAGAAGGAAAATATTAAGAAGGATGTTTCAGAGATACTTGATCTGTCAGAGATTGCTGTTTTAATTTGAGTGTCCCTAGTGGGAATAGAAGCAAAGCAGAATGTCTTTCTTTTGTTGTGCCTCGGGTTTAATCAGGCATTTAGTTGTAGCTCATTGTGTTCATTCAGGTGGAAGCATGCAGGGAGTGGAAGAAAAAGGAGCAACTGCTGATTACTACAGGATTACTTTAGTTAGCTTTAATTGGAACCTTTTCTAACACGAAACAACCAGGGCTCCTACGCAGTTCGGGATATTACAGGAATATATCCTTCATTCCCTGTCCTGTTGTCTAAGTTGTCTAAATGTTCTCTATGGTTCTCCATCCGGCCTTAAGTCCAACAAACAGTGCTGTGAAAAAGTATTTGGACCCTTACAGATTTCTTCTGCTTTTGATGAGTTGCACCAAAATATTTCAGATCATAAAATATGTTTTTTTACCAGATAAAGATAACCTGAGTAAGTACAAAAAGCTGTTTTAAAAACAGTTCTCCAAACCTTCCTTCCTTCAAGTCAAGGAAGGTTTTTCTAGGTTCAAGCAAGCCTGAACAATGAAGAAATATCCAACATTAATTCATATTAAACATTTATGTTAGTGATTTACAAACCGCATTAAATGGACTAAAAGATCTGGAAATTTGATGTGAAAAATGGCTTTGGAACCTGAACTACTCAAACTCTCCTTTTTGCATGTAGAGCTTCAGCGGTTTATGGTAAATAATTGTTTCAAGACAAAATGTAAAGCAAAAAATTACTTCTCAGGTCTGGTGCTTTTCAAACAAATCTGTAAAACTAAATAAAAGAGTATGAAATTATTTCACGTCTTTTTTTGCATTAAATAAGGACAGAGATTTTATTGCTGAATTTGAATCCATTTGCAGCTGCACAGAGCAGCTTTTTTTTTTGGTCATCCTTCAGAGTGATTGCAGTCATGTTTGAATGTTTAAACTGAACTGAACTCTCCATCTCTCCCTCTCCCTTCCTCCAGTGCTCCACCTGTGGGAAGCGTTTCCGGCAGCTGCCCCATCTGCAGGACCACGAGCGAATCCACACAGGTCTGCGGCCTTTCTGCTGTTGGATCTGTGGCAAGAGCTTCAGCGTGGCCGCCCGTCTCACCGAGCACGCCCGCACCCACAGCGGCGAGAAGCCCTACCCGTGCCCCCACTGCTCCGCTGCCTTTCGCTCTCGTCCCAACCTGGACAAACACTTACGGCAACATGGAGACCTTCCCCCGGAAGCAGCCGAGCAGGTGGTGCAGGCCGCTGAGGTTGCCCACGTGCAGAAGGTGTTGGAGGGGGCCAAGGCGCTGTCCACCTTGTCCACAACAACGGAGTTCGATTCTGGCACCGTTCAGACCATATATGTGCTGCAGGAAGGCGAAGAAGACTGTGAGACGGTGATGATCCCATCCGATCAGCTCAGCGGCATAGAGGGAACCTCGCAGGTCGTCATCCTGCCCTCATCTGTTCTGGGAGGTCAGACTATTACAGTTCCCACCATCACCATGGAGGAGAATGAAATCACCATGATGGAAACGAGCCAGTCACCTCAACATGCCATTGAGTTCATTGTGGAGGAGACGGTGTGAAGCCAAACTAGAAAACATTGATGAGTTGGAAGATGACATTTACTATCCTAAACTATTTTAGATTTTCGATTCACTTTGAACATTTATTGGCACACCCAGAAAATGTGTAAAAAGTCTTTAAAACTCTGCTTTTACTGTAGCAGCAAAACCCTGCCCTAAAAACAAACAAAAAAAACCTTTAAGGTTATTTATTCAGTGGAAAAATGGAAAAATAATGTTTTTTTTTTACCAAAATCGCTTGTTGAGCAATTATTGGCCCCCTGCTGTTAATGCTTTGTGAAAATGGGACAGCACCTGTTCTTCTCTTGACATATTTCATTAGCACAGAGCTAACTGACAAAGGTCATTCTGGATCCTGAACTCCAGGATCCTCTCTTATACTCTCTTCTCTTCAGCTCACACAGCAAGTTTCTAATGGGATTTAGGTCCAATCTCCTGAGCTAGCTAAAGGGTAAAGGTTTATTTTGTGTCCTGGGAGCCATTTCTCTGTTGATTTGGGGTTTTGTATTCAGGATCTCCTTTTATTTTGAAGACTTCATTACACCATGCTTCCAAACACGGTACCTCTCAGGAATGAGGTTTGTTTTCCACATCTTTATCCTTTGTTTCACACCAAACCCACCTGGAGTCTTTTCTTATCTAACCAAAACACCAGGGTTTAGCCATTGCAGAGTTTGGCGCGTTTATGTGTATGAGAATTGGATAGAACATTTTTTTTTTTCTGGGATCATTCCCAAACAATTGGTTGACTTGTGGAGACGGTTGTTGTAGAGATCTGGTGAGAGATCCCAGTCTTTGCTGCAGTTCTCTAACACTGAGCTTCCCAGCCTAAGCATGAACTCTAATCAGTTCTAATTCATTTCATTTAAATGGAAAGGTAGGGGGATAAAAATTGTCACTAATGTTTGTAAAAACAGATTTTTTCCTAGAAAATGAATTTACTCAAAATAGAGTTTGGGTGTCAGATTTTGCTTCTACAGTAAGAGAGGAATATTTTTCAAGGCTATTTACACATCTTTACCAGGGGTGCAAACAAATATGTCCTTCTCTGTATAATTTCACTTGAGGTAGAAACAGTTTCTGTAGCAGTATTAGCTAACGGGGTAAAGGTTGATCTGTTCGGGGGATGAGCTTATAGTCATTTGAAGTGATTTAAAAACTAATTGTGAAATTAGCTTTTTGATTCTAAACTAATGTGTTTTTATAGCCTGTAAGGTTAAAAACTTGTCCTTCTGTGAAATGTTCTCTGCTTTCCTAAAAATAAAAAGCATCCGCTTACACACTTCTGAACCTCCATTATTTAATTAGATGGATCACAGGAGGGCAGTGCCGACATACCGATCAGTGTTGGACTTCATAGGTCCTGCTGTAAATCAACGCTCCTGTCGTTCTAACAGCGGTATAAGGTGTTCTCCTAAAACATAAACCACTAAGCAACAGTCAGCGTAAAGCTCTTCCACTGGTGGCAGAGAGGATAGATTGGACCTGCTTGTTGTTCACAGGTCAGTGATAATGTTCTGTTAATTTGTTGCACAGTATTGATTCGTTTTGTGCTGTAATCAAATACAATAATAACAAGGACACGGTGAGATTTATGACGATTTAACTGAAATGCAGAAATATGTAGTGGCAAGTAATGTAATTAAATTATCCAGCGCTTGCTGTATAGTTATCAAAAATAATGATCCTATTTGTGTCTGAATGGGAAGAGGCATAACGCGATATAAGTTTTGCCAGCACTGCAGTGGGCCATTACGGGCTTCTAAAGCCTGGTTTATGGCTGTCTCTCACTCAGTGATTGCTGACAGGGGGGTTTAAAACCACACACACACACACACACACACACACACACACACATACACACATAGAGGGACGCAGAGGCGCTCAGTCTTCGTTTGTTTTCATGTCATGGAGCCAGAAATGCTGATGGTTGTGCTAGAAAACCAAAATGTGGGAAAATGGCTGCATTTCTGCGGCTTGAGAAGCGTATCATGAAACGGAGGTGATATCAGAAAGAAGCAAGAACTCTGCTGCCTCTTTCTGGGAGCCTCAACAAGCAGCCAGATAGACAGATATATAGATAGTTACTCTAATTCTACTAATCTAATTTACCAAAGCACAAATTAAATATAAACTGAAGCCTAAAAACAATAGACTGGAGAAACATGCCAAAACTCTACTCCACATTATATTTACAATATTTGCTTTATATTTATTTCCTTCTGACAAGCTTCAAGGCTCTGTTTCTGGTTGGGTGCTTTTTATCATACCTGCTGCCTAACAGTGATGCAGAAATAACACACACAGACGTGTAATTAAATAGTTTAGGCTGGCGTTGAAATGAAGAGACTTTAATGCTCTGCTGGAGCAATCTGCCTGCAGTATTAATGACTTTTAGATGCGCAGAAGACAAAATGCTGCCTGTGCTCAACCGTTGACACTGACCTGGTGTTCCTGAATATTTTAGAGCTTTTGGATGAACATGGATAAATAAAATGTATCTTTAGATTGTGATGGGACAAGCTTTAGGTAGGGAAAATATTTTTTCTTCACAGTTTGACGTTTTAAAAGATAAGATCACAGACCAACATATACAGCTGAAGCTTTACACACCTAATAGTGACTTATGTCTTCACAACTTATAGTCAGAAACATAGGTGTATTTTATAAGAATTTTGTGTGATAGATCAACACAAAGTAGTGCTTGGTTTTGGAGTGGACTGAAAACACATGGATTTCTCTATTTTTTAAATAATTAAAGTAAAAAATGTGTGGATTTTACTTGTATTTATCCCCTTTTATTCTGACATGCTTAAATAAAATCCAGTTCAGCCAGAGTACATGTGTGTGATGTAATATCAGCATAAATCCAGCTTTTCTGTGAAGGTCTCAGGTGTTTGGTGGAGAACGTTGGAGAACAAACAGCATCATAAAGACCAAGAAGCGTAGCAGACAGGTCAGTTGTGGAGCAATTTAATGTGGGGTTAGGTTAGAAAACAATATACCAAGAACTGAACATTTAATGAAGAGCAGAAAGATTGTAGCAAAACTAAAACCTGCCAAGATATGTCTGTTCACTGAAGCTGACAATGCAGGCAAGGAGAGAATAAGAGAGGTTTACAGTAGTGCCAAGGTTAGGTTTGAAGGAGCTGCAGAGGTCCAAAGCTCAGGTGGGGGAATCTTTTGACTGGAAAACTACTAGTGTATGCAAATCTAGTCTTATTGTAAGACTGGCAGGAGGACAGCCATCAGTGCGGTTTAGAGTTTGCCTCAAGCAATTTAGGGTACTGCAATTGTATTAGGAAAGTCTCACAAAACTACTTTTTTAGCCTTCATGCTAAATATTGTGTGGAGGAAAACTAAATTAAGTTGAAATACAGTGGCAGCATCATGCTGTGGGGGTGTTTTCAACTGCAGAGGCAAAAGCTATAAAAGCTGGTCAGAGATGATGGGCTAGAGCAAAAGAAAAGGCAGTGCTAGAAGAAAACCTGTTGGAGGCTTCAGAAGATATGAGACTAAGACAGACCGTCCTGCTGGAGAACAACCCCAGACATACATGCAGAGCTACAATGGACCAGAATGACCCAGTCAAAGTCCAGACCTAAAACTATGTTCTTTGCTTTATAATGATCAGCATATAATGATAGGAAGAAAATATCAAGAATATTTAGTATAGTTAATGACGCGAAGCATCATCTACTAGACACATGTAGGCAGTGGGATGAACCTGACTTGCATGTCTTCTAATGGTACTGAAGTGCTTGGAGTAAATGATGATGTTGCACAACCATAAAGATGAACTCTGAACTATACAGGGATATATATTCTGCTGAGGTTCTGCCGAACACAGCTGAGCTTATTGCATGAAACACCAGCATAGATGGTAAATAACAAGAAGCAAGTTTTCCTCAGTCAGGAAGTTGGACCCATTTACCTAAATTATTGTGTAGCAACTGAAAAAAGCTGTCAGTGAAAGAGTGGAAATTAGGACAAAACCTGTGATGTTGTCCCAAGCAAAGTTTCCTCACTACAGAAGTTTTCTGCTTCGAAGCACAATGGAAAATATCCAAATTAAAGAAGTCTGGATCAAACCGTAAAGTAAAAGTACATTAAAATGTAGCACTGTGACAGCGTTTGGATAATGTATCTAACTCATGTCCGATGAAAATTAAATCATGCAAGCAGAGAGCTGGGTGAAAAAACACTCGCGGTTGCCAGTGCAGAAGGATTTCGCAGTTTTCTCTATTTATTATTTAGGGCGTATATATGTCAATAAAGCAGGCAGAGATAAGAGATTAATGTTGTGTTGGAGTAAAATGAAATTAACATTTTTTCAGCATGTATTCTAAAAAATCAGATTGCTTAAACAGAAATACACAAACACATGCAATAAGGCTTTCCATCTAAACAATGAACATTTTTAAATGATTGTTTTAGGTCAGCATTGGTCCTATTCAAAGGTATCCATACCTTCTGTTTTTTCATGTTTTGTCACATTAAACCTATAAATGTCTATGTATTTCTTACACAAACTAGTGTATACTTGTGAAAGGCTGCTGATTGAACCAATAAAATGCTGTTAACCAGCAGAACAATCACAGCAGAAAGATCATGAGACTCCAGGAATCAAACCAAAGACCCCCCATTTTGTGTTTTATGACTCACAGCAGGCTCCTGACCACAGCCCAGGGAATCCCTGCAGTAAAACATGGAACGCCGTCCTCTGTTATTGCACCCGTGTTTTTCCTACTCTTTGTATTTCTAATTGACCCTGAAGAGAAAGATGCAAATTCAGCTCTCAGCTCTTCAAACTCGCTGACATCACAGAGTCCCGAGCAGGTGGAGGACACCAGGAGCTGTTTTTGTTCAGCTCTCATCACCAGATGGGAAAAATAGCACATTAGATTTAAAGTGTGTGTTTTTCACTGTCACAAGGGGACCTGTGTGAAGCTATAAAAAACTAGAAACTCTGGCTGGAGAACCTTAATCCATCTGTGTAAAGAGTTTTAGAACTAATGCCAAAGGTTTGGCATAAACATGTAATTAATGAGTATTATTAGTCATTTTAGCTGAAAAAGAGTCTCACCCTGGACTTCAAGCTATGTGGATTTCGTATCTCTCCAGACTCTGGGACCTTGAATGCAAACTTTATCAAACTTTGCATCTGAAAAGGAATTCAGACCACTGAGCAAAAGTCTAGTCTTTTTGTCCTTTTTGCATATAAGAAGCTTCTGATGTCTATTGGTAAGGAGTGGCTTAGCACAAGGCATCTTAATGTTGTAGCCAACGTCCTGGATATGTCTGGGTGTGGTGGTCCTTGGAGCACTTACTTCACCCACAGTCCACACCCTGTGAATCTCCTCCAGATTCTTAAATTGGCTTTGCTTCACAACCCTTTCAAGACTCTGGATATCCCTGTGGCTTTCTACCACATTTTGTCCTTCCACTTAACCTTCGATTTAGATGCTTGGTTACAGCACTCTAGAAACAGCCAGCTTCTTTAGAAATAACCTTTTATGTAGCATTTTTGTGTCATTGACTGTCTGCTGGACAGCTAACCAAGGCCATAAGATAGCTTTAACAAAACATTTCTGTAATAAATATCTTTCTGTTGGTCTGTAATAAACCAAAATTGTATAAGGTTCACTTTTCAATTTTAATTATGAAAATAAATAAACTTTTTGAAGATATTCTGATTTAGTGAGATGCACCTGTATTTTTACAGCTCCCTTGCGAGAAAAAGTTCACTTGAAGGGCAATAAATAGAAGACAAAGAGGAGACTGATGTAAAAACAAGCAGGTAACAAAGAAGACAGACGATTTAATTAAATTTTAAAAAGAACTCAGGTTGAATGCTGAAATCACTAGGAGGGATGCTGATGGCAAGAAAGACAAACATAATAAGCAGCTCAACAAACAGTATAAAATAGACACGGAATAAATGAAAAGAACTAAACCAAGAGATAGAAATACACTGAGGACCAATTAGAAAATAATACACAGGTGACATTATTGAGGCAATTTAAAAAAGTAGAAGGTAGGTAGTAGAAGGTAACAAGGAGCATTGAGAAAAATAGTAAAAATAGACTTAGAATTAGAAACTGCATCTAAATAAATAAAAATACAGCTAATTTATTTCAGTGAATCAATTTAAAAAGTCAAACTCACAGCTTCATTACACACAAAGTGATACGTTTCATGTGCTTGTTTTCTGTTAATTTAGATTATATTTGTTCACGGCTGATGAAAACCCAGAACTCAGAGTCTCCGAACATTTTAATATTGCATAAGACAAACCAGAAAGGAATTATAATCCAGAAAAGTTATGTTATTGCTATGTTATAGGTAAATACTGCTGGCTTTACAGTTGTTTGGCAGAGTCATTGACACTCTCCACAAAATGTCATAGCTAAAGAAGCTAGCTGCTCACAGAGTGCTGTAACCAGGCATTTTAATGGGAAGTTGAGTGGAAGGAAAACGTATGGTAGAAAATGGTGTACATGGAACATATACATCAGCCTTGAGAGGACTGTGAAACAAAGCTCATTCAGTGGTTTGCTGGAGGTTCACCATGAGTAGACTGCAGGTGGAGTAAGAGCTTTAAAAGCCACCAGAGATACAGTAGACGTATCCAGGATCTGCACTACACCTGTCTCATTTCTTGTGTAATGCTGGCAGGACCTGTTCCCACTACTGAAAATACTAGTATCTGGTTTAAACACCATCATATTATTGTGCTTGACTGGCCAGCAAACTGGCATGCAATAAATCTCATAGAGGATCAATTGAGGATTGTCGAGAAGATGAGACACACCAGATCCAACAATGGAGGCCCATATTAAAGCAACCTGGACGTCTTGAACACCTCAGCAGTGTACTGCACTGATGCAATATCAACTGTATATAGTGCACAGTACATGGAAATACTTTTCAGTAAGTTGATGTCCTCGAATTCTGAATAAGAGACCTTCATAATTGCAGATTTTTGAATCAGGAAGTCCATTACTGTAGTAATTTAATGTATCAGAAATTAGTTATTGTATCCCAAGTTAGTACACCCCTATAATGCGCAGTGATGATGTCACTTTTCAAACAATGACAACCTCAAAATTACCTTTGAGAATACTTGCAATTTGAGTTTTTGTATTAATAGACTAGATGGAGATGCACCAGGGCTTCTTTTTGGCAAGCTGTAACACATTTTAGCACTATCGCCTTGCATGTTTGCATTTTCTCCCTATGTATGCGTGGGTTCTCTCTGGGTACTCCAGCTTCATCCCACAGTCCAAAAACATGACTGTTTGGTTAATTAGTCTCTCAAAATTGCCCTTAGGTGTAAATGTGTGTTTCTCTTTGTTGCTGTGTGATGAACCTACCACCTGTCCAGTGTGGACCCTACCGCTTTACCAACGACCACTGGAGATCTGCACTAGTTTCCCCACAACTCTGCAGTATATACTGTAAAATACAGTATATAACTGACAGTTGAAATAAGTCAGCAAAGCTTGCAAGTGGCCATCAAAGGTCAAACAATTTACAGTGAATATCACATGTACTAATAATTCTGCAGGAGAAGGACAAGATCGTAAATCAGATTGCATTCAATGCACTGCATGTGCAACTCTGCACTATATGCTCCTGCATGAAAAAGTACATAGTGTGTTTTTATATTGGAAGACAAACATATTTTATTTAGTCACATTTTTATATAAAACCAATATAGAGATTTTTTAAATGACATCTCCGACCTTTGCCAGAGGTTTTGTTTTATGTTTGTTACTCAGAATTATACATCCCTTGATATTTTCAGCAGCTGCTTTACTATATTCATATTTCTTTCTCATTTGCAGCTATGGAGACATTTATGGTGATTATGTTAGTTTAGCTGCAACACAATAAAGTTATAAAAACACACATCCATGCTGTCAGTAAACACTCTAAAAATGTGTTTGCTGTTTAAAATGAAGCATCTACCTTCTCTGCTGCTTATGTTAAAAGAAATCCATTACAGTAAACAATGCCAGATTAGGTAAAACACAGATTTTAGCTGGAAACATTCCCCTTCTCTTGAAAATTACATTTTTGTCTGTAATTTAATGAGCATAAACTTGCTCAGCTGGCTGCAGCTGACTTCTCAGCTATATTATCATATTGTAGTTATTAATGCATGATTGACCTATTTAAGTAATAGTGAACATTTATCATTCTCTATGCCTTGAAATTCTATATTTATTGCTCTAACGAGCTTCTTTTCTACATTCTGCTCTATTTTTTTCTCACGTTTTTTAATAATTTCCCACTGTTTTCCCCCTGCGATGCAGCTTCTGCCTCTGTCTTGCTGAGGTGGCTGTACCTGCTATGACTTTGACAAAGTAGTCTCCAAGCGTGTAGTTTTTTATATATATATATATATAATATATATATATATATGTGTGTGTGCGTGTGTGCGTGGGTGTGCATGCATCACTTTGCAGGAGCTTCACTTATGCAGTTTTGAAGTTGCAGTTGCATTTATTTACCACATGCATGTGCTTACTGCAGCTGCATGTACTGCCCTGCCCTATCCTCCATTATCCCTCACTATTCTCATGCGTTTCTTCTTCGATCACCTTGTTTTTGCCTGCGTGACGCCAACACCTCTCACCGTCCCTCCCCTCTCATTGCCTCTAGGTCCCCTCCCTCATGGTTGCGTCTTCCTCCTCCCCTCATTGATAGCTGAGCATATGTGACTGGAATACAGAGGAGCTAATCATTATTCCACGAGCAGAGAACTCGGGCAGAATGTCAATCCCCCTCCCTCGGCCTATTTCTTCCCTTCACCTCGCCTCCTTTTACATGCTTACCAAGCAATAGTTAACATCGGAACTACATTTGTGTTCTACAAAGAGAAAATTAAGGGAATACAAACATGCATTAGCGATCGCAGACAATGGGCTTTTAACACCTGCTCTGCAGTGTATGTGTAATGGTTGAGTTAGGATCACATTTATGCCGTGGATGGGTTTTCAAGTGTGCATGTGACTGTGTGTATATTACTTAGTTGTTATGTAAAAGTGCTGCACATCAATTTGTCAAGAGCAAAGTGGTGTGGGATGGAGATGAGAGAGAGAGACAGCTGTTGAATGCACATTTGGAGACTGGAGAACAGAGTGACAGCAGAATTTCAGTGGCTTCACTGAGGCCTAAATAACCATTAATAGAAAAGTGAATGTCTTTATTGCCTCAATGCACGTTATATCGTTTAATGTTAAGTGGTTTCTATTTAAAATGCTTAGCTAATGGTTGCATGAAATCACTCTTTTATATATTAGTCATACTGACCAAGGAGTGCAACTACTTCTACTTCCACCTCTGCCTGCTCAGACGCTTTTCTCCTAAGCTCCCCGCTTGCTTGCATTCTTTTACTCCTAACTTTTAATCTTTTAGCCAAAATTACGGAAATATTGGACTAAAACAACTTCTTACCAGTGACTCCCAAGGATTATTATTATTATTGTTATTATTTTTTCTAAAGGATTTTGATGTTTTTATAATTGAACTCGAAAGAAGGACAAATTGTTAATCAGCACAAAATGCCTCCCTTCACCATAGAGAACTTCAACAAACCTTTACAGAAATTGACTGTTTTGGAGATGAAAATCCATCGATTAGGAGTGAATGTGGAGGTGAATATGGGGTACAACGATGATTCAACTCTGCCTGTGATCCCAAACAGTGACAGCCAGCTCAACAACTCAGCTGGCAATCAGAACACTGAGAATAAACCTACCGGCAGACCCCCCCTGGCATGTTTTAGGGGCATGCCCAAAAATTCAAGGTGGTCGACTCACTGGAAGATCTCAGCCATTAAATAAATCAGAATGGCCAGAATTACAGAGAAATGCCCCCGTTTCCCCTGGGAAAAGGAGACTTTGACAGCGAGCTGCTGTCACAACAACTGATAGGAGTGAGACAGCTGGAAATAATGGAGTTCCCCTCCAGAACAGATTTGCTTCACTACAGAATGAAAACCAGGAAAATGATCCATCTTCTGAGAACAATAAAAGGTTTGAGAACAACCTTCATTCTAAACAGTCTTCTCCTAAATTGCCAGAGAAAAAGCGCCCAACCGGACCAAGAACCCTAATAGTGGGCAACACAGCTGTGGATGGGATTAAAAACCTCTGCAACAAGAAAAACACAGAAGTTATGATTGGTACCAGTAACATGGTCTCTGATATCTCAGAGAATATTCTTGCAATCACAGAAAAGCGCCCGTCTCTAGAAAACCTTATTATACACTGTGGAGCCATGGATGACGTGGCCAAGAAAAAATCAGGAAGACTGAAGGAGGATTTCACTAGTCTATTGTTGGAGGTCTCAATATCAAGGTGTTTCTCAGCGGACCCTTTGCACTGATTTTCTGTGGAGATTAGTTTTTTTCGAGACTTCTGATGAGTAAGAAGTGGTTGAAAAAAACATGTGCTGCCACACTGGTGAACTTCATCAACAACTTTAATAGTTTTGGGGAAAAAAGACAACTCTTCAAGCAAGATGGTTTCTGTTTGCAACAAGCCGGGAGCCAGACGTCTCACATCTAATCTCTTCTATTCAGTAAATAATCCACCAGCAGCTTCGACCTTCAGCAGAGAACATGGAGTATCAACAACAATGATAACGCTGCCTCCAGCAGCTCCAGCAGAAACAATCAGCCAGTTGGCTGAGAAAGAGAGGTCATCACAAAAGGTCTCCCCGTCGAAATCCACAGAAGTGAACCCCCCATTGTACCCCCATCCCGCCAAACCCATACCCAGACCGATACCCCCGGTAAACCCCCTTTCACCCCAGACCCCGACCCAGACTGCACAGAACTCTCCCATCTCCCCACTGAGCCCACTTTTTGCTTTACTGGATTCTGATAACATGAAAGGAGCTCTTAAAATCGGGACCCAAATGGGTCTGACATCTTCTCCATTCAACACCCCCCGTGGCCGAGGCCCTGCTACTAAACCAACATCTTCCAAAAGCCGCAGAGTTCCACCACCTCCTTATCTATCTCCTCCTAATCAGGACCTTCAAATCACTTCTCTGTGATACAGTCTGGGCCCCAGTGGTAACTCTATCAGAAATGAGCATGTCCAGGAAAAACTTGGGCCCCTAATAGGAGATAGTTTCAAAATATCTGTGCTTATAGGTGACAGAAAGAACAAAGCCAAAAGGATAAGAGACTGTAATAAACAATCAAAAAAAGCCATAAACTGTCAGATACAACCAGACACAGAGTTAATATCAGCAACTAAGTCAAAAACTGGTGTTATTGAACATTAGATCTCTGTCAGGAAAATAATTTTTAATCAATGACTTCATTACTGACCACGATCTTGATGTTATGTTTTTAACAGAAACATGGTTACATGAATTTAATGAAGCTCCCATTCTGATAGAGTCAATGCCTCCGAACTACATTTTCCTTTGTGAGAGCAGACATCAAAGAAAAGGTGGAGGGGTGGCCACTTTGTTAAAAGAAGTGCAATAGATCTATGTGACACTCTTAGAAATTTTGGTTTGACTCAACATGTTAAACAGCAAACGCACAGACAGGGACATATTTTGGACTTGATCATCACTAAGGATCTAAACATTTCCAAGGTGTCTGTAACTGATGTTGCTCTATCTGACCACTTTTCTGTTATTTTTGAAAGCATCATCTCCAATGGCTCAGTTTGCCAAAGAGACATGATAAGAAAATGCATCTTTAAGGATGGTGCTGCTGAAACCTTTAACCAGATTTACTCTTCTACCACCACTTTGCCCTGTAACACTGTAGATGAGCTGGTAGATAACTTTCATTCTAAAATCTTGGACATCATTGATTCAATTGCTCCAATTAAAGTGAAAGTCATTTCTGGGAAGAAACTGTCTCCATGGAGAAGTGCTCCACCAGTCAGAAGTGAAAAAAAAGGAGTGTCGAAAAGCTGAACGCAGGTGGCGAAAGACTGGACTCCAGGTTCACTATATTATCTGTAAAGAGAGACTCTACAGATATAACCTACAACTGAAAAATGCAAGGGAATCTTTCTTTTCTGAGATCATCAGCAAAAACATTAACAATGCTCGTGCATTATTTGCCACGGTCGACAGGTTAACAAACCCTCCTGTAACTGTAGCATCTGAACTCCACTCTTCCAGGGCCTGCAATGAATTTGCTAAATTCTTTACTGAAAAAACCCAAAAGATCAGAGGGGCAGTCAGCACATGCACATCAACTCCAGTACCAATGTTGTCTCCAACTAGAACTAATTTTGACAAAATTTCCCAATTTCACCAAATAAACTACAAATCTTAGAAGAAATCGTACAACAACTAAGCTCTTCTTCCTGCTGTCTCGATGTTTTACTCACAGCTTTCCTTAAGAAAGCTTTGCCTGTAATAACATCTGATTTAACTCAAATAATAAACATGTCCCTTTTGTCAAGTGTTTTCCCCCAGGCCCTAAAAACAGCAATTATTAAACCTCTATTGAAAAAGAGAAACTTGGACAAGCTGCTACTACAGAACTACAGGCCTATATCAAACCTCCTCTTCATCAGTAAGATTATTGAAAAAGCTTTGTTTCAGCAGTTAAACAACTTCCTAACAATGACCAACCGCTTCGATGTCTTCCAGTCAGGCTTCCTGCTCACCACAGTACAGAGACTGCTCTTGTCAAGGTGTTCAATGACATCTGTATAAATGCAGACTGTGAAAGAACCACAGTGCTGGTATTATTGGACCTTAGTGCAACATTCGACACTGTTGATCCTCCATTTTATTAGAGCACCTGGCAAACTGGGTCGGCCTTTCTGGTACAGCACTCAACTGGTTTAAATCCTACTTGAAGGACAGGGACTTTTTTGTGTCAGTAGGTAACTTTACATCAGAGACCACAAAAATCACATGTGGCATTCCCAAGGGTCCATCTTAGGGTCCCTTCTATTCAATATCTACTTGCTCCCCCTAACTCAGATTTTAATGAACAACAACGTCAGTTATCATAACTATGCAGACGACACACAGCTATACATTACGATGTCACCAGGTGATCATGAACCCATTCAAACGCCGGGTAAATGCATAGAAGAAATCAATACATGGATGTGCCAAAATTTTCTTCAGCTGAATCAAAACAAAACTGAAGTAATCATCTTTGGAACAAAGGAAGAGCGTTTAAAAGTTAGCACACAGCTTCAGTTAATACAGCTAGAAACCACCAATCAGGCTCTAAACCTGGGTGTAGTGATGGACTCAGACCTGAACCTTCAGAGGCACATAAAGACAGTAACAAGGTCGGCCTTCTATCACCTAAAAAACATTTCCAGGATTAAAGGACTTATGTCTCAACAGGACCTTGAAAAACTAATTCATGCGTTCATCTTTAGTAGAATTGATTACTGCAACGGTGTCTTCACAGGTCTGCCTAAAAAGTTGATCAGACAACTGCTGTTGATCCAGAACGCTGCTGCCCACGTCCTCACTAGAACTAAGAAAGTGGAGCACATCACCCCGGTTCTAAAGTCCCTACACTGGCTCTCTGTAGCTCAGAGAATAGACTTTAACATACTTCTGTTAGTCTATAAATCACTGAATGGCTTAGCACCAAAATACATTACAGACTTGTTGTCAGTGTATCAACCACCCAGACCTCTCAGGTCTTCTGGCTCAAATCTACTCTGCAGAACCAGAACCAGAAACAAACATGGAGAAGCAGCTTTTAGTTCTTATACTCCACTAATCTGGAATAAACTCCCAGAAAACTGTAAAAGCGCCAAAACCCTAAATTGCTTTAAATCAAAATTAAAAACTTATTTGTTTAGAGTGGCCTTTGAAAGTGTTATCTAAACATTATTAGTTAAGTCTTCAGTCCAATTTTCCTTTCATTTTCTTATCCATCATTCGATTCTCTTCATTTTTGTTTTAAAATTACCTCGGTTGTTTGATTTTCTGTATCATTGTAATGTTTTTCCTTATGTACTGCGCCTTGAGTGCCTTGTTGCTGAAAAGTGCTGTATAAATAAACTTGACTTGACTTTACAGTGCATTGCAAAAGCCATTGCATGTTTTTCGTATATTGATATGCTACATCACAACCAAAAACGTTAATGTATTATATTGGAATTTGGTGTGTTAAAACAACATAAAGTTGTACATGATTGGGAAGTTAAAGAAAAACGATGGTTTTCAAAATCTTCAATAAAATCCAGTGCAACCAAGTGCCTTTATGAGTCACCTAATTAGCAATCAGAATCCAAATGTGTGTGATGTAATCTTATTTAAAAAACAGGTGTTCTTTGAAAGACTAAGAGGTTTGTTAGAGAACTTTAGTGAACAAACAGCATAATGGAGACCAGTGAACACAGCAGACAGGTCAGGGAAAATGTTGTGGAGAAGTTTAAAGCTGAGTTAGATTATAAAACAATAATCATCGAATGGAAACTCTCATAGAACACTGTCCAACTCATAATCTGAAAAAGAAAATCTCTAATGCAAACATACCAATAACATAGCAGTCCACCTAAACTGACAGGCCATCCACAGAGAGTATTAATCAGAGAAGCAGACAAGAGATATATAGTTACTCTGGAGGAGCTGTAGAAATCCACAGCTCAGGTGGGAGAATCTCTCAACGACTAGTAGTGGTTCATGCCTTCTTTGGAAGGAACAAATCCTTTTTGCCATTTGTCACAAGCTACTAGGACACTGGCCCCTAACTCTGGCCTCTGTCCTGCATGTTTCAGATGTGTTCCTGCTCCAGCATATCTGGTTAAAACAACTGCGTTCCCTCCTCAGTGTGCCATCAAGTGCTAAAGAACCCATTGAATCACCCAGTCAGTTAAGGCAGTTGTGTGGAAGCAGGGAAACACCTAAAACATGCAGGACAGTGGGCCTTGAGAGGATTAGGGACCACTAATGTAGGGGACACAGGAAACATGTGAAAGGAGTTATTCTGGTCTAATGAGACCAAAATTAATTTTTTTTGCAAAATGATATGTGTGCTATTAAAAAACAACACTGCCCTAAACAGATGTTCTCCATGGAGAACATGGTGGTGGCAGCATCATGTTGTGAGGACGCTTTTCTTTAGTAGGGGCAGGGAAGCTGGTCAGAGTTGATGGGAAGATGGATGGAGCTAAATACTTGGAAGAAAACCTGGAAATAGATTGGGAATTTGGGGGAAGATCACCTTCCAGTTGGGCATCAACCCTAAACATACACCCAGAGCAACAATGTGATAGTTTAGATCTAAACATATTCATGAGTTTGAATGACTGAGTCAAGGTCCAGAACAAAATGCACAAATGCGGTGCATTAAAAGTGGGGAAAATTAGGCTAAGGGAGAATTAGACCTCAAACAAACACACACTGGCTCTGCAGACCATGTGTCAGTGTGTGTGACGGAATGGGAGAGACAGCACACAGAAACTCCTCCCGACTTTCTGAAAACTGCAGCTGAGGGTCACAGCCAGGGGTAAGACTGTGTTTGCCACCCTCCACAAAAAATAATCCATGCGCTGAGTCTGAAAAAATAATTTGAATAAATTGAATAATTTGAACAAATTGGGCAGTTGAACAACAGATGCATCCGAATGCCCATACAGACACACCACACATTGCCTGTGTGACCTTAGGGAAACGATTGCGTGACATGGCTGCAGTCTAATAGGATCAAGCATAAGTGAGTAATAGGTGATCCAGCACTGTCCGCCCACTGGACACAGACATCTTGAGATGTGCATTATTTCATGAGATGCAAAGTGAATAGGTGAAAACATGATGATGATGAATGGTGTGGGGGTGGAGGCCATTTGAAAGCAAAATAGAGGAGACAGCTCAGCATTGTCACATGCTATTTTTGCATCCTCGTCTGATTAGGCGACAGCTTCGTGGACAAACCAGAGTTGATCTTTCCAAAGGCTCCCATCTCAGGCTGGAGACACAGATAGGTTCTAAAGTCACACCACACCGTTCCTCGCTCAAATTATGAATGAGTGTTAATTATTAATAGATTCTGCTGCTATTCTGACAATTTGAATTGCCGTTATAACTGATTATCCCTTTAAAGCATAACTCACAAATGCAATTGTTAGCCAACAGAGTGTTGACACCAGCAATTAAAAAGCCACCTCATGCGCAGTGACAAAATCAATGATTCAACACGCTGTGGTGAGTTTAATAGCTTTAGAGGACACAAAGAGCTCAGGGGATGTAAGGTTAAGGAAAAGATCTATATCAAAAACACGACTCGGACTAGGTGGAGAGGAACAGAGGCACCCCAGGCTCTAGTCCCAGCCTAGCCACGGAGGGGGTAAGTAGCCACAGTGTGATGAAAGTAGGATATGGGACACTGTAGAGAGGTGTCACCACAGACTGTTGTCCGCTTGCAGTGGGTTCATGCTGTTGTGGATCTGTGCCTTATATGCCTTAACATTATAAATAGTGTGACGGTGTCACATCCGTTCAAACTGTGTTCTGCATAAAGGGTCAGAATGCTCTGGTGAGAGGAGTAATGATGCTACGGATGTGTACAGTACAGAGGCACGTATGCACATTGCACAGCAAGAGTTAAAATGACACAGTTCAAAATTTATTACAACCCGTCCTGCCATGTTTTCATGATTAGATTTATCTGAGCTGATGTTATCATTTTGCATTTTCATTAAAACAGATGCCATTATTTCAGTAACATGAACCCAATCATACTCTCCATCAGGGGATCTGCTCTGTGCTTTATTTTTTTACAAACTCATTCTCTTTTGAAACATAAATAGGCAGCTCATGTAAAAAAGATTAATTTTACTGGGAATGAAGGTAATATACAGTTTCATTCAAATGTTAATCATGAACGTCTTTAATTTTGGGCCTTTAACGATTTTCTTCAGCCATTCTTTTTTCAGGGAAATGTGCAATACACTGCCAACAAAACAGCTCCACAGCATGATGCTGCCACCATGCCTGACTGACAGTACCGTGTTATTTGGCCTGAAAGCCTTACCTTCACTCCTCCAAACATTTGCCTTGTGAATGTTGCCAAATAGCTCAAATTGTGTCTCGTCTGACCATAAAACGTTTTGATAATTTGATGTCAGGAGCTGCATATTTCAGTTGAGCCTCAAGGTGTTGATTTTGGATCAGGGACTCTTGTCTTGGTCGCTACCTTCTCTGTCCATGTTGGTGTAAACCTCCCTTTTTGTGGAATGGACATTGTCTTTCCAGCAGCTTCCAGTTCATAGAAAGTTTGAGGCTTGGTGGTTCTTGGATTGTTGGACATCCACCTATTCTGTCCATTTTCTATATCCACTTCTTCCATACTAGGTCGCGGCAGAGCTGGTGGATTTGAACAAGTTTCCCTTAATCTGTGGTTGACTGTTTGGGTCTTCCTCCAGGCCTTGGTGACATCCAAATAAGTTGTATCTATGTACTTCTGGTTTAAATGATGATCTTGGAATCTCAAATTGTTTAGATATTGCTCCAAATGACTTTCCCATTTTAAGTAAATCTAGAATTTTCCTTCTTAGATCTTCCGTTAGCTCCTTGAGCTTTCCCATTGCTTTGAGTATTGGTCAATTATTTGAGTGCTGTCATATACATGCTTTTTATGCTTGCAATGAGATATACCTGCAGCATACCAGCTTACTTGTTTGAGCTACCATTTTGTTGTGATGTGATTTCTGTAAATGTACAGTTAACCTACAGTTAAGCCCAGAATTATTCATACCCCTGGCAGATTTTGATTTAAAATTATGTTCACTTTAAGTTTGTTTCTGATAGGAATTTAACAGGCATATCTTTTGAGATATGAAAAAAAAAAAAGAAAATGTATTTGTCTGCATATCCTCCTGAGACCCACCAATTCAGTAGTACACATTAGGTTTTCTTAATTTCTCATATGCTTTACATGTGACTATTGAGTCCTGAGGTTCCTTAAACAGGACAACCATAGCTTTCCAATGATATATCATGTGTGGGGGTGTAGCCATGCCAAATAGCCTTTTCCTGTCTTTTGAAAATGGCTACTAACCCGACGATCACATTTTATGGAACAAAGAAAGGATTTTCATATCTAAAATGTTTTTTAGTTTTATACTTTGAGTAAACATCTAAGGGACGTTTTGAGTAATTTTCCAGGGCTCAACGTATTTATTTTCATGGGCAAAATGACTAATTTATTCATGTTCACTGTAGTGCACATCAGGACTTCATGTTTGTTTCATATTAATTTAGTAGACAGCTCTGTGACAGAGTGTGAGAGGATTCTCAATACAATCATTGAGGGAGACTCAGACATAGACCTTTCAGAAGAAGAGAGTGAAGAGAGAATGGCTGAGACAGGAGAGGATGATGCAGATGAGAGCAAGATGAATTTGACCAAGACGCAGAGCCAACTGAGTGCACAATCGTCCTTAATGGGCCAAAACCAACTGAGTGCACAATCGTCCTTAATGGGCCAAAACCAACAGTTTGGCTTTTAAATCAAAGCTATTGTTAAAATGAATCAAAAACAAATGTTTGTAACTTAAATCAATCAATTGAGCGTGTTTTGTCTTTCCCTTAGGGGCTGTATTGGAAGAATGCAGAATTGCAGATGATGGTACTCTAATGAGCTGTAGAGACTGGAGCCCACAGCAATACTTCCAGTTGTACATTGACCAGAAACTAATTGTGGATCTGTCCTTCTTCGCCAAACAATGCATGGCACTTGATTCAGGCAGCAGCATGAACATAACAGAGAAAATCAGAATGAATGAAGCTGTTGGAGAGGTACAGTGCCTTGCAAAAGTATTTGGCCCCCTTGAACTTTTCAACCTTTTGCCACATTTCAGGCTTCAAACATAAAGATGTAAAATTCTAATTTTTTGTGAAGAATCAACAACAAGTGGGACACAATCATGAAGTGGAATGAAATTTATTGGATGTGTCAAACGTTTTTAACAAATAAAAAACTGAAAGGTGGGGCCTGCAATATTATTCAGCCCCCTTGCGTTAATACTTTGTAGCGCCACCCTTTGCTGCAATTACAGCTGCAAGTCGCTTGGGGTTTGTCTCTATCTGTTTTCCACATCGAGAGACTGAAATTCTTGCCCATTCTTCCCTGCAAAAACAGCTGGAGCTCAGTGAGGTTGGATGGAGAGCGTTCGTGAACAGCAGTCTTCAATATTGATTGTGAACTTTAAATTGAAAAAGGCTACTTTTAATTTCAGAACATGAACAGACCACAGCTCACGCCTGAATCATTAAACAACACGAATGGCTGCTGCATGATCAAAACTTTCAGGATATAAAAAAATAGTTTTTTTATGATGCTCGATTCAGTCAGTCATTTTCTATACCACTTCATCCATAGTGGGTCGCAGGGAGCTGGTGCCTATCTCCAGCAGTCTATGGGCAGGAGGCGGGGTACACCCTGGACATGTTGTCAGTCTATTTCAGGGCAACACACAAACAACTAAGCACACACTCATTCACACACCTAAAGGCAATTTAGAGAGACCAATTAAACTAACAAGCATGTCTTTGGACTGTGGGAGGATGCTGGAGTACCCGGAGAGAACCCACGCATGTACGGGGAGAACATGACAACTCCATATTTGGCCCCCTTGCGTTAATACTTTGTAGCGCCACCCTTTGCTGCAATTACAGCTGCAAGTCGCTTGGGGTTTGTCTCTATCAGTTTTGCACAACGAGAGACTGAAATTCTTGCCCATTCTTCCTTGCAAAACAGCTCGAGCTCAGTGAGGTTGGATGGAGAGCGTTTGTGAACAGCAGTCTTCAGCTCTTTCCACAGATTCTCGATTGGATTCAGGTCTGGACTTTGACTTGGCCATTCCAACACCTGGATACGTTTATTTGTGAACCATTCCATTGTAGATTTGGCTTTATGTTTTGGATCATTGTCTTGTTGGAAGATAAATCTCCGTCCCAGTCTCAGGTCTCTTGCAGACTCCAACAGGTTTTCTTCCAGAATGGTCCTGTATTTGGCCCCATCCATCTTCCCATCAATTTTGATCATCTTCCCTGTCCCTGCTGACGAAAAGCAGGCCCAAACCATGATGCTGCCACCACCATGTTTGACAGTGGGGATGGTGTGTTCAGGGTGATGAGCTGTGTTGCTTTTACGCCAAACATATCGTTTTGCATTGTGGCCAAACAGTTTAATTTTGGTTTCATCTGACCAGAGGACCTTCTTCCACATGTTTGGTGTGTCTCCCAGGCAGCTTGTGGCAAACTTTAAATGAGACTTTTTATGGATATCTTTGAGAAATGGCTTTCTTCTTGCCACTCTTCCATAAAGGCCAGATTTGTTCAGTGTACGACTGATTGTTGTCCTATGAACAGACTCTCCCACCTCAGCTGTAGATCTCTGCAGTTCATCCAGAGTGATTATGGACCTCTTGGCTGCATCTCTGATCAGTCTTCTCCTTGTTCGAGATGAAAGTTTAGAGGGACGGCCGGGTCTTGGTAGATTTGCAGTGGTCTGATACTCCTTCCATTTCAATGATTGCTTGCAATCATTGAAATGCTCCTTGGGATGTTTAAAGCTTGGGAAATCTTTTTGTATCCAAATCCGGCTTTAAACTTCTCCACAACAGTATCTCGGACCTGCCTGGTGTGTTCCTTGGTCTTCATGATGCTCTCTGCGCTTTGAACAGAACCCTGAGACTATCACAGAGCAGGTGCATTTATACGGAGACTTGATTACACACAGGTGGATTCTATTAATCATCATCAGTCATTTGGGACAACATTGGATCATTCAGAGATCCTCACTGAACGTCAGGAGTGAGTTTGCTGCACTGAAAGTAAAGGGGTCGAATAATATTGCACGCCCCACTTTTCAGTTTTTTATTTGTTCAAAAAGTTTGACACATCCAATAAATTTCATTCCACTTCACGATTGTGTCCCACTTGTTGTTGATTCTTCACAAAAAATTAGAATTTTATATCTTTATGTATGAAGCCTGAAATGTGGCAAGAGGTTGAAAAGTTCAAGGGGGCCGAATACTTTTGCAAGATACTGTAGATGCTATTTTGTGCAATTTGTTAACACATTTTTTGAGATTTCAGTGGAGCTTTCAATAGCTGGCTTTATTTGGCTAATGTCTCCTGCTCGACATCACTGAAGTCCCGTTGTACCCATGTTATAAAATGTTACTAAAATAAGTTTAAAAAATATCTTTACAATGCATTCTTTACCACCTCAACACTTAGTTTATATAAACAAATCTAAATTACAAAACTTTTTTTCTTGTGTCTCAGGAGGGTGTACTTACATTTTATCAAACACGGCATGTTGAAAATCTGATCCACCCTCCTCAATAATTAATGGAAAAATCTTTACGGGAAGTACAAAATAGCTGACCAGCATATTGCATGTTTCCATTAGTATCATGACAAGTTATATTTGGTAATAAAGCCTTTGTGATTGGAAGGTTTCCTTTCCATCACCCTCATTTTGTGCTCCATCAGTACTCTGGATGGGCAACTGCAAAATGTTATTATTACTTAGAGTCAGAAGAAATATGTTGGTAAAATTAAAAGATTAATTCAAATTTAAATCAGCCAGAGGTTTGAATAATTCTGGGTTTGCCTGTAAAAACAAACGAGGCTGTCAGGGATCCTACACCATTGGCGCTTTTTGTGTTTAGATTTGTATATGTTTGTGTGTACTATGTGTGTCATCGGGTACAAGGCGAGTCGTGTGGTGGTTTGATGGTGTTTGTCACCCCGAGCATGGAGCCATGTCAAACTTTGTCAGCTTAGTTTACCCTGGCTGAGGATGTAACACATCCCCGTGATTTTCTTCTATCTCCAATACTCCCTCCTCTCTCTGTAGCTGTGTAAAAATGCTTCAGATGTGGCTCGTCATCAGTGTTTTTGTCTTTTGCCCTTGTCTCAAACCCTTATCAGATGAACTGATAGAAAGAAGAAAGGATGAGGAGTGGGGGGGGGGGGGCAGATATTCATCTTTGAGAAAAATACTTTGGAGGGAGAGAGAAAGGAGGAGTAAAGCAGTGGGTGTTAAGAAGGAGAAACAGGGGAGAGACAAGAGTGTGTGTGTGTAGAAAGAGAGAGAGAGAGAGCTGATTAGATTGGAGAGAGCCAAGGAGGTACGGTTGTACTATTGAGCAGAGGGGGAGCGTGACTGAATGAACGCCGAATCACAGTTAAGTCCACAGGCAGGCAGATGGACTGGACCTAAAGCAACAAATGGAAACAAAAAAATAGAAAAACTGGATGGATACTGCGTATAAAGGATGAAGTGTTTGCCTTAATATGCGTGTATCTCTGCATCAGTGCTGCGAGGAGCCCACGGGGAGGCAGAGGAAAAAGCGGACAACTCATTCCTCTCTCTTGGAAGCAGAGCTGTGAGCCAGAACACAGTCAACTGTGGGACTCGCTGGGATTTTGAATATAATCTCAGTAAGTACTGGAACAGGCAGGGAAGGAGAGTGTTTGAATGATTGTTTCAGGCTGCCTCTGATGCTTTTTTGTGAAGAAACAGAAAAGAAAGGGAGAAGCACACCAGTGATTCTTCTTTTGTGACATGCATTGTCAAATTGTATTTTTTCCCCTCTGATTTGACCAAGCTGCCCAGACTTGACTGTGCGTTTGTGCCTCTTCCTCAGCGCCAGTGTGTTTGAGTCAGTGTGTGTAAGCTGATAATAGCAGCTCCATTGGTATTCAGCGGAGGGAGCTCCAGGATCTCGCTGCGCCTTTTCCCCAGGATGGAATCACAGAGCAGGGATTGTGCTTGCCAGAGGAGAGCCCGCTGAAATGGGTGAGTGTCCATGTCTCTCCCTTCCTCCTTGACCTTCCCCACCTCCATCACTCCATTCTCTTTCGTCTCAAATGTGTCACATCTCACTGGTTCACTCATCTTCCTCCCATTGTAGTTTTATTTAGAAATTTTTTTTTTTTTACTTCTGAGAGACTCCCTCTCTTTTTCTTGCATCTCACCCACTCACCCTGCAGCTGCCCCACCTGTTTCCCTCCATCCCTTCACATCCCTACACCTCTCAATCATTCCCGAAACAGAGCTGTCCAGTTTGATGGAATTGAATAAAATTGGACTGGCTTACTTCATTTTTGCACTTGCCCCCCCACCACATACCACTCCACCCCCACTACCTGCATTCCCTCTTGCCCCCCCCCCCTCGGCCGTGTCATCCCTCCCCCCCTCGCCTCATCCCTCTCTCCCTCTTTCTCCAAGCACTTCTCCACATTCTGTTTGAATTCAGGCTCGCTAGAGATGTTAGAGTCTATCCTGACACAGGCAATCAGCAGTGATTAGTGTGTGTGTGTGAAAGGATTGCTGTTTCTGTGTGTGTGTCAATCACCTTTTTTGGCCTTACTTTGGTGTCTGTGTGACCCTCATTGTTTGGGCCCAAACAAACAAAAGGTTATGAAGTAGATCAGTGTAATTAATTGGTTCCAACATGACAGATGTGACACATCCCACATTGCCCCCCCCCTTCTTCTTTTCTCATTTCTTTGTACTTCACACTGACATACCTTCTGCACACCAATTCACACCCATCTACATCTCTTCACACCTGCAATGACATAGCCTGCAAATGTTGCTCCGAGTGGAGGAACACACAACAGCCGATGCTGAGCTCTGACCTAACTGAGTGTTCCTACACACTCAGACTCCCGTCCTAAATGATCCTCGAAGAATATGGTGTCAGAGGAGGGCTGTATCTATCTGCAGAGTAGTATTAATTGCAGCTGATAAACTGAAAAGGCTCTGATGCTTTATTGCAAATGGACCGTCGCTTCATTGTGATCTGCAGAAAGGAAGGAATCACTCAACCAGTTTAATGAGTTAGTAAAAAAAAAAAAAGGTAATAGAACTAGAGCATGATTACGCTTTTTTCTGTATTTTCTATTCGAATTAAGATGAGACCAATCCCAAAACTGTGAGCAGAGGGAGTTTTTCTCAGAACTCAATAATTCATGTGCAACAGGTGCTAACTGTTGCATAGTAACTGAGACAAGACAACCTGTTAGGTAAGATTTGACACCTTGCTACTATTTTTAAATCATGCTAATTGTCTCGTCTATTTAACCAAAAAGGGTGTGATTTAAAAAGGTAAAACAATATGAATCCAAGTCTTAAGTTAAAACCAAAGCCAGGTTTGCACCTGTGCACATCTGTCTGTCCAGATGGATCACTGTTAGTATGCAGACCTTAAGGAGACAGGTGAATGTACTGTGGTTTTTCATAAGGGATAAGTGGGCAGTTGCCCAGAGCGGCATTATAAGGGAATCAGATATGTATGTTTGTGTGGCGAGGTCACTCAGTAGTGCCCTGCATGAGTGACTGATTTATTTTGATATGAGGGTTTGCTCACCAAGTTGACATTCATGCAAGAAACCACTGTGAATTTGTCCCTTGAGTCGAATAAGAAGAGCTTCAATGAGTTAATTTGCAAAAAGAAAAAAAACAATAAAATGGGAAAGAGCAAAATGAAGTTACAATCCTATACATTAGGAGGCATCAAATGCAATCTGAGAAGTTTTTTTTTGTGATGCAGCCTCTAATTTACAACCTGTTGGTTGAAGATGAAAATAGCTTTCAAATGCTGTATTCCTGTTTGTTCCACTTCCTGTAAAACCCAAGGGAAACGTATAAACACTAAAAATTAAGCATAAATGTAATTTAAAAATTATGAAGAGATAATGAGTTGACAGTTGATGTGAGTTTTGTTCAATAAAAGTTTGAGATTTATTCTTATGATCAGTGTTATTCTCGCGCTGCCTAGCCTGTTTATAACCGTTCCGAACACAGTTAACCCTCATCTTTGCATTAATCCACAAATATTCTAACTACCATATTCAGCTCTTCATTTAATTATTTTGTTTACTAAGGACAATAGGCCATGCAACCATTCAAACAGACTCTTTGTTTTGCTTTTGCAGAGAATCATCATTTTCTCTTGATTCAAACTGAAGTTTAATTTGGAAAGAGATTAAAAAAACAACATTTCAAATTCATAAAATTCTTCGTACTTTTCTGTGATTTAAAGTCCTTTCAAAAAGGTTTGTGATGTACCAATTATTTATCCAGAGATTGGAATTGGTTGAATTTTTCTTGATCAATTCTCCCCATTTTAGTCTTTAATGCATCATCAATCAGGGTGTGGTCTGATGCACTTCTTTTGATGCTAATAATAGGGACATACAAGTTAATGCACAAATGGGTATGATTTTGTATCTCTTAATTTTCTGTTCAATTCAAAACTTCTGCCTCCATCAAATAACTTGCAGAACATTTTCATCGCTTTTATATGTTGTAGCCCTTTAGAAAAACAATCAGAATCGGTCAAAAAGGGATCAGCCAGAAAAAGCCTGACCGATGCATTTCTAAATTTTATGGCAGAGAAAGTGTGCCAGAGTAACTGGGGTTTTCTCCGGCTGTATGGAGTTACACAGCAGCGCCCCTTCCCCACTTGTTGCCACAAACAGGTGTTATATTCATTTCCCCTCACTTAGAAAATAAAAAACAAATTTTCAGAAATATTTATAGTTATGGGAAACCCAACAATCATGGAGTGGAAACTAAATGAGCACCTGCCAACACCCTTATTATAGCAACATTTTTAAAAACTAGCTATGACTGTCTGTAAAGACTGCAAGCTCTACCTTAACAGGTAGCTCAACTAAGTTACCAACTAACATCAGCTTGTTATAGTTGTGTTATCCAATATAAAGCACACAGCAAATGTTTTTATATTGTAGTTTTAATAAATTTACATATAAAGTTCACAATAACTGTAAATAAATGTAGGGAGAACTGTTTTAACTGTAATTATCAATAATTTACATTACTTTAGCAGCAATGGAATCCATTTTTCCTTTTTTGTTTTATGTCATAGCAACTGGATCAGGTTATACATATTTGCTTAGTATTTTTGTGTGAATGCTGTGATACCTTGAAACCATGGTATTTTTTACTCAGGGTTATAACACTACAAGAATCTTAAGGTGTACATATTCATTCAGCTACACAGTGACATTAAATTGTTTGCTCAGAGCAGGAAGAACAGACTACATACCTTGATTTTTGTACTCTACAGATAACCAACATTAAAATGTTCTCTTGTGTAAGCAAAAATTTGGTTTTGAATAAACCATAGCACCATCAACAAATCTGTTTATGATTCCTGATAAGACTCAGCATTGCCGTGCCGTGCATTACATGATGCATTTTGGAGGATAGATTTGAGGAAAAAGAAGACAGCAGAAAGGACTGAATGAAAGCAGCTAAGGTGTAGTTGTTAAATTGCACACAATAGAAGAGATGTCTAGTGGAGACTGTGTGAAGATAAGCTTGTTAGCAGACCAAAAGGATCAAATCTTAACGTTTGTGCAGAGGACTAAGGAGCAAACAAGCAGCAGAGTCGGAGAAAGAGGGACAAGGACAGAATAGACAGCAGGACGACAGCTAAGGAGGAGTGTGACAGGCAGGAGAATGACATGCGCGATAAGGCAGAGTGACACAAATGTCGCCAAGCTAACCTTTAATGCACTCTCACTCCTCTTCTCTTGTACTTTTACCTCTTCTCTTCTTCTTCTTTCTAGACCCAAAACCTCGGAGCAATGGACACCAAATGAGCAGCATGGAAGCCAACGTGTACCCTTCAGCAGCTAGCTTTGCACACCTAACCACCTCCACCATCTCCAGCCATCCACTTCAGCCAGGGCTCAGCCTGCAGAGTTGAGGTTGGGGTTGCCTGGAGCCGCCTGCAGAAAACAGAGATAAGCAGGCCTCAGAGGAGTCAACGTGCTACCAACCAGTCGATGTGTTGAGCAATTAAGCTGCTTGAACTTCATCCGAAATGAAATATGATGCAGTGAAGCTCGAGCATTGGTACGGAGCATTTGGATGTGTACGAATTTATCGGCTGGATATTTTGTTGAGATTATGACACTTTGGGCGCACTTTCGAGTTGGGTCACTTTCTCACCACAAGTTTGTGGGCGACAGCGAGTAATTGAACCCCCCCCCCCCCCATTGCTTTTATTTATTTTGATTTTTTTCAAATGAACAGCTTCTGTAATTTTCCTCAAATTTCCTGTTCTTTCTCTCACATTGCAGAGAAATGCATTATGAAGCAGCACCATTCTTCTTCATCCTCCCTCAGTGACGGAGAGGGAAGAGGGACAGACTGTCCAGAATAGATAACGAGTAAGGAGACAGCCACCGAGCAAAGGGGGGAAAGGCGGGATAAAGCAGAAAACAGAGGGACAAGTGAAGAAAATAACAGATGAAAGGAGACAGACAGAAGAGAGAGAGCCAGAGAAATAAACAGAATTAAGTAGGGTTGTCTACAATCCTTTTTTTAGATTTTTTTTTGTAATTCGTCTGGGTTGTGTTGGAGGGTAGTTAACGCCATGGGCAGGGGAGGGCTCAGGATTTCAGCCAGATTGGGGGCTTGAGCAGAAGGTGAGGTGTATGTCTGGTCTGAACCTGCCGGCTCCTCATGTTGGTGTTTGAACTAAACTATGGCCCTGTAAACAGACACCTGTAAGGACTGACAGAGAAGCTCTGAGACAGAAAGGAAGACAGCTACACAGCCTAAGTGTCAGGCAAAAAGGCAGCAGACATCCAGAGCTGGCAGAGCTGACATTCTGTATTTCATTGTCATTCCACTCAGTGTTTTTAGGGAAGGTAAGAAGATGAGAAGAGGAGCATTCCTGTGTTTGTGGCTCCTTCAGCATCAATCTAAGTCCATACTGTTGAACTGAAAAAAACAAATATACAGCACAGGGGGAGGGGGGTTATTGCTAAAAAGGAAATCCCGGTTGGAAAGAGAGAGGGTGGGTGGCAGACAGAAACAGAGCGAGAGAGCAGGTGTCAGGAATCCTCCCCTTCATCTGCTTGTCATTTACTCCTTTATGCTTGCTGGTCGTTTGGCACAGGGATTGATTTTCTGATGCTGGCTTTACTCCTCCTATAAGCCCTCTACGATCACTTGGTTAAAGCAAGACTGAGGAGAGCAGAAAAAGACCACAACAAAAAAAGGGAAAAGATGGAGCCCTTCTCATTGACTGATTTTTCACCCCCCCTTTTTCCCATTTGTCGAGATGGCCTCTTGTTATTTTTTCTCTAAGTAAAGGGAAAGAAGAAAAACACCCACCCAATCAATCCCTCCTTCTGTTTGTACACAAGAACTGAACCCCTCCTTACATCAGCTGTTTCTCTACATGGATTATTTTTTCCTCTGAGTTTTAAACACTGGATTGCTCAAGATTTTCTCTATACGTCCTCCCCTCCAAAGATACAGGGTAAACTCCTCTAACTCCCCCGCCGGCATCCATTCCCTTCACCCCTCGGCTGAGGTGCAGGAACTCTGTGGTCTCGGATCCCAGTGCCCTCGTTGACTCACCACTACAGCTATAATATGACACGGCCCCTCTGACACTGTCTTATTCATTCTGTAAGTAAGCCTCTTTCTATCTATCCATGAATGTATGTCTTCACATGCTTACTACAGGTCATTAGCATTCATTAAGCTCATGTATTGTGAGGCGCAGGAGTGGTCGTTCTTACTGTAGCGCTTGGGTTTATGGTTCCTTCACAGCGGATCTGCTTTTCTGTGCTTCCTCTGCTTCAGGCAGAGTGTGTATGTGTGTTTCTGTACTTGTGTGTGTGTTTGTTTGTGTGTATGTGTGTATGTGTGTGTGTGTGAGTGTGAGAGAGAAACACAGAGTTTGATCTTAGATTCAAGCTTGCAAGAGTCATAGTGTCAGAATAAGGCACATGGGGTGCTTCCCTTTGGATTTGTGACCCCCCAGGGTTAATTTGGACTAATTAATGAGATTTATTTTGCACATTTTCAGGTCTGTTTTAATATACTTACTCTGCTGAGGGTAAAATGGAAAGTGGATGCTTCAGCTACTGAGAAGGACTCACTTACTACTTCTTTACTGCCAACATTTCACATTTAATGTCTTGCAAAGGTATTCATACTCCTTGAACCTATCCAGATTCTCTCATTACTTCAATACATTTTATACTGCTGGATGTGATGGACCCGTACAAAGTCGTGAATGAATTTGAGGTAGAAGAAGAAGATGCATGTTTTTTAAGATTTTCAGCTTTACTTACTGCAATACCCCTAAATGAAGAGAAGATTAGTGTACAAACAGCATCGTGAAGACCAATGAACACAGCAGATAGGTCAGGGAGAAAGTTCTGGAGAAGTTTGAATGCATCATCCAAAACTGGAAAGAGAGTCGCTCAACTGGAAACTCACAAAGACGTGGCTGTCCACCTGAACTGAGGGCAAGGATGACATTAATCAGAGAAACAGACAAGAGTCATGTGGTAACATTGGCGGTTCTGCAAAAACGACAGCTCAGGTGGAAGAATATGTTTAGACAGCCGTTAGTCATCCACTCCACATATCTGACCCTTCTGGAAGAGTTGCAAGTCTTGTAGGGCAGTGGTCCTTTACTCAGTACTGCATGTTTTAGGTGTTTACCTGCTGCTGCATACCCAAGTTAAATGAATGGGTAATTAACAGGTTTCCTCAGCACTTGGTGTCAGCCAGAGGAGGTATTGCAATCATTTGAATTAGTTGAGTTGGAGCAGGGGCACATCTAAAACATGCTGAGAGTGGGCCTTAAGGTCCAGGTTTGGGGACCACTGATGCAGGGGAAACAAACTTTTGTAAAAAGAAACTCTTGTCAGAAGAGACTACAATTGACCTTTTTGGCTTTCATGCAAAACACTGTCTACGGTGGAAGACCAAAACTGCATGTAAGCAAACATTCAGCAGGGTGAAACAGCAGTGGCAGCATCATGCAGGAGAAATATTTTTTTGAAAAAATCTGGGGAAGCTGCAAAAGAGACAAGACCGGATCTTTCAGTTGTACCATACAGCCAGAGCTACAATGTTATAATTTAGATCAACGCATGTTCATGTATCAGAATGACCCAATCAAAGTCCAGAGATAGACCGAGGTTCTGTCGCAAGACATTTATACTGATGCTTACAAACTCTTCCTAATCTGACTGAGTTTGAGATAGTTTGCTGTGAAGAATGGACACATTTCAGTGTCCCGATGTGTAGACTTGCATCTGTAATTGCTTCAAAAGAAGCAGGGCTGATTAAAAATGCATACTAATCTGCTTTTGTCTATCACCTACAATATAAACAGAATACATTTAATATTTTCATTTTAATTTGACAAAATGTGGAAAAGTACAATGAATGACAATGAATGAATAGTATTACGCTATGGCCCTGTATTTTTTTCAATTTTCTGAATCTTCAAATGAGTTGCTTGAATGAAACTCAACACTTATCTACAACCCCTGCAATGTACTGCATAGTAGTAAGCTCATCTATCTCCATGGCCAGATCTTTATACACTCGCACAGTCACCAGGCCCTCAATCAAGATAGTACCTTCAAACAGACCAATGAACTGTGAATAACGCCATTATGCAAACTCCCAGCTCTGAGAATTTCACAGAGGAAAGATTTGAAGGGGTATAAAAGGAAAAGAAAACGAGGGAGGGTAAATAACTATCCCTACAGAAGAACAAGAGGAGAAAGAAAATAAGAGAGGAGGCAGAGAGAGCGTGGGGCAGAAAACAACATAGAGGCAGACACAGAGGAGGACAGGCGAGAAACAGCGAGGAAAATGGGAGAGCATGGGTAGAGCGGGGCCGCAAGGCAGGAAAAGACCTCTGCTCCATGGGAGCACTCTGATGGGCTTAGCAAGGGCCCGCATTGTTCACGCTGTTGGTCAGCCTCTCAGAATTAAGCTTAACTAAATAATACGATTACTGCAGCTGCACACTGATAACATGCTGGTGCCGATCCCCTTTGTCACTGTCAGAAAGCCCAGAGAAGAGGGGAGGAGTGGCATACGATGGCATCAAAGGCATGACAGAACCGACTACATTACACTGTCACAAGGGCCTGAGCTTCACAACATGGCTTCAGAAAAACAGATGAGAGCTGGTTTCACTTTTTATCTAAAGAGTATCCATGCAGACAAAGATACTGAGGAAAACATGGTTTCTCCACAAATAAATACACAATGTGCTATCGTGTAACAACAACTCATTTATATCTTCTTCTCTCTAATGTTGCACTTTCAGATCCAAATGCTGCATATTACCTGACTGAACTTGTGTAAGCATAAACAACCGCTCTAACAGCCAGACATCTGGCCCCTTAGCTTTGTGGTTAACACTGCATCCTCTGTGTGGGCTTTTTGTTTTATGTTTCTCTGCTTGACAGCTTTGACACACATTCATGCGAAGTTGACCTTGCGGTGTGAAGTGTAATAAAAGCTAAAATCCCAAGCTATGTTGCACATCGATACATGTTCTCCTAGCAGCAGATAAATAGTCATCCATCCCATGGGAAAGACAGGGGGAAACAAGCAGGCAGCAGATACCACTGTCCGGCTTGTCCCAGCAGAGGTGGAATACATCTTTCTGTAGTCCATGGCTCCCAGAGTAGTGAGCTAATATAAAGGCTGGCCTGGGTTCAGCCCCCATCCTAGGAGATATGAAATACATCCACTCTTCTCTCAGCAGGAACAACCATTTACCTGCAGAGCTAAAGATTAGCTTAGAGGAACAATTGAAAAGACACATTTACCATGTGATGGTGTGTCATGGGAGTAACAGAAAACATTTGAGATCTGAGGTCACACAATGAAATCAGAATGTTATGAAGCACAAATCTTACTTTCTGTTCCTGTGCAGAATAAAGTCCTTTTTTAGATCCCATGTTCATACATATGCAGCTTTTACACATTTATTTTAGCATATCTCGCCCAGTTTTGCACATTTAGAGACCAACATTGTAACATTTCTTCCTTGGATTAGCAGTAATGTTTATATTTGGATTGGGCCTGTCTAACATATCAATGTGCTTTGATTTAAACTATTGTACGTTTTGGACCTCTGACCTACTGGAAGGTGAAACTCCACCCAGGTCTGAAGTCTTTAGCAGTCTCTGAGGTTTTCCTCCATGATATCCCTGGGGTTTAGCACTATTCTTCTGCTCATCAGCTTCCCTGTCCCTTCTGAAGGATAAAAAGCATTCCCACGGCATGATACTGCCAC
Source organism: Girardinichthys multiradiatus (assembly GCF_021462225.1). Taxonomy (NCBI): domain Eukaryota; kingdom Metazoa; phylum Chordata; class Actinopteri; order Cyprinodontiformes; family Goodeidae; genus Girardinichthys; species Girardinichthys multiradiatus. The sequence goes on from NC_061796.1 coordinate 32,671,133, forward strand.
CACCATGTTTTATGTTGGGAAGTTGTGTTTAGAGTGATGTGCAGCGTTAGTTTTCCCACGCACATGACATGCAAGACTAAAAGTTCACATTTGGTCTATTTTGATGAGAGAACCTTCTTCCATATGTTTGCTGCGTCCCTTATATAGTTTGTGGCAAACGGGGTTTTTCAACAATGGTTTTCTTCTTGCCATGCTAATATAAAGCAGATTTGCGTAATGCACAACCAATACCCTTGTCAACAGATTCTCCCATCTGAGCTGTGGATCTCTACTCCTCCAGAGTGACCAGGGACCTCTCGGCTGCTTCTCTAATTGATGCTCTCCTTGCCCAGCATGCCAGTTTAGGTGAATAGCCATTTATTGGTAGTGTTGCAACTGTCATATTTTTTCATTTATGGATGATAAATTGAACAATGGTCTTTGAGATGTCTATTGCGTTCCTTTGTCTTTTCTGGTCTTCCTAATAGACCCCTGATTTATACAGAAATGAATTGTGATACTATTTTATAATTAGGCAATTTCTGAAGGCAACTGGTTGCTCTAGATTTAATTTAGGGGTCTGTGAATGTAGTAACATAAAATGCCAAATTTCTAAAGGTTTTTTTTAATGTGTATTTATGCTAGATTACATGCACTGTGCTAAAAGAGTTCAGACATGTAGAAACAGGAAGGCAAGAAGTGAGTGGAAAAAATAAGCAGTAATGTGTTTGAATCGGTTGGTCTTTCATTTGTAAGGTCATATATGAGTAGAAATCTGTAGTGCTGCAACATTATTTCAGTTTTTCCTCTTGACCTATTCTAAACTGTGCCATAAATTCACATGGTTCATGTAATAACAATTTACTCTGAATTTTAGAACCTCTCATTATCCTGGTTTGTTCTGCTCAGATCTCTTCAGATCACTGATCCAGTCATTTAACAGCGCCCTGGAAGCAGCTGCTACATGCTCTAACTAAACAAGAGATGCTTTGGCTAAATGCTTTGAAAAGCATTTTGGAGAAGTAGATAATTATTATGTTATCAACACTAAATCTATCATTTTGTCATCAACCTAGGAGTGTGACTGGCTTTTTCTATTGCAGCCCATGATTCCTCCCAATAGAGTCTCTGACAGCGCCTACTCCAGCAGTGAGCCGAGCTAATTTTGGGATATGAGATCTCCTCAAACTCTGAACAGCACTTAAGTTTCATCCATCAATCCTCCGCCAATGGACCACCACACTAGGCACTGCAGCCTGCACTAAACCTTTGCACCACGCTGAACAAATGAAAATGGCTCTGCATGCCTAGTTGTTTGACCGGTCCTGCTTGCTTCAGGCCAGCTGGCCTTGAGGGGGAAGATGGAGTGCGTGTGTATGAGCAGAGTGACAAGAAGTGGACATTAGGACACACATGCCCTTTCCATAATGTGCTCCCGGCTGGGCTGTTTGGCTGGCCATAAAGTGAATGCTGCTAATGGCCTCTCCGTTAATGGAGTCATTAAGACTGGATTGCAAGGAGATAAAGGCAATGTGTATAATGTGTGTGATTCGGAGTAGAAGTGTGATCATTTGTATATGTGTACAGTTACTGCAACCATCTAGTGAATTTGTATTTATTCAACTCTTTGCTACATACTCACCAGATAACACTAAAGCTGACTCTGGTGCTGTTGTGCATTAGCATTAGTGGAAAAGGTCAGTTTTCTGTCAGTGTAATTGTAACATGGTCTGAGGCTCAGCTAATCAGTCTTAACCTGGCTTGTTCTAATCATCCTGCTGGCTGAGGCTCTCATCGTGGCAGAAATAATGCTTCACAGCAAGATTGCTACTACCTTGTGTGGATGTTGGAGTGACAAATGCTGATAGGCTTGATCTTAGGTCAGTTCAGGACTCGTTCTCAAGAGAATGTAGCAGGGATGGAGAAAAGCATTCTGGGTAGCCTTGCGTGTTGTTTTCATGGTGGCATGACTGCTCATTACATCCATGTCAGTCTTTTGAATCTTACCACAGGGTTAGCTTATGTCACCATCGTGTCTTGAGATCCAGTCGGTCTGGCCAGCCTTATTCATTTCTTTTATTCTACAAGAAGCTGCATGGGAAAGTTAGCTTGCAGGCAGAAACAGCCTTAGATTACTTTTTCTAATTAAGCAGGGATAAGACAGTGACTCAGGAGGATAGCACGCTAAATCTGTCACTTGTTTTCATTTGTTTTTGCTCTTTAAACACTCAAATAACTGTCATATTTTGCATTTATTTAATATTTGCAAGCAGACCTCAGCCTTTTCTGCCACACACGTATTTATGAGTGCATGATTGATAGCTGTCTATTTGGCACATTCTCTCACCTGAGCTGTGGATCTCTGCAGCTCCTCTCAAGGCAACATGATATCAGTTTAAGTGGACAGGTGTTCAATGCTTGGGATATGATATTATAATCCAAATCTGCTTTAAACCTCTCCATATCAAGGCAGCTGTATTCACACTGAGATTAAATTACAAGGTGACTCCTTAAGGACATTTTATTTAGGGTCTATTAGCAAAAAGGGTTCTGACTAGAAATGCGTGCCAACATTTTTATTTGGACAAATTTCTGAACCTTCACAATTATAGGTATCAGTTCAGTGGAAACTCCCATCAAGATGAATTCACTCTGGCTGGAGTAAAGACATTATATTTTATTACAGTGTTAACTTTAATGTTGTTTAACTGTTTATTCTGCTTTTATGTTTGGAATTTGTTCAACGGCCATTCAGGTAACAGCATCTCTAACCTGAGTGTGGGAAGCTCATTTTCCACCTTTCACTACATCTCCTGCTGAGCGTCAGGTTGCCTTGTGATGTGTTAATGATTCTCATCCTGTCTGCAGCTATGACTTAGACTCTGCAGCGTTCTGTAGAGAAACTTTTTTAGGTAATTAGACACACTTAACTGATTAAACAATGTTAGACTTAAATGTGGTATAGTGATGTTTTCCAGTTCACACATAAAATTACACTGCTGCAACAATAAAAGTAGATCTGTCAGATAATAAATTAATGTTTGTTATTAAGCGCAGCCAACACAGAACATTGTTCTCTTAAATCATCTAAAAGAAACCTTTTTTCTTTTTGAAACCAGTGCTTTTATAAAATTATCTAAGGTCATTATAAGATTAACCAAACACTAATGGCTCACATCTTTAATGTTCCCTGAATTAGGTAACAAAAGGTCTGTTTCTTTCCAGCCAACCATCAAAGCAGTTTTTTTCCCCATTTACAATAAAGCAATAATCAGCTCTGTATGACACCAATGTTACTTAAAAAGACTGCACTTAAGCTGGGAGACATCATCAGTTGAGCCATCTTTAGTCATATCAAACTTAGGTCTAAGAAGGGATGTTTTAATTTTGCTTTTTTTTTAATAATGAGAATTTGCTGATAGAAAAAAAGCCTGAAAGTTAATTAGAAAATGTTTCTCTCAGAATTTTGTATTTTTATTAGTTGTGTACCATAAACCTCAAACATAAAAGAAATAAATTGAATGAAATATATTACTGTGTGTCTAATGAAACTCTATAAAAGTTTCACTTTTCAAACTTCCAACTTCTCAAACTTCTCGTGTTTTAAAGGTGTCAAAGTTGTCAGTTTTTCAAAAAATTTGTCTTGGTGTTCTTGAGCATGGAGCCTGAGCTTTGTTGGGTTTTCTGAGACCTGATCACTAGTTATTAACAAGTGGATTTTTGAGTCAAAAGACTGCAATCAGCTGCACCAATCAGAAGTATTAACATGCAAGTCACTTCCAGCTCAGCTCTCTCAGTCCACATGGTGATGCACCAGCTGATTATGGGGCGCTGCCTGATTTTTAAACTGCTGCGTATTTAATTGACTCAATAAAACGTAATGCTCCGAACGGGCCCATATCATGTCATCATGATGAAATAAAAAAAATAAACTATAATAAGAGATGTGATTAATTAAGACCAACTCTGTGGTTTGATAGTCCTTAGATTTCCATGGATATGTAGGTAGCTTGTGGGGCTTGGAGACATTTTGTCTTTTTAGCCGATTCAAAAACTTGGATGTAATGCCGACCCTGAGCTGTTGCTCCCTGCTGTAAACCGTGCACACGGAGCATCAATAAATAGCGGAGAGTTATCTACATTGGTGCCTTTTTGAAGCATAACTTTCTTGTCAGCCGGGATGTAAAATCATACTTTGAGAATAATGTAAATTCATTCACTCAGAGAAGGATGTGTTGAGTATAAGCAAATGTGTAGGTGTGCCTTATGTAAAATTAAGTGCTTTGCAAGAGAAAACTTCTTGAAGGTTTTGACACCTTCCATGTTTTCTCCTTTATTGAAACGGAATAGTTGCAGCGCATCACCTGAGACGCTAATTTAAAATGAAGGACACATTTTTTTATTAATTTTTTTAGTTTCTTGGTATTTGATGTCATTCACAATATTGTTTGACTAGTTTTATTCCAAATTCCCCCCAAGCTTTTCATTTCTGCAGGAATTTATGATGTAATTTATTTATTTTCTTTGGCTTACTGAAGTAACTCCTTGCCAAACACAGAAACACAAAGCCAAATGTTAAATGTATTATAAATGTGCATGATGAACTCCATTAATATACAAGGATGTTTCTGTGTTTTGTATCTGTAAGTTTAAGTATATTTCTGTTGAATAATTTAACTTAGGCTTTGTCTTTGCTCATATTCTTCATATTTAGCTCTGTTGTTTCACCTGCATGTATTTGCAGATGAAACACAGTTGGTGGTCTGTATAGCTGTTATTATGACTAGCATTAGTGTGTAGTCGATGCCAGGGTCGATGTGTTTCACACGGGGAACCCGGAGGTCATGCTGAGCTCCACAAAGTATTTCAGTCTGCATATGAGAGGGTCTTTGATCCGAAGTAAAGAAGGCTGAGAGAACACATACTCGGCTGATCCAACGCAGGAGATACCAGCCTATTAGCACCTTCAGTCACCCTCAGATCAGCTATTGGCAGGTCAGCGGTGGAAAGCTGTTTCAGCTCCAGGATAACTGGGGACGCAGGATATTGTGTGTTTCATTTAAAAGATGCTTGGTTCAAGCTGTTAAGCCCTTAGGCATTAGTTAGGATGCTTGGGTATTAGTGATAGATTTATGGTATTAAAAAGCAGGTGCTCTGCAGGCTTTAATTTTTTTCAGGTTTATTTAAAGATTATATTGCAAATTGTTTTAGCCTTTAGGGAGCAATGTTGAGACTGTCATGCAGTTATTTTAGAAAATTTGAACACCACACACATATGGACTACATTTATAGGCACCAATGGTGAAGATGTATAAAAATCCTCAAAATGAATTCATCTTTTGTTGCTGGAACATGATCTCACAAGGAAAGATTCTTTGTTTGAAATTAAAATCTTTATTTTAAACAAATAAAAGAAACATTACAACAAAACTTTCATATTCAGTATGAAAAGGAGTAGGAAGAAGCCACTGCTTATTAAATCCTACCCCCAATTAACTCGTCCAGTGTTTACATTATGAATTTCAATCTAGAATGTAGAATTCAAACACGTCCCTCGTTATAAATGAGTACACATCTAATTTGTCCTCCATGTTACAATTTCTACACTTTCATAATGTAACGTTTATCAATTATTTGTCAATTATTTTATTGTTTTGCAGTCTACACCGTCTTTTCTCATTTAATTTGAGGTCATTCTTTCAGTGGGAAAAGCTAAAATGACATAGGTGCTTATTTCTCTCGCCACGCTTCAAAATGGGAAAGACAAAAATGCAATATAAATAATGCGGATGAGTGTTGATCTTTAAAACTCAGGAATTTGATGTAAGCTCATTCAAAACAACTATTACAAAGATTGGAACAAGTGTGACAAAACTTGAAGAGGGCCTGCGTTTATGTTGTCATCATGTTCAATGAGGAGGAACCTTTCCAAAGCTTAGTATTGTCATAAGTGCGGTATTTTGTGGTGGACCAGAGGCAGACAAGCACGGAGGAAGCAGATTGGGATCAAAACTCCAACTTTAATAAAACGAGTTCACTCACATGAAGGCGTGGTGCAGGGTGACAAAATAATCCAGTAGACAGGGTATTTGAAAACAGAACTTAACAGAATCCAGAGCAAGGACAAAAATCCAAAAGAGACATCTCACGAGGACATGGAAGAGACATAACAACACCCCGTGGAACAAAGGCAAACTTAAATACAGACAAAGGTGGACAAGAAACAATAGGGCAGGTAATCAGAGGAACAGGGAACAGGTGACACAAGGAGGCAGAGGGAACAGGTGAACCTAATACAAGTAATTAACAAGACACCGAACAGACCTAAACAAAACTATAAACAAAGAATAAATAAAACATAAGAATCAAAAATAACATGAACTAAAGGAAACTGAGAAACTGGAGGGAACACAACAACCTAAGCACTAGCAAACAGAAACCATAAGGAAACCCAGACTACAAAAGTAAAGAAACCTTAGTAAACAACAACTAGAGCTAACCTATAAAGGAGAGGATGGAAGCCATTCTAAGAAAATAAACAGGAAAGAAACGCCAAGGGAAATAGGAGAGAAAACTGGGGGGCAGAATATAACCCAAACCAAAAACCACAACTAACATAAATACAAAACACAAGTAAGAACATCTAATTAAAAGGTAAACAAAAACACAAAACCACAAAACAGAGTCCAAAACATCACATCCTGACAAGTATTAGAGACCTGCAGCAAAAATTGTCCTCCTGGGGTCACCAATTTTCCATAACAACCATTAGATGGAAACTGTTGCTTTTCTGTCCTACCTGTCACAAACGTAAAGAGTTGGCTAATTGATCATAGAGGTCTAATTTTAACTGGGTTCTTTAATCAGATGAGACAAAGCTTGGGTTTTTCCGCCACAAACACTTCAGGTCGGTCTGAAGTAAAACAAAACGATTTTAGCATGGGGAAGGATTGCAGCATGGTGTTGAATCTGTGATGTTATGGGCCTGCTTCACAGCCTAACCTTCTAGCATTGTAAAATCTTAGCGCAGCAGACTTAGTGTTGTTCTGTTGGTAATGGTAATAGGTATACAGTATTAAAAACAATTTCTTTACTTGGGATTTTTTCCTTATTTAATAAATGTAATTAAAGGTTGGATTTGAATGTAATCATTAGAGTGAAATTATGCTTCTGCAATATGAGCTTAATTTATTTAAAGGCTTCTCACACATCTTTACCAGAGGTGCCAATTATTCTGGAGTGTGTTTGTAGTCCTGTTTCTGCCAGTTTGATAAATTCACGGTTGTTTTGTCTTTACAGACTCTTGGGAAAGATAGCTGTGTAGCTGCTAAATGATGCATTGTACTCAACACTTAGTCACTAACAATACCAGTTTCTTATAGCTGAGTGCAGTAGCATTTCTAATAAGGATTCACTGTAATGATTTTGGATTTCAGTGGGATCTTTCTGGTTAATTAAAGCCAAATCAACCACCTCATGTGTTTGGAAACCACACTGGGAGCGTTAAACCAAAATCATGAGCTTAAATATGCAAAACTGCTCATTATGACTGAAAAGAAAGGCTGAATTTAAGGAGATATTATCTACCCTTCCTGAGATCAGCCATTAAAATTTAATTTACTGTTTATCTAAAATATTTGTATGTCTTAACCACTGATAATAGGATTGATGGCAGAGAAAAACATGTGTCTCCTTATCAAAATCAATGCATCTAATTACTACTAATATGTTGTTTATCCCACAACGATTTTATACCTGATATTGTCAGGTTGTCTCTCTTTCTGTAAAATTAAGGGAAACCACACTGGCTTTAGTTGTGCCACCTGAAGAATAGAATATGAGCTCCCGCTGCTATCACTATTTTCCAGTGTCACCATCTTATCTGAATAGACCATAATCAGTTACCAGCAGTTGGCCAGCGATACTTGCCGATGAAATTCTGTCTGCAGTAATAACAACAGTGTCTCATAGGGGGATAACCTGCCCTATTGCTCATTGGATTTACATACAGCAGGTAATCATAGACTTCAGGCTGCCTCTGACTGATGGTGTGTGTCAGCACTGTACATGCAGCCTTTGTTTTCATTTGCCAGTCAGGCCTGTTGGGTGGTGCTGCTGCAGAAATCAATGTACCATTTGGATGATTGCAATAAAACCCCGTGTGTGTGTTTGTGCTTCATCTAAATACTTATCTGTGGGGCATCATCATTGCTGCCTCTATTTATCTATCTTACTCTGTGAAGCAGAGAAAACAGAGGGCACCTTTCAAAGGAGTCCACACTATTACAATAGCAACCTTATTTGCTCTTCCAATGGCTTTGATATTAAAACACTGTTGTACAGCAATCCATTTGAAAGGAAAACCTAAATTCAAACACATGCTAATAAAGAGAAGTGTGTTTGTACAGCCGTATCCTGCAAGGCCTCTCTGGTGAGGGAATACTGGAGGCAGAGGGAGAGGAGGAAGTGTGGGTAGAGGAGCCAGGAAGTAAAAGCTCAGCAAAAAGGTAAAAAGTCTACCATAGTGAGAAAATCTGCCTGGCTTAAGTTGAATTGGTCTACCATGCAATAGCAGTTGAAGATGGAAGCTCTGTGATGCTCACCTTTCAAGCTGCCCGGGCCAAAGCCACTACAGGGGAAATTCAAACAGATCAATTAAACAGCATGAGGGGTTTTATCTGCTGGGAGGTGTTTTCTTAACTACCTGCCTATACTTTTCTATATAGTCACCTGATTTTATCATCTCCATGACAGTATGTTTTTGAGGGGAATATATACAGATGCAGACAAATTTCGTGGGAGATGAGATGACCATGGAAGAAGGTTAATTTTGCATTTTGTTCAAATGTTTTAGATCATTATCCATTTTCAGTTTACTAGTAGAGTATTTAGAAGCTCCTAAAGTCTAAATTCAACAAAATCTTCAGTTAAACATATTTTAACTTGATTGGTTGGGGTGATATTGCTGTCATAGGCTACTGCATTAAAATGCAATTTTAAGGTTTTTTGCTCGAACCCATTTGTCTGTATTTTCAAGAATGAATGAAAGAAGCTAGACTATGAAATGCTGTTAAAGGGAAGAAGCAGAGCGAAAAGGTGTGTTGAAAACAAACAATCATCAGGAATCAAACAAACGGGTGAGCCCAGAGCAGCTTTTGTTTAGCTCTGATCCGAAGCCAAAACCTGGGAAGCGTGTGCAAGTGAGCTTGCACACGCTTGTGTGTGTCTGTATAGTTGAGCATGTGGGCACGGCAGCTGCTGAGTTGCTGTGTTTATCTGCATGGAAGCTTCACAGTAAATAATGCTCGAGCCCTGGCATTGAGACAGGTGCAGCAAGCCGGGCTAGAGGAGCCAGCTACTGTAACTTCCAGAAGAGAGAGCGAGGGGTGGAGGTGCGTGGAGAGCAACTCAGCCGAAAGTGCCAACCGGACAATCTTTTGAAGTATCCCACATTGGCATAACATGAATAAAGATGAGGGAAGTCTGTGTTTCCAGCAAAGCAGGACAGAGGGGGTGATGCTCATTAGAGAGCAAGTGGCCATGTTGATGAAAGACCTGTGGCCGAGATCATTTATTGCATGGAGAGACCCTGCATGTATACCCGCTCGTATTTATCGTTTTAACCCTTATGTAGCTAATGACCCATGCACTGATCGGAAGCTTCAAATAATCAGAGATTATTTGCCTTTCTGCGTTACAATTGGTGACCAGTTATATTAGCGACCACCAAATTTAATCCTTTCTCTCCATTTTTATTATAACATAATCCGAGTTTTACTCAGGATGAACATGAACTCCATGTCTTCTTTCAGGTATTGGAAACAAAAAGATGGTAATGTCTATTACTGGTGATAATGTGAGTGCAAATCACACAACTCCCTCAAGTTCTTCAGCTACAAATTATAACTCCTCTATAAACACTTGGAATATTAAACCCAGCGCTCCCCCAAGGCTGAGAATATGAACCAGCACCTTTATAAGTGCCTGCAGCCGAGTGGAGCGCTGGTGTGATTTGAAATCCTGCCTGGTGAACAGCTAATACACTCACTGGAGTCTGATAGCCTCTAGTGTGGCATGCTGCTGGTTATGAATAACCCTGTGCAGATCTTGCTCTCCTCCATATCACAGTGGGTGAAATGCACACTCCTCTCTGCCTCTCCATTAGTCTGTTCTTTGCAATGTTTTTTTTTTCCCAAGCTATCTGAAGATGTGTCAAAGCGTAGATTTCGGCTGAAAGCATTAGAGGAATCAGTAACCCTTAAGTCTTTTTGAGGCAAATCAGGGGCGGAGATTAAGCAACATGTGTTAAAGGGAGACAGCAGGAGAAATTTTGTTTTGATCTTATAGACATCTATATAGATATAGTCTTATAATAGTGACTTAATCCATTTTTTACAGTACGCAGATGTCTGTCTTCCTTCCCCGCACACTTGGCAGGATCCTACATACACACAAATCTACGTTTAGAGCCAGGGGCACACACAGACACTTTCAATTCTCAGCTAATAAATGATATTTCAATGTGGTCTTCATAAGATGTGTTTCATCATCTTTTAAAAATGCTCTGGTCTGATGGTTAAATTCAAAACTATTTTTATAATGCCCGTACTTTTATTACATTACCGCCACAAACCTCAGTGTACTTTATTGAGCTTTTATGTGAAACACCAACACAAAGCAGTGCATATGAGTTTGATGGCAAATTATGCAAGGTTTTATGCAAGTCTTTTGAGGTTGGTCTTTTTCAACTTCACACACTTAGAAACCAAACTTTTGCATATTTTTCTTTGCAAAATAGCTCCTGCTCAGTCAGACTGAAATTCTTCTATAAATGCTAGATTTGTGGAGCACATTAATAATACTGAACTGGGGATCTCTGCAGCTCCTCCAGAGTTACCCAGTGGCTCTTGGCTGCTTGCTTGATGAATGCTTCCCAGCATTCTATCTGGCCTATCAGCTTAGGTGGACGGCCCTGTCTTGGTAGGTTTGAAGTGCTCTCTTCTTTTGTCTAAATTTCATTTAGGGGCATCACAGTGGGGGGAGGGGTGGAATACAAATACACATCACACTTTTTAGGCGATTATTTCTTAAAGTAACTGAAGACCATGTATGGTTTTCCTTCTACTTCACAATTATGCACAAAACCGTGTTTTTGTAACACATAAAGTCCCAATAAAACACAATGAAGTTTGTGTTTGTAATGTCGCAAAATGTGACAAAGTTCAATGGCTTTGAATCATTTTGCAAGACACTGAGGATATTGTCCTACTAAGACCCAGATTAGGAAGCAACGCCTCAAGTTTGCAGCTGAAGTGTTGAGGCAAATCCTTCACTGGCGTATCACCGCTCAGTGCTATGATTTGGGGTTGTTTGGTTTTTGGTTGTGGGTTTTTCCTCTTATGTTTCTCACAGTTAAGGTTTTGAATCATGCTTCTGTTTATTATTTTCCTGGTCATGCTTTAGTTTTTGTCTTCTAGTTCATGTTTTGTCAAGTTAGGTTTTTGGATCTGGTTATGCTTTAGTTTCATGTTTTTCAAGTTATGTTTCTATTAGTTTGTATCCTTGAATTTCTGTTTTGCTCCAGTTACGTTGTTTTCTCTTCTGTCTGTCAATTAACTTTATTCGGTTCACCTGCACTAAGCAAATCAGTCTCCTCGTTTCACCTTGTTCTTGTTCTATATATACACATCTGTTCTGTTCATTCCTCGCGGAAACATTATGGATCACCATCTCTATTCATGTACTGTCCTTCGTCCATGCCAAGCCTGTCTTGCCAGCCTGTCCATGTTTGTTTTTTGCCACCGTCTTCTTCAGTAAGCTTTTGTTCATTAAATCCTTTCACTTACCGTCATGCTGCCTGCTCGTCTGCATTCCGGGGCCCTCCGTTACGCAAGTACTGACACTTAGAGTCTAAATAGATTCATTATAAGTGCTAATGACAGGTGTTTGTTCATGTTTGTTTTCCGGTTTAAATTTGCTGAGAAAAGCCTGCCAACTCTAGCAACAAATGTTGAACTGTGAAATCATTGTCGAAAGATGTGTCTTGTCTATTACAGGGTGAATGTTTAATTTAATAAAAATGAATTCACATCCAACATTTCATATGCATTGATACATTAGTTTAATGACACTGATGTTACTGACTCAATTTAGCCAGTTAAGCTACATGAGTGTAAGAAGTAATTTTGTCCTTTCAGTCATTATCTTTCCCATCACACTCTGTGATTGCATAGACCAATTAAAATGAATTAAGCCCCCAACCAGTTTACCCTTCTGCCACCAGATTGTTGTGTCATTTATTGAGCATTATGGCAGCCTGAGTTTGCTCTCCGTTGTTTCTGCTCCATGCTCTGGGGCTGCCGAGTAGTAATTGTGTTTCTTGCTGCGTGGTAATGCGGCTCTCTCTGCTCCTTTTGGGTCTGTATTGAAACCTGGATCCTGTCCCTCTGGAGTTGCTATCTCCCTCTGTATCTGAGGAACCGATGGTATCTCTCTACCCTCCTGTGTATTTCTTCCTCTCCTACTGAATTATCAATTCTCCCACTGCTGTTCTCATAGCTCTTTCACATCTTTTAATATTTCACCTTTGTCTTTCTTGTCTCCCTTCCTTATCTTCCCTTTCACTGGCATATTTCCTCCATGTCTTACTCCCATTCGTTTGTCTCTTTGTCACAATTCATATTTGCTTCTTATCTGTCCACCTCAGTCACTCCCCTCTGTCTCACTTCAGGCTGACTTGCTATCCTAAAGTTGCTTTGCATGTCTCCGGCCTGAAAGCATCAGACTGTAACTCGCTAAATTGGAAAGCTATGTTGAAGCAACAAACACGCATGAGAAACTCTTGACTTAATAGACAAACCTCAACTCATTGTAATGGTCTTTACATTCATTAAGCCCTTTTTTAATCTTTCTCCTGCCCACTCTTTCCTCCCTCCGTCCCTTACTATCTTCCTGTGCCCTGTTTGTCTTCATCCCAGCAGCCTGGCCTGCACTCTTCTGCTTCGGGTACTTCAGCTTTCCCTCGGGTCTGGTGTAGTCTTTTTTCTCTCTTCCTCATCCCTTCTGTGTCCCCTCTAGCTTGAGCTGTCCAGTCTGCTTCCTCCAGCCGGCTGAAGTAAAATGGTAAAATGGTAGTAACATCCAGCCATAAATCAACCAGGCTGAAAAGCATCACCAGGACTGTTTCCATCTTTTCGGCACCCTCACCTGATCCTTTCTGTGCGCTTCACCTTTGTTCCTGGAGGGAGCAAGGGGCAGGAAAAATGACGACAGAAACATGGGCTTCCAAAGAAGCTGGGGAAGGATAATGACAGCAAAAATCTGTTTGTGTATTTATTCTGTGCATATAGTTGTGATTTTTTAAAATGAGACTTTTGAAGCTGTTACTGGTGTATGAAGGCTACTTGCTGTGTATTGTCCTTTAGCTGGGGGACAAAGCTCTTAAAGACAGAAAAATAAAACCTTGTGTCAGCACATACTTATTCAATGATGTGTGTATAGGCACATTATGCTAAATACTCTCTGCAAGCACTGGTACCCTAGCTACAGACTTATTTAAAAGCCTGAAAAAAGGTTATTTCTTTCTAATATTTTTTTATCTAGTAAACAATTTATGTGTTGATTTTGGCTATACGTTTTGAATCATTATCCTGCTGAAATACCCAGAGACAAGCCATCTTTAGCTTTCTGGCAAAGGTCAACAGATTTTTATTTATACTCTCCTGGTATTTCAAAAAGCTCATGATGCCATGCCCTTTAACAAGAGACCCTGGAAAGCAGGCCCAATGCATTAAAAGGTCCTTCACCATACTTAACAGTAGGCATGAAATCCCTTTCAACATTTTCTTTTTTTGTTTCCCTCCAAACACTCTGGAGTATTTGTTGCCAAAAACCTCAATGTTAGTCTAATCTGACCAAAGCACAGGGTAAAATGTTAGAGACAATGTACCTGTTGTGGCCAATGAGTATTAAATAACCAGAATCAAGTGAGCAAGCTGTGTATGATTTGTATTTATTACAGAGAGAGGACACACACATGGCAGCATGCATATGTGCTCTGAGCTCTCTGAGTTTGTCTCACCCAGATATACCGTTACAGTGTCATAAAACAACAGAGGATGAGTCTTCGATTCTCAGCACTAATATATCTGTTTCTCATTTGCACAGAGAACTTATCAAGATCAAAGCTGTCCTCTTTACATCAATCACAACCCTCCCCCCCTTTCTCATCTTGGGGTCAAAAGACCAGACCATCTGTGCTGAGCTCCATCTTTAGTACTAGTAACTCACAATGAAAAAACTTCAAACCTACAGTTCAAGCAATCCTTTCAATCTTTACATATAATAGCTTTGTATTATATAGTCCTATTACAGTACCATTTATTAAATTCCCTACATTTATGTGTGACAGTAGGATAGAAAAGATTTTTTCTAGGATTCCTCCCCCAAGAAGATGTATGTAGATGGTGTCTAATGGTTGTTTTTGGAGACGCAGTGACCCCAAGATTGACTGCTTGCTCCAACTATGTGCTCTGGAGATTTTGTTTTATCTCAATTACCATTCTGCACACCTTTTTAACATGATTATTTTGTGAACCATTAAATGTTTTGGATCATTATTGTGTTGAAAGACCAAACTGATGTGCCAACGTTAGATTTCTGGCAGAGGTCACAGGATAATTATTTTAAATCTCCTGGTATTTCAGAGTTCATGATGCATTCTAACAAGGCTCTGTAGCATTAAAGGTTCTCCATCATACCTAACAATATACATTGGGGTGTTTTGCACATCTTTATTATTTGTTTCACACCAAATGCACCTGGAGTCTTAACCTCTTAAATAACTACAGCACAAGGTCCCAGTAGTGTTGACCAAATTTTGTTTAGTTGTGTTTTCACTGTAATATCTTGAAATGTATCAAATATTTTGCTATCGAATTGATAACATATTACAGATACAATGAATAGTATAATTAGACACATTTTAAGTGGGAAACAATTTGGCTACATTGTAAACTATGCATGTCTGAAAAACATGTTGCCTTCAGATAAACAAACTTGTTTAGATAATTGATCACCCTATTGCTGACTCACAGAGATCCAATGCACTTCATTATGTTTTAATGTCAAATTTTAGGATATATGAGGTTGCCAGAGTGCTGTTCAGTGGCAGAGCAGATGCACCATATGCAGAAGCTACACTCTTCATCTCAGTTGTCCCCAGGTTTTTCCTGGACCCGGGCCATTTGCTACATGTCTTCCCCTTCTCTCCCTGTCCTTCCTGTCCCTCTACTGATGAATAAAGGCCACTGATGCCACAAAAACCTATAAGAAAATAAAAGGCAACAAAATAACACTGCAAATTAAACACTTACTAACTCCAACAATATTCAACAGAAGAAAATAAAAAAGACTCAAAGACAGAGATGTCATATTTCTCATGCTTTTTACCTTGTTTTGTTTTTAACAAGAAGAAGCTGATGAGCAGACGTCAGCGCTCTGGAGTTGGCATACAATTGTAAGATGCTCCGAGGTATTATGGTGCCAACCCATTCAAGGAAAATCAACATGTCTGTTTCACATGGATGGTATGTTTTCTAAAATTTCCCATTATGAAGAGTTTCTGAATGAAATACCCCTGTGCGATCTCAAATGTACTCCAAGGAAACATGAATTAATTGACTACTAACTAAAGGTTATAAAAGTGTGTAGTACACAACAAAAAAAGGCTTAAGTTACATTTATTCTAGTGGAATTGTGCCAATGTCAATGTCAGCTCTATTTATGTAGCACTTTACAATCAAGTTGTGCCAAAGTGCTGCACAGCAAGAACAAAAAGATTTAGAAGATTAGTTAGAAAGAAAAAAAATACACATAAAACATGGATAAAATAATTAATTAGTTTGAAAAGAAATAAAAATGATGTAAAAATATCACGTTTTGAGTTTAGGAAGATAACAAAGCAGCAACAGGACCATATCAGAGTCATGGTGAGGATGAATTAATCAATGAGAGACTGAAGAACTTACAAAACAACAAGGAGTGGGCCACTGACGAACAGATCAACAGAAGAACCCAGTGACAAGGAAACAGAAAATCAGAGATTTCAGAGATGAAACAGAAATCAGGTGAGTGTACTTAACAGAAACATAAACAGGTCTGGATCATGACAAGAAACAGTTAGGATATCAACCTCCTGTTTAATTCAGAAGCCAAAGAGTAGAGGTGGGTCTTTAAAATCTCCTTCAATGTCTTGAGATTATGAGCAACTTTTATATGTATCAGTAGATTATTCCACAGTTTTAGGACTGCAACAGAGAAGAAACGACCACCTCTACCTTTCTGATTGGACTTTGCGCCACCAGAAATCTTTATAAAAACATTTATTTCTTAACATTTGTTTTTTCCCCCTGCTGAATAAATGTAAAAGTATGGATTCTTCAACAATGTGTGTAAGATCATGCCACCGCACTGCAAAAAACTGTTAATTTAAGGCTTTTTACCCATTGGTGCCAAAAAATGAGGAGGGTTCTGTATTGGTTTTTGCCACACATGTATTACAGTCATGAGGGAGAGAAGAAAATAATGTGTCACAATGAGACCTATGGCATGATAAATGACAGGGTGAGAGAGTGCAGCAAGGAGCACGATGGCTGCAGCACATTTGCAACAATTGATGGTCAGTGAAGCAATGCATTAAATGGGATGTGTCATTTAGGCAAACGCAGACTGGCCATCTTAATTCTAACTGGATTACAGAAGTGGCACATGCTTTTTATTTACAGCAGCAGACGGCAGGCAACGCCACGTTGTTCAGTCTTTATTGGACCAATAAAAGCCAGCGTCAGACAGAGCTTGGTTGCTGTGGTGATTCCTGCCAAAGTACATGGCAGGAAGCAGTGGAGGGGGATGCATTTCGATCCTTTAGTTAAATGAGCAATAACATTTATTACAGGCAAATCTCCTAAATGTCATTATTCACCTGTGGGATTGATTCACCCAAAGTGATTTTCCTCAGTGCCTCTGATGAAATGGATACGTCAAAGAGGTGGAATAATTTCAAAGGGAATTGTTTTTGGATTAGGAATATAATCTGTATTTACAGTACTTTCCTATCAGTACTTGGTTGATATAAACGTATGGATGAATGATGAATGAAGTAGATTGTGAAGATATGGGTAGATTTATTTTATGTCATTTTTATTTGTTAAAGTGAGTTTTGATATTCTCCACCTCACTGGTGTTTACATTTTTATCATGTAATAGTCCGTGACAGGAGCTGTGATAAGAACCTTTTGCTTTTTTTCTGGTGGCTCAAAACACACATTTATCAGTAGTTTTTGAATGATTCATGCCCAACAAATCCCTTTAGATGTTTGAATACATTATTAATAATAGCATTCACTAGAATGTGGAAATGAAGCAATTTTTATGTATCTATTCTAGCTTGTGTTTATTATCTTCCTGTCTATTTGTTTTCTTCCTTCTGCCAGTTTTTAGAATCAAGAAAAGTTGTTTTAAAAATCTCAGTGAAACAAATGAATTGTGTTGGTAACATACAGGTCCTTCTCAAAATATTAGCATATTGTGATAAAGTTCATTATTTTCCATAATGTCATGATGAAAATTTAACATTCATATATTTTAGATTCATTGCACACTAACTGAAATATTTCAGGTCTTTTATTGTCTTATACGGATGATTTTGGCATACAGCTCATGAAAACCCAAAATTCCTATCTCACAAAATTAGCACATAATTAAAAGGGTCTCTAAACGAGCTATGAACCTAATCATCTGAATCAACGAGTTAACTCTAAACACCTGCAAAAGATTCCTGAGGCCTTTAAAACTCCCAGCCTGGTTCATCACTCAAAACCCCAATCATGGGTAAGACTGCCGACCCGACTGCTGTCCAGAAGGCCACTATTGACACCCTCAAGCAAGAGGGTAAGACACAGAAATAAATTTCTGAACGAATAGGCTGTTCCCAGAGTGCTGTATCAAGGCACCTCAGTGGGAAGTCTGTGGGAAGAAAAAAGTGTGGCAGAAAACGCTGCAGAACGAGAAGAGGTGACCGGACCCTGAGGAAGATTGTGGAGAAGGGCCGATTCCAGACCTTGGGGGACCTGCGGAAGCAGTGGACTGAGTCTGGAGTAGAAACATCCAGAGCCACCGTGCACAGGCGTGTGCAGGAAATGGGCTACAGGTGCCGCATTCCCCAAGTCAAGCCACTTTTGAACCAGAAACAGCGGCAGAAGCGCCTGACCTGGGCTACAGAGAAGCAGCACTGGACTGTTGCTCAGTGGTCCAAAGTACTTTTTTCGGATGAAAGCAAATTCTGCATGTTATTCGGAAATCAAGGTGCCAGAGTCTGGAGGAAGACTGGGGAGAAGGAAATGCCAAAATGCCAGAAGTCCAGTGTCAAGTACCCACAGTCAGTGATGGTCTGGGGTGCTGTGTCAGCTGCTGGTGTTGGTCCACTGTGTTTTATCAAGGGCAGGGTCAATGCAGCTAGCTATCAGGAGATTTTGGAGCACTTCATGCTTCCATCTGCTGAAAAGCTTTATGGAGATGAAGATTTCATTTTTCAGCACGACCTGGCACCTGCTCACAGTGCCAAAACCACTGGTAAATGGTTTACTGACCATGGTATCACTGTGCTCAATTGGCCTGCCAACTCTCCTGACCTGAACCCCATAGAGAATCTGTGGGATATTGTGAAGAGAACGTTGAGAGACTCCAGACCCAACACTCTGGATGAGCTAAAGGCCGCTATCGAAGCATCCTTGGCCTCCATAAGACCTCAGCAGTGCCACAGGCTGATTGCCTCCATGCCACGCCGCATTGAAGCAGTCATTTCTGCAAAAGGATTCCCAACCAAGTATTGAGTGCATAACTGTACATGATTATTTGAAGGTTGACGTTTTTTGTATTAAAAACACTTTTCTTTTATTGGTCGGATGAAATATGCTTATTTTGTGAGATAGGAATTTTGGGTTTTCATGAGCTGTATGCCAAAATCATCCGTATTAAGACAATAAAAGACCTGAAATATTTCAGTTAGTGTGCAATGAATCTAAAATATATGAATGTTAAATTTTCATCATGACATTATGGAAAATAATGAACTTTATCACAATATGCTAATATTTTGAGAAGGACCTGTAATTGTGGTGTTAATAATCAATATGATGTTATTGCAGCAGAAGTAGGAATAATAGTTATTTTTCTTATTTATAAAAAACAGAAATTAAACCATGTTATACATTGTTATTTTGAATTTTGGGGTAAATGCTGTGACACTGTTAGAACTATAATGGTCCAGACTTATTCACTGAGGCGGTGAGGGATTACAAGAATTTCCTCATTTGTGGATTATGCATTTACAGACTGAAAAAAAGAGTGTTAAATAAAGTAATCGCTAATTGATTTATTGATCAGTGCACTATGAAAATTTTTTATTTAAATCCTATTATCCCAATTTTTATTTCCCTTTACTTTTTTTTAAATAAATGTCCTCACTGAGAGTGCACAAATCCGGCAAATTAAGCTGATTCTGTTTGTGTAAATGAAAGCAAAGGTGCCTTAATAGAAAATCCTATGTTTAAAGATGGTTTAAAGTACATAACAAATCTTCTAAATGTCATTAGTTACATGTGTACAGCTGGGAAAGACAAAAGAAAGATAACTTTATGACTAATTAATTGTATGAGAAGTTGCTCAAGGCCACAAATACAGTTCTGGGTTTTTTACAGTCAAACTTTTCAGTCGAAGATACGGTCCAGAACTTCTTTAACAAGCATGTGTTGTTTTTTTCAACGAGGCGGCTGTGGTTCAGCAGGAAGAGTAGTCGTCTTGCAATCAGAAGGTTGTGGGTTCGATTGCAGCTTCCTCCTGCCATATGTCGATGTGCCCCTGGACAAGGCACTTAACTTCAAGTTGCTTACCAATATCTGCGTATTGGTGTATGAATGTGTGAGCTTTAGTGAGTGCCATTGGGTGAATGTGGTTCTAGTGTAAAGCGCTTTGAGTGGTCTGTAAGACTTGAAAGGTGCTATATAAGTTCAATGCAATTACCATTTTTTCACATCTTTTTTGCCATCTCCCAAGAGCTGGTAAATTTGTCAGAGTAAAAACTTCAAGAAACAAAAGCCAAGAAAATGACAAAGTTGGGACACTGCCCAAACAACAACTACAAAAAATGTCCACAGAAAGCTCCAGTGCATTTTGCACCTACAACCTCTGCTCAGTCGACTGATTCACTGATAAGCATGACTCCTCTTGACAGAAGCACACACATCCTTACAAACTCATGGAGCAAAGCCATGCTGCACAGAGGTGCTGACGGCTGTCATGCTAATATGCCCAGGAGGCTGGGGGATTGGATTGTTACCAGCAGGATGAGTGGGAGTAGAGAGGAGGGAGAGGAAGATGATGTGTTAGGTGGGAGGAACTCACATTCGTAAATCATTCATCCAACTTTCTTATGTGAAGTGACATCTAGTCTTAGAAAGATTAAGTGCACAAAAAACCTTAAACTTGCTTTATTAACTATGTGAAATAGAAATGCAGCACCGAAAACAAGATAATTTTACCAATAATTTGTCTAACCTTTACTTAAGGTGTTCATCAGCTTTAAAATGAACTATATATATGATTAATTATCTATAGCAGCAGTTTTGTTTTCAAGCCCATGAAGCTTAGAATTTGACACAATCTCCCTCCTGCTTGTTTTAAATAAGATTTCTAAAAACGACATCAACCCCAATCTCAAAGGATAAAAATCTGCATTAGTTTTTATCCTCCAGTCTGCTTTTCTGTCAAAAATAGAGATTTGTTCAATTTATCACAAATTCAAGTATTTGTATTTCAATTCATTTTTTTCATTATGTTTTTCAAAAGGAGCTATGTTCAGTGGCGTGTCCAGAAATCTTTTGTTGGGGGGGCAAAGGGTGGCACATCCAAAGGGCTCATAACCTCACATATATATATAAATATATATAAGTTTTGAGATACTGAATTGACAACTAAAGAACAAAGAACATGATTCAAATCACAAACCTTGTCAGTGTTTAGTTAGAATTCAAGAATAACATTTTGTTTCTTTCAGTGACGTATATTGTAAAAAATCTTCTGTGTAAAAACAGTTTGCACTTTCCAAATATTAACATTTAACATCCAACTGACCAACATAACATTTTTTATGCTACACAGTCTACCTCTTAAAAAAGTAAATACTCTCATCAAAAGTGGGCAGCTGACGACTTTGACACAAGATAAAAAGAAAGAAAAGAACACAGGTACAAGTTTTACATTCAAATCAATATGGACTCATCCCTGACTTAGAAGAGGTGGATACCCATTTTTCGGTGACAGGTAGCAAAACACATCGCAAAGTACTCCAAGTTCAACGATCTTGCTCTTTTTCTCTTAATATTCAAAACTCCAATATTGCTAAGTCTCTCGTCAGTCATAATTGTTCGCAGATGATTTTTTTATAAGCTTTAGCAATGAGAAGCTACGTTCACATGTAGCACTGCTGACAGGCAAGGCTAGAGCTAATCGACACAAACGAAAAAACTGATGAAACACCTCTTTGTAAGGCTCCAGAAATGAGGTAAACTCCACAACACTGGAGAGTTCATTCCCACTCTGTGTTCCCCTTTGAACAAACTTCCTAGCTTGATACAGCTCATGCTTATGGTCTTCAATGTCACATTCATCCAGACGACCCAATTCTAAAACCAGTTCCTCTGACAAAAGGCTCTTACTTTTGGGGTTTAGTGTTTGTATACCCCTCATAATATCACAGTTTGTCTTGAAGCGCCTCTCCATCTCTTCATGCAAATGGTCCTGAATGGAGTAAAATACTTTTCCCCTAAGCATGTCCTTGTCCTTCCACCTATGCTGTCCAGTAGGAGACTCTGCAAAATAACCTTTAAACCTAATGCTCTCTCTCCATTCAACCTTCGCTTTACTGTAACATGACACCATTTTGCTGTATTGACCGTCTCTTACCATAGTTCATCAAAACAGATGTTGCTTTTGTACTGGTCCAATTTGTCTCGAAGTGCATGGTTTAGGTCTACAGCTCTTGCTAAATCAAGAGATGGAGATTGAAGTACATCAGAGAGCAACTTCATTTCCCCAAGAATTTGTTTGAATGTGGCTAAAATGAGATCAATTTGTGCCAACAGACCTGGTGCCTCCACTGATCTGTCATCGCTGTTCTCGCCATTGGTAGTCTATCTATGACATTTTTACATACATTGTAACGTCAAGCCCCCCTAGCATCACTGAGTCTCTGAAGCTCTCTAGGAGCCCCATGGATACATGTCGTTTTGAACCGTGAGCCATTTTTGGCGAACATATGAACCAGACATAAACACATACTGAAGCAATGAAAAAAAGCAATCAGCTTCTGGGACTGCTTTCACTGCAATCAGCAATAACAAGATTAGGGCAAAGAGCATTGCAATGCACATGAAATGCATGTTGTGCCTCTGTCTTAATCCTGGCTACAACCCCACTACACTTTCCTGACATTAATGATGTTCCATCATATCCTTGGCCTACAAGTTTGGATTGGTATTCAAAGCCATACATTTCCAGACAAAGAATTTTTTTGGGTGAGTCCTGCCACATCTAGCTGACTTGCTCTTTGGAACTCTAAAAAGCCCTCTTGAACAGCCCTATTTTGCATTTCCCATTGCTTTCATTTTTTTTGCAATCAGTGGATTATGCTTTGAAATCAGTTTCATTATCTCTAAAAAGTTCCCTTTATTTTGTGACGTTTTGCACAGCTGTAAGGAGCAGCACTTTAGCAACAGTTTTAATGTTGATGCGACTCTCGTCAACCTTTTTCTATATGCCTTGTCCAAAGCATCACACACATGAATCTGTAAGGATATCCTTTTTATGTTCACTCCAAGCATACATGGCATTTATATGAACTTTAGATTTCTCATGGCTCTTAAAAGCCCCATCTTTATACATTGCTTTTTTCAAGTTTGAGTACCCTTCATGTGATATGAAAGGAGTCTCAGGAGCATTTGGAAGGGAAAAGTGTCTACATGCAAAACAAAAGACAGAGTCCCTATTCTGTGAATATTCAAGCCATTTGTGCTGTGAATACCATGTCTTGTTAAAGACCCTCTTCTTGTCATCCAGCACTATTCGGGGAAATACCTTCAAGTGTGGCTTTTGTGGTCCGTCCGCTGGATGTTGAGATATATCTGGGGAAGGACATATTCAATCAATGAAAATTATTTTAC
Source organism: Girardinichthys multiradiatus (assembly GCF_021462225.1). Taxonomy (NCBI): domain Eukaryota; kingdom Metazoa; phylum Chordata; class Actinopteri; order Cyprinodontiformes; family Goodeidae; genus Girardinichthys; species Girardinichthys multiradiatus. Next base: position 32,694,388 of record NC_061796.1, read on the forward strand.
ATCTAAAACAACAACTGCACAAGTGACCTCAACAATAATATAGAATAGTTTCGGGACAATATTAACTACTCTGGATAATTACATTTTCACAGGCTTTCAATATTAATCTTTAAAGTAGGATTGGAGTTAAATACCACATGGATGGCTCTGTGTATTATATATCTCACATGGTTCCACATTCTTCTCATCTGGGTGATCATGAACAGGTGAAGAAGTGCCTGAGATGATTTAGGAATATTAAATTTGATTGAAACAAACAAAAAAATAGTTTATTTTCTGTTGCTTTACAATTACGTACAACAATACATTCCTTTGCTTGGTGAGTACTGAAGTGACTGGTCTTCATGTTCTTCCACAGTGGCATCCTCCCTTACAGATCCTGAGATGAATAATAAAAATGTCTATTTAAATTAAGTAAGACTGAAAAAATTTCTACATTTCTGAATATATGTATTGCTTCCCCCTGGTTATACATTCTTATAGGTTGACCCCATATGTATATGTATGTACAATATAAACATCCCTTCCTCGGGTTTTAATTGCTCATTCTCACCTTGATTTGCAGAACTCACTGTGGACAATGGTGACTGCGGCTCAGTCCACCTCTCCATGACAATGCTCCCTGCTGGTTGTACTTTACTCTTCTTAAAACTGAAGAATTTGTCAATATTTTGAGATCTTTTCATTTTTGCTATTCTCTTTCCCTATGCTTACTAGCTAGCTCTGATGAAAGAAGCACATTTTCTGTCACAAACAACTTCTTAGAAACACAATCTTGACTATTGCTCAGGGATGTCAGAGTCTGGTTCTGGTCTTTCTTCAGATTTAAATGTCCCTGTTTCATCATAACTGATTCAAATCAAATTGATCCCCTAACATTTGGGAAGGCAGGGAAATATCTAAAACTGGGAGGACCAAAGTTGAACATTCCTGCGACGTCTATGAACATGGCACTGTCATGTCATAATGATACCTTAATACTTTCTGTGATGCTTCTGATATTTTTTGTAAAGCACTCTGGTTGTCCTGTACATGAAGCGTGCTATATAAATACATTTGCTTTGCCTATGGTCACTGCCCAAGCTAGATAAAGACAATTACAGGACGACAGCCAACATGACAAGCTGGTACAGCTACAGTAACACCGAATCCACATGGATCAAATGTTCTGCAGCTCCATACAGCAGCTTACAGCGTCATTTGTCATCTGGGGTGGGGTGGGGGCTGTCTGTTTGGTGGGGTGGCCTGTGCCCCCTGGGCCACCCCACTGGACACACCCCTGGTTATGTTAGAAGTAGGTGCACAACAAGTTTCTCCTAGACATAAACCGACCAGGGTTTTCATGGCCGATACAGATTTATGGTTTTCCTTGAGGTCTGACCTCCTGATTTAACTTCAGGCCGATTCTGTTTTTCTTTCTAAGAACTATAACACATATACAATGATTTTTGTGAACTTTTTTTTTTATTTCAGCAAGTAAATGCAGTAAACATTGTATGTAAAGAGATGTGCAACATAGTTTCATGATAAAAGTAGAACATTTGAATTCAGATAAAGGGGAAATAAAGGGTTTATAGATTCTCTATTGTTTATACAATAAAGCATGTCACCAACAGATTATAGACTTTTTTTAAATTAAACTTGAAACAGAGCTTATCAGAAAATTTGGTTTGTTGATGCCTTATAGACAGAAGAATGGTGTGAGGTTTTCACTTCTGATGCTTTTAATAAACAACAAAATAAATCAGATTTTTCTACATTTTCTTACCCAATCACAGGAAGTGTCCAGTTCTAATCACTGCCATGTTAACTGATGCGGGACTACTTATATTTATATATATGACAAATTCATCCAGCAGTTATTTTCTAAAAGGTTTTTATCCATTTTCTTAATGAACAAATGCCATTTCTCAGAAAAGGGAATTGCACTGCCAGGAGCAATGCAATAATTTACCAGTAGTTCTGCCATCGCAGTGGATAATGCACAATGTCACAAAGGTCAAGTCTAAACTAATTTCTTGGACACGACAATGACTTCACTGCACTCCAGTAGCCTCAACAGTCCCCATATCTCAATCCAATTGATCACAGATGCGCAGCTGAGATCCAAAACAGGAAATTGATTGGGAGAAAATTAAAAGAGAACTAAGAACTGGAGTGGAAGCTGAAGATCTGGTAACGATACACTAACTGGGTGGAGGGATGAGGAGGAAGGTGTTATCGGAGCAACTAAAGCCGGCATATTTGTCCTTCATCAAACAGGAGTAAAGTCTTCACTGGCCCTTGCAGCACTCTCTTCCCAACCACCATTCATTAATGAAGACAAGGAACAGAGAAATGTATAGTATTAGAAATCAGGCTTGTCAGATGAAGTGAAAGAAATGAAAAAGGGCATAGTGGAGCATAAATGTAGTGTTAGCCTAAGGCATGTTTAAGCTTTTCTCCTTGACCAAGCAGGAATTCTTCTTTTGCCTTTGAAATAAAAATGAATCAGTGTTGATTTTCAATGCCTACCTTCTCCATGTCTCCCTGTCTCATCTCTGCTAAACCACAGACTATCTGTTCTGTTATTTCTACACATTGTTACTGTGACTAACTCGTTCTCAGAGTCTTATTAGCTTTTTACTCCTGTTCCTGCCTCTCATCCATTCTTCAATTTTTCTTCTACATTCTCCTCCGTCCCCCCCATCGCACCTTTTTATGTCGTGTGATGTCAGGTTAATCACTCAGCCGCCGTTTCCCTCTGCCTCGCTGCTTCTTTTACCTCCATGGTTAGTGTGAAAGCCATAATGGCGAGCAGTGTTGTGTGTGGTCTGTGGTGGATCTGTGGCTGCGTGGGAAGGATGTTGACAGACAGGTGAAAGGTGAGGGAAGCAGCCTCGCTGCAGATGGAGGTGTCAGAGTGTCATCTCTTATCTCTTATCAGCAGTATTTAGTACCAGACGCGTCACCCCTCTGTAATTTCTGGCTTGATATAAAATTGGACAATATTTACAGCTCAGGATAATTATAGGGCTTCCGTCAACCATCACAGTGTCACAAAGGACACAGACGCTATTAACTACATGTCACATGTGTGCATTCACTCAGATGAGCATTATTTGGGCATGTTGGCCAGCAACAGTTAAATGAGACTGTAGAGTTGTGCTCTAATACTTTAACAGGCATGTTTGGTAACTTAGTCTCTTTGGCTGCAAAGATTTCTGGCATGATTCAGTTTGATTAAATTAAACTCTGATTGTTAGGTAGATTATACAATTAACTCTGTTTTCAAAACTTAACTTTAAACTGAAGTGAATGTGTTTTGTTTTCAAATGGTTTACATCACCAGTTAAACTTAGTGGTCAAATAACTAAAGTTTTAGCTTGTTGGTCACCTTTTGTAGTACATGACAATGACAATAAAGGTTCTTCAAAATCAGCACTAGAGGCCTTTATTTTTCAACAGTAGGCTGACAGGAAAGAGAAAACAATTCGGCAAAGGTCACCAGGTCTCAAACCCGGGACAGCCACATTGAGGACTATAGCCTCTATATGTGGTCACACACTTAACCCCTAGACCACCAGCACTACACCCAAAATCTCAGTTTTTAAAGGTTATCCACCCGCAAATATTATTCTTAAGCTATCTTAAATGTTACGCCAAGCATAGTCATGAATAAAAATGTAAGATGCTTCAGTCGGTCTACCAAAGTTTTTAACCTACGCTCAATTTTCCATAATCATACTGGGATGCAGCACTCTTTGCTCTATTTTCTGCAACTCATCTCCACCGATTTTCTTTGGGGAATAGGTCAGGAGGAAGGAGATGGCTAGTCAAGAAGGTTGATTTAGTTTCAGGTAAACCCTTTCTATGTTTTGGATTATTATTCTGCTAAAAGATTCTATGAAAACCCACTTTCATTTTTTCGCAGAGACCATTTCACATAGATCATGATGGCATTCATGCTAACAAGATACCCAGGACCTATGGAATGAGAAACAGGCCCACAGCATCACATATCCTCTTCCATATTCATATTATATATTTTTTCCCACCAACTTTACTTGTGTTTGTTGAACTATTAAGATTGTGCCGCTGCAATAAATGAAGAATTTATTGTATTTTAAGGCCTTTTACTCCAGCAATGCCAATAAGTATTGGGGGGTGGTGACAAACTTGTTTTGAGTTAATGACTCATTTGTGTGATGCAAAAAGTACACACAAAGCAGATCAATCCGGGCTATTTCGATTATTTTCACTTATTATGATATACTGGGACATCTTGAATTGACATATCTGGATTTCTTTCAGCTGCAATTAAATTATAAATCTGCATTAAAACACTCAAACAGTGTTTGCACCAGTTGGTGAAGTTGAACGCTCTGTGTAAGTGAAACTGTGGGTATGGTCTTTCTTTGTTGCTACACTTGATATCACCCCCAGGTTAAACACCCTATTTTTCACAAAATACAGAAATTTAAAATCTTTTGTCAGTGTTACAACATTCCTGGTCTGGTGCGGCTGTGGGTAATGCGTCAAAAAGCAGTGATAGTTTTCCATGAACCTGAGGAGGGTAGCAGCTGTACTGATGATGAAGTAGGCTGCTGCAACTATGCTGAAAAACCCAGAAAGCATCCAAGAAACGTTTCAGGTTCCTCTGATAAAAAACCCTTTTGTCTGTAAAAGAGGGATTATGGTGTAGGAAAAGATCTATTCTGCAGGTTTTATGGCATGGTTTGCATTACATTTAGTTTCAGGGCTGTTGTGTTGTATCACATTTTTTTCCTCAAAGGTTGTTGTTGTGGTGTTGACCTGTGTATGCTCCACAATCTAGGTTTTAAATTGTTCATTTTCCAACACACCTGAAACTACAACAGAGAGGTTGTTGACCACTTTGCCCCTCTCATTTCTTCTGTTATTATTTTTGATTTCTGAAGGGCTCCTGGATCAGTATTTGTATTCCGAAAGCACATAAACTGAGATTTCTGCCATGTTCAGTCGTTACTCTATCTATTACCCTCTCTCTCTCTCGCACACACAGGTACCCGCCTGACACAAACCATTTATTCCAATATATAAACAACCTACCAACTGCTGCCTGGTTTTTCCAGGATTTCCTGCAGTATTTATGATTTTTGCCTTGATGACAAATGGAACATTTGTAGAACAGGAAAGTAGCATATTGTAGGAAAAAAAGCCAGATTCCTGGATTTGCCCCAAATTTCTCCAACGGATAGGCCCAGGTGCAGAACATAATTGGTTTTCTAATAGATAAGCTGGCATGAGATGCACCAGAGATATTGGACCACCTGGGAAGTGTGCATGTGCAAATGTGTTTCAACGCCTGTTTGACAGCAGTGTCTGTAGGTGTGAGAGTGTGTAGGTACAGTCGCTCATGGTTGTGCTCATTAGGCCATTACGAAAATAGTATGTGCTCATTACCGACTGAAGATTCACAAAAGGTGCTGTCCTTTTTATCATTGAGTCAGAGTAAAAGGGTATAAGGTACTTTAACCTCATGCCTGCTGCTTTGGAACATATGCATATAGGACATGTCACAATATTCATTTACAGGGTACAAGCTAATACTTGTTTGGCTGAACCATTGGACATTTTAAATTTATATAATTTCAACACCACACTGCACGTAAAAATGTAAACAAAGTTGCACAAAGTAAACGTGTATCTAAAATCTGGGTGAGTTTGGATCAGCATAAGTGTTAAAACAGAATTCTTAATTGCATTGCGAGCATCCCTGTTCTGGGATTTGGAAAACACTCACCACTATCATCTATGACAAATATAAGACTGTAAGAAGGTCATGCAACAGCTCCACAAACCTCTTTAAGAAAAAAGTTATGTAAGTTCTGCAAAGAGAGCTCTGGTCATTAATAAATCTTCTTTTGGCCTTGTCCCATGCAGATGTGAGCCTTAATAAATTAAGCTGGCTTTGCGAAAACACATGGGGACATGGAGTAGAACTCCATGGGTCCATACAGAGCGATACACCTAATTTAAAGGTTGAAACATTTCAATGTTTGTTAGGTTGACCTTTATGGTGCTGTGACTTCCTTGCCAACATGGTACTTTCAGAAATCAAAGAGAAATGGTACTCTTTGCATGTATAGCTTTGTGTTACCTGCAGGTTGTGCATACAGCTGCAAAAAAATCTATATTGTCTTCCAAGGGACTAACACAGCAGGAAAAAGGCCGCTGTGCCATATTTATTTTATGCCTCAAGCCACAACAAGATAGCGACCCTTTTGCTCAGTCTCTGTTTCAAAGCACACCACATTATGTGCATATCTGTCTGGTCTTTGACTTTAAGACACTTTTAACCTTCCATTCGCCATTAAACGCTTATTTCAAGGTCTTTTAACAACACAAAGACCTGCATCTAAACCATAGAGCCAAAAAAAGAAAAAAAGAACAGACTTTTCCTAGAGAAATAGTGGCTTCACTGCAAACTTGCAAACATCGCTAACCACCAACTGCTCTTTGAATTGCCTCAGGTACTACAATAAGAAATGGTCAAGCGTTACTCAAAAAGTTTCACTGCACTGTTAGGAGCATGTCTTTTCCACACGCTGCCTATACTTCAGGCCTATTTATGAGTCCATTGTAAAATTGCCGATGATCTATAACAAACAACACATCTTTGTGCGAAACACAGTAATTGTTCCATCTCAAAATAGGTACCGTAATTGTAATTGCACCAAGTGACATGCAACATGTCAGCCTCTGTTTCCTGTTTGGATTGGCCCCCTCTGCATCTATCAGCTTCTCAGCAGGTGGCTAATCTTCTCCGAAATGTGGTTTTACAGACCTATGATTTTTGGATGTGGAAGACACAGACAGAATAGCAGAATTTGCTGATTAAAAGGGAATTTACTGTGTAACAGGCTATAACTGACTTTGTGAATTTATCTAGTGGTTATTGTTTTTCCCTGTGAATCCAAGTGTTTTCAGCCCTTCAACGGACGTTCGCAGTGAAAATCAGACCCTAATGCCTGCTGCTTCTGTTTACTTGCTGATGGACAAAGCTAGGGCTCATGTCTGCTTCAGACTGCCCCCCATGTATGAGATGTGACAACAGGGCAGCACTGCATGCTGCTATAACAGTGTGTAAAGACTGTCAGGAGAAGTGACATGCGTGTTTACTGAAAACTTTTTACAACCCAAAGCGTCAAGTGAGACAGTCCTTTAGAAACAAATACAGTAATAACAAATAAATAAATAAATAAATGATGAACTTATATGTTTAGGTGTAGTGCTGGTTGTTACAACATGATGGCAACGCTCTATAACCCAGTTAACTCTGTGTGGAACTAGAAAAGAACCCCCTGCAGAAGCTCAAAATCTCAGTAACTAAAATAACTGACAGAGCTTTATGAACACATTCATTTAAAAAAATATGTTCCAATACATTTGGGATGTTTTTTTCTCTTATACTGTTAAGATGTTATATATAAACCTAAGTGAAAACATACTTATTAGGTGTTGAGAACAAGTCTGGTTGTCAAATATGGAATTCAGAAAAATAAAAGTAGAAAAATCTAAATTTAGGAAAACAAATTTGAATTTTGAAAAATCAAACCATGTTACTGCTCCCCAAATCCTGCTAATCATCAGCTATGAAATTGTGGTCTACATCCTCATGATATTTGAAATTACAACTACTATAGGACTTTTCCTCACTCCTGTCATGATTGCAGAAAGCCACGGGGTAATTGTGTTTGTCTCTGGGCCATTAGCCTTTGGAAACCTTTGATTAGTATTTGACTATCTCTGAAGGAGTCCTTTTTGACAAAAGCTGTGCACCAACTGTTCAGCAAGTATCAGAATAGCGTTCTATACTCTATTTGTTGTATATGGGTACACAGGGCCTTGTGCAACTCCCTTAATCAGTGAAAAAACAAAAATTATCTGTCCTAAAATGTCCACTTAAATGACTCCCCTTCTATGACAAATTGACCAGTTTTGGAAAGGAAAGATGTTTCCTCTTGTTAAAAAAGGGACTGGCTTCTCCTCACTGTGGCCTGCTGCCCCATGCATTGCTCATGATGCTCAAGGCAGCACTGAAGTGAACACTCAATGTGAAGACTGAATTTTCCACTTTGTAACAACTGCACAAGGGTTGACTTTTTATATAACTCACCTGTTTAGATTAAAATTCAGATTTTTCCATGAAATGACACAGACCAATTTAAGTGTCAGTTCAGTGCTCTGGCTGCTACTAAATGGCTGCGCATGAGGTGCGTCTCATTTCTCATATTTTGTCCTCTCCTGTCTTATTGCTTATCCATCGTCCTGCTTTTGACCTGGAAAAGAGTCTCAGCAAGACGTCTTTAAGGATGTCTCAGTTTCTAAAGTCCAACTGGAAGCGAAAGGAGTGAATACATAAGAGGCTTGCCCGAGGATCTGCGAAGGAGAATATACATTTTGTGCAGAAGACTTTTCCATAGCAGGATGTACACTATTTAACCCTGTTCACTAAATGAAAATGATTAATCTTCATCTCTTAGGTGAATAAACAAAGTTTCTTAGAATAAATTGATTAACAAGAAGCCACAAGGGGTCCTTAGGTTCAATGTAAGATTCATGCCTTGAAAGTCTCTTCTGCCTCACCAAATTCTCAAATATTGGTCAAAATATCGAACTGAAGACCTCAGTTTGGTGTTCACATGGCATGTCAATAGTACTGTATACACATTATATATATAGTCAATGGCTGTATAACAGATTTTCATTCATCTTCGAGTTTGTTTGCACTCTGATCTCAACAAGCATATTTGACCTTTTCAGATCAAAAGATGAAAGAAACTCAGAAGACAGTTGCATTGATTTTATGAAATAGGTTGAAGAGAAATCAACTATAGCGCAGAAATCCCAAGCAGTTCGAAATTTGTTGATTATGAGTTTGGGTTGCATTGCTAATATGAAAATCTTTAAAACCAAATTATTTAGTTTGGTCTAGTTTTTGTGAATTATGTTGTGTATTATCTTGTCTCATGAGCTGAATCCCTGTAATTGAATTCTGCAAAGCCCGTTTAATGACCCATAAATCTGAAACAGGTGTGTTTAAGCAGGGAAAACTGAAGCATGCAGGACACCACCTTGACAAAAAGAATTGGACGCCACTGGTAAAGGTAAATTATTACTAGGTCAAAAAGAAATAATAAAAAGCAGCCAATTGTCAAGGTTTGTGTAGTGGAGGACCCCGGAATGCAGACAGTCAGGCAGCATGATGGTAGGTGAAATGATATAATGAACAAAACTTACTGGGTTATGGCAAAAACAGACATGGGCAGGCTGGCAAGACAGGCTTGGCAAGAGCAAAAGGACAAGTCATGAAATGAGAGCGACGATCCAAAATGTTTCCGTGAGGAATGAACAGAACAGATGTGTATATATGGAGCAAGAACCAGGTGAAACGAGGAGACTGAATGCTAGGTGCAGGTGAACCAAATAAAGATGATTGAAGACAGGAGAGAACAAAACGTGGCTGGAGCAAAACAGAGACTCTTGAATACAAACTTAAACACAACTAGTAAACCATGAAACTAAAGCATAACCAGATCCAAAAAACCTAACTTGACAAAACATGAACTAGAAGACAAAAACTAAAGCGTGACCAGGAAAATAACAAAAGCATGATTCAAAACCTATCAATTATAATAATTATAATAATAATAAGAAAAAGAAGAACCAAAAAACACCCACAAGTCATGACACCAATACAAAGACATCTGGTTTTACGTGTTCAGATCTTAGGAAATCTCAGATTTTGCTGGTGCGGTTAACACTCCTGTTACATACATATGTTTTCTTGCTCCTGTGAAAAGATGACCTGCTGATATTTGACCCCATCACAGTATTACATGCCTGGCTTGTGTTTTAGTGGTGTAGGAAGACATGCTGCCCTAGGTAACTAACTCTCTGGCATTGTTAACAATGTCACATATAAGCCACTGATTTTCTGGGCAAGACAAAAATTCCACAGCAGCTTTCACACACCATGTGCATCACTGGTGAAGCATTTACACAATTGTTTCTCAAATATCATAACAATGACCCAGCTCCTTAAACTCGTGTAAAATTGTGAAAACATGTGATGAAGAACCACTTATCTTGGGAGGCCTGTCGCTTCAAACTAAAAGTGAAAGCGATGGCATTACCAACTTTCTGATAAATTTAGCTAATAAAGACATGATATTCCCCAAGATCTGCTTTATATTTGCTTTTCTATTTTATGTTTAGACCTGTCAAACAAATTTTGTTTTCAGTAGGACAACATCTATAGAAAGGTTGTAAACAGTATTAGAGCAGCTTTAAACTTGTAATATTTATGTAATCTGGAATAACACCACAGACAAACAAAAACATCTGCATTATTCCTGCCAATAAATGGGATATAAATGCTGAAATTCAGGGCAGTCCTGGAAAATTGTAAAAGCTGACTTTGGTTTCAGTTTTATGTTTATTGTTATCCAACTACATGGTTTAAATTCACACAATACGTTGATATAAATGCAAATCCTTTGGTTTTATTTCTACACACTGAATGAATGCATGCAGCCAATCAGCACACTTCCTTTCTTTCCTCAACAATGGTAGACTTGCCATGAATGTGTCCACTGCAGACATGACTAATTTATGAAACACAATATATCTGCCAGTCAAAGAGAGCCAGACCATATGTGGGTGAGAGGGTTCTCAGATTTACCTTTTGTGAGCGCTTAATTATTTCATCTGTGAAATACACAATCGACAAGCCAGGATTTATAACATATGACACGTGCATAGCTGGAGCCTCGCTCACACAGCCCTTTTTCGCTCTTCATCATTGTCCTGAACTTGATAAGTGTTTATGTAACGATGCTGAGATTCCCGTGGCTCGCTGATGTTCCACAATACCGTTTGCTTGCAATGAGCTGGCACTTCACCACAGGGTTGGTCACGCTAGTAAGGACCCTTTGAACTGAGCTGAATTTTCTTGAAACATGCTGGCAGAAGGGGAGGAGAAGGAGGGGGAAAATGAAAGCGGAATAGAAATAGGAACAAAGAATGAAAGAAAGAAACAGCTAATGAAAAGTTTTGTCCTCCAGGTAAAGACAAGCTAAAATACATGTATAAAAGGTGCTGTTTTATTCTTTTATCCATGGGAGCATTAATAATTGAAAGGCTTGGCACGATGGATGCGGTTTCTAGATACAGGGAGAGGGTTTGCATGAGCTTTTTCAACCTTTTTTGTTGTATCTGAGGTTGTATCTGAGGGAAATTTGACATTTTGACACTTTTTATTTTTGTTTTTTTGATTGTGAACCCTTAAAATGTGACATAAGCCTAGACGAAATCCATTTCTACCTTTCCTCACCAGTCAGTCGTCACCTCTATCTGTTCCTCTAATAACAACAAAAGCCTGCCATCACTTGCTACTATCAGTGTCCAAATCACCAAAACAGTCTGCTTATTCTTCCATGCTGCACCTTTTAAGATAATGACGAGAGACTGGTCGATTATTAAAGACTGATGTTGATCAGTTTACTTAGGAAGCATCTATGGATTAGCAAAAAATGCCTGTCAAAAACAGTCTGAATGTCAATGTGGCAGCCAATAATGGCACAACAAGACACCCATGAGCACAATGAAAAGCTACGGGCTGTGTGTGTTAGTTACTGTACCACTGATGAAGCGATGTGACATGCTGTGCGTGGGCCTGCGGCAGCGTCACGCCTGCAGAAGCTGTCTAGTCCTGCTAATGAGGATGGAAAGAGAGGTCAGAGATGATAGCCAATCTAAATAAGGACCTTGATACGACTTTAACACTGTGTCACAGTGTTTTGCTGCTTGAGTGTGTGTTCGCTCGGAGGTGACGTCCTCCCACCGTCCTACTGTTATGTTATGACTAGCATCCTCACTCCGAGCTCACTGTCAACAGGAGGTGTAATCCGTGCAAGTCAGTTGTGGTCTGGAAACAGACAGAGATGGACACACCTTCACAAACAGGCAAATACTCCTTACATTAATCTACTCTTTATTTTATATTCTGCATGTGCAGGCAAACACAGGTTGTGCACATGATCCCATGCAAATGCTTGTGGCTCTGCCAGTTCTCCAGCTGGTCGTTGATGAGTGTCTGTGTTATGCAAACTAGCAGCAAAATCGTGTCAGAAACTGTGAGCATGTGTCAGCCCACATGACAAGGAAAGCAGGCAGTCTTCCAACCTCACATCATTTTAGTCTCTATGCTGTGGACCTTAAACTCACCTGAAGTTCACATACAGGTCAGTTTCAAATTTAATCGCAACAGATGTGTGTGCCACCTTAAAAAATAATAATATTTTTCTACAGCAGCATAATGTCACACTGAAAATTGTTGATAAATCCAGCCTTTAATGTGTGTGCATTTATTCAGTGGGGCAGAAATTCTGTGTTAAAAATATTTTGTTTGGCACTATTGGCCTTCATTAACAGTTACAAGAGAGGAAATGAGCAGAGATAGAAGGCAGAAAGGTATAAACCAAACGTCTTAAAGTTGGGGATTGAACCCAGGACGGCTGTTTCGGGAAATATAGCCTCTATGGGGCACCCACTTTACCGCTACACCATACAACACCTAGAAATAAATGTTTTTTAACACAGATGCTGGTACACTTAAGAGTCTCTTTGAAATAAATGTATTGTTTTTTGATACATTTACATCAATATCTATGTTATATATATGAATTTTTACGCGTTTGTGAGTACAACTGGGTGACTCGTTCACCAAGTCTCCATGACAACCATTAGACACTTGGAGTATTTACAAGTAAAAGTGTTTTCTTTCCTACCATCACAAACATAAACGAGTGGAGTTTGCAAACCTTTGCTGAGTCTGTAACTGTGTGTTGTGGGTAGATGAAAACTAAGACTGATCTTTTCTTTAACAAACACTACAGGTGGCCATTTTGTGAAACAAAGGATGAAAATGAAGAAAGACACAGTATGCCTACTGTCAAGTATGAAGGAGTATTACTAATGCTTTGGGCCTGGGAAATTTTCTTTACAGTGCATAGCGTTATAAACGCTTTGAAATTTCAGAGGATTTTAATTTAAGATCTGTTGGCCTCTAACAGAAAACTGAAAAATAATTGGGTCTTTCAGCAAGGCAGGGGTGTCCAGCTCCAGTAGTCGGGGTCTGGTGTCCTGCTACGTTTAGATAAGCCTCTGCTTAAACACAGCTGAATCAAATAATTAGGTTATTACCATGACTTCAGGTATGTTGGACCAAGGACATCAGCCTTAAAGTTGGACACCCATCCCGTAGTCCCCCTTAAAATAGTGTTGTACAAATTATTAACAGCAGGAGAACCAAAGTTTCTGCATACAAAATATTGACAGTAGTGCTTCCAGTAATTGTGCCACTGGCAATTTTGTTACAAAACTGTTATTTCCGAACACGAGACTTTCCCCCACTGATTAATTGTACCCAAACTGAAAGTTGAGTTTATTAATTGATTCAAGTGTAAGATAATACTAGTGCAGTAGAGATTAGTTTTTCACCAGAGGCAAATTTATCCAACTCTGGTTAAGATGAACACTTTTTATTTCTCTGCTGTTTTCCTTCACCTACTCTCTAGATTTATCTGATAAACATTTAAGTTATTTTTCATATAAATCAGTTGCTAAGATACCCCAAAGATGTAAATGCTAACTTGCAACTCTTTTATTCTTGTTGTTTTAGTGTGTCTGTAATTTTCCTTTCCCAGCAGGACATTGAACAGAAACTCGTCAGGCTAACGTAACATGCAGAGAACTATTTTTGTATCCCATCTCTGCTGTGATAAGCCATTTGGCTGTGAGAGTTAAGATGTTAAACAACAGTTTGTTGGAATGTTAAACCGTACTGCAATGCTAACAGGATTCATTACTACTATAGGGTTATGCCCGTTCATTGGATTCAGGAGGAACAATGTGGCTGTGGAACGATGAACCAGATCTTTACCATAGCGTAACTGCTGACAGGGTCATGGGATTTCGGTTCTGGAGTCCAGATGTATTGTAGAGCTAGAGAAGGCTTTTGTCTGTGTCTTTTGAGGCGCTCTGAGATTATGAGGAACTTGGATTACTTTTAAGGGGCATCCGAGTCCTTGCACAACCATCTATGGGTGTGTTCACATTAATGGCAGGAGGTTGAGGTTGGTCCCAGTTCAGGTTGTCAATGATCCTGTTTGTGGTGTTCATGGACAGGATTTCAAGCCTTTGTAGTGGAGAGGAGAGTGTCCGGTTTAGAAACTCAGGGTCTCATATTTGCTTTTTGCAGAGGACATGGCTCTGTTGGCATCTTCAGGCCAGGACCTTGTGCGTGTGCTGGAGCAGTTAGCAGCCAAGTGGGAAGTAGCCATGTGAGTCAGCTCTTTAAAGTCTGAGCCCTTGGTTCTCAGTCACATAAAAGTGCACAGCTCCCTCTGGTAAGGTATCAGCCCTTGTCTTAGAAAGAAAGGTTAAAGTATCTTGATGCATCTTGGTCATGAGTGACGGCAAGATGGAGCGAGAGATGGACAGACAGATCAGAAACTCATCTGCAGTAATGCAAAGCCTATTCCAGTTTGTTGAGGTAAATAAATAGCTGTGCCAAAAAGCAAATCTCTTGATTTGCTGGTCTGTCACTGATCTGACCCTCACCTTTGGTCATAAAATATGGTTAATGACCGAGAAGCTGATTTCAGAAGCTTGGCTTCTGTTCCTTTCCTACGTTGGGTGGCTTACGTCAGGATTTAAGATATTGAAAGGAGCTTTGTCATCCAACAGAGACAAATATAAATAGGGATCTTTCTCCTGTGCACTGAAAGAAGTTGAGGTTCAGTTGAGGTTGTTCTGACATCCTAGTTTTATGCCTCCCTTGTCCTTCTATGGAGTTTTTCAGTGCACATCCCACTAGAAAGAGACCCTAATGCAAACCCAGAACTCATCTAAGGGATCATTTATTCCTTTTGGCCTGTGAACAACTGGGGATTCCCCTGTATGAGTTGGAGAGTGTTGCTTGGAAGAGGAATGACTCTTTTACCCCTCCAACCCGACCCTAGATATACATGAGTCAACTGATGGATGTATGTAGCTGTGAGGTGGAGCAGGAATTAAGACTCACCAACAGGTGTTAAAGAACTAAAAAATGACTCCTACATTTGTTGCTGCAGGATTTTTTTAATGCTCAAAGGAACGATTTGTAAATGCAGAACCATTAATGTCATGCAATATGCTGCCTATCACAATCATACTATATACAGCACCTCTTTTGTTGTGCGAGTGTTTACAGTGGCAGACAAATTGTGGGTGTATATATTATCTTTCACAAGAAATGTACACTCGCTGTGCTGAGCTGTTGTGATAATAAATTTTGTGGCTTCGTTTGGTGCACCTTTCTGACTGCCTCTGATCATATAGTTTGTGATCTGTTGTTTTAGCCTTCAGGCCTCTGTGATAGAATCGTTTATAACTTTTTCGCTTCACCGATAGTCAGAGTGACACCTCCCTTTATGGATTTGTATTATGGTGCAGAGTAAAGGGAATTTGCTCTGGTGCATTTAGAGATGTCACGCCTTGCAGCCATATTTTTTCCAAGACGTTTACAGCTGCGTGACAGTCTTCATGGTACAGTGTAGGGGTCATTAAAATTGTTTCTGCAGTTGCTAGGCTGTGATTGGTTCTGCAACTTCTAACAGGGACACCAGAAGCGACGGACAAGCTTTGATAAAGTCAAATTTATTTAGTGGCTTTATTTGAGCAGGACTGGAATCTGCTGTGTGGAGGCCTGTTAGACCTGCTGGTCAATCATAGCAACTCACATAGCAACAAGGCACTGCGTAGGACAGCTGAAAGAGATAAGATGAATCTGTGTCACTGCTGTGGTGTTGGTGTGCCATTATCTTCTGGACATCACAAAAACTCTGCTTTGGAGTTGTGTCTGGAATCTAATTACAAGTTGGAAAGATTAGAAAGAAAAAGGGTATTTACAGCACAGTGGTAACAGTGTTGCTTTTGTCTGAGATCTCTGCCTTCACTTCTCAAGCTGTAGAAAACCTCGAAACCACCAAACGACAACAGAAGGAGTGTGTTCCTTATTGCTGGGCATGTGCACAAATGTTGCAGCTGGATGTTGTTGGCTATGTGGTATGGTGGCTGGGTGCAGTATACGCAGCTTTAACCTTAATGAGTTGGTTGCTGCCTGTGTGGAATGATGATGCACATAAGCAAATAGACCTACAAGCAGTGCCTTCTAAAGGCCTTCATAAAAGTTGAAATTTACACATTTTGTCACATTACAACCAAAAACACAGCACAAATTTAATTGGGATTGTATGTGATAGAACAACATAAAACTGTCATGATTTGGGGTTGTGTGGTTTTTGGTTTCAGGGTTTTTCCCTATGTTTTTCACTGTTCAAGTTTTGAATAATGTTTCTGTTTATTTTCCTGGTCATGCTTTTGTTTTGTTGACTTGTTCATGTTTTGTCAAGTTTGGTTTTCGGATCTGGTTATGTTTTTGCTTCATGTTTTTCTAGTTTGTGTTCAAGATTCTCTGTTTTGCTCCAGACACGTTTTGTTCTGTTAATTAAGTTTATTCGGTTCACCTGCTTCAAGTTAATCTGTCTCCTTGCTCCACCTGGTTTTCACGCCATATATTCGCACCTGTTCTGTTAGTCGTTGCAGAGACATTCTCTTATGCTCATGTCTTGCTCTCATGCTCATGTCTTGCTCTCATGCTCATGTCTAGCTCTCATGCTCATGTCTTGTTTTCAAACCTAGTCTTGTCTTTTTGATCTTGCCATGCCTGTCTTGCCTGCCCGTTTGTTTTGTTCCTGCCTCCTGCTGAGTGTGAGTTTTCGTAATTAAACCTTTTTTTTTTTCACTTACCATCACGCTGCCTGCTCATCTGCATTCTGAGGTCCAATATAAAGTAAACCGTGACAAAAACAGCTCATAATTGTAAAGTCAATGAAAATAATTTGCGGCTTGCGTCATTTTTCAGCCCCATTTGTACTCCCCATTTGTACAAAACCAAATTAAAACTTACCTAATTAGTAAAAATGTGTGTAATTTATTCCCAGTATAAATCCAGCTGTTCTATGAAAGCTTTGCAAGTTTGTTAGAGAGCATTAGAGAACAAACAACTTCATTAAGACCAAGGAACACATCAGGAATAAAGTCTAAAGCAGAGTTAGGTTATAAGAGCTCACAGACCACAAGAATCAAAATAGTATGCCACAACTGCAAACCTACCAAGACAATGCTGGCCAAACAAACTGAGAGGATGGGCATGCAGCCAATTTATCAGAGAAGCAACCAAGAGGTCCATTGTAACTCTGGAGGAAGTAGAGATTTCCAAAGCCCAGGTGGGAGAACCGGTCAATAGGACAGTTGTTAGTATTGCTCTCTGCAAATCTGACCTCTATGAAAGAGAAGAAAAGGAAAGCTCTTGCTGAAAGAAAGACATAAAAGGTCTTATTTGCAGCTTTCCACAAGCCATTTCAGACAAACCTGTGGAAGGAGGTGCTCTGGTCAGATGAAACCTAACTTGAATTTTGCGGACCTATACAAATTGCAATGCGTGGCAAAAGACAAACACCGCACATTACCCTGGACACATCACGCCCAGAGTGAAACATGGTGGTGGCAGCATCATGCTGTGGGTATGCTTTTATTTACCAGGGCCAGAGATGGTAGGAAGATAGATAAAGCTAAATACTGGGGGAAAACCTGTTGGAGGGTTGGAAGACCTGAAACTGAGGTGAAGGTTCACTTTCCAGGAAGTCGACAGAATCATAAACCCAAACATAAAATCTGAGCTGCAATAAAATGGTTTAGGTCAAACCTCATCCAAGTGTTACAATGAAACAATCAATGGGCAGATATAAATAAATGAGTTTAAGCTATTGTTCGAAGAAAAAGACACAATCATTTTAGTTTCTAGAAGTGCTAAACTGCCAAAACACCCCATCAGACTATAAATGAAAGTCTCTTTCCTACAAAGAATGGACTCAGAAGGGGCTAAATGAAAATGCACGCCACACTTTAAATTTTTTGGCTGGTTACATATACAGGGGTTGGACAATGAAACTGAAACACCTGGTTTTAGACCACAATAATTTATTAGTATGATGTAGGGCCTCCTTTTGCGGCCAATACAGCATCAATTCGTCTTGGGAATGACATATACAAGTCCTGCACAGTGGTCAGAGGGATTTTAAGCCATTCTTCTTGCAGGATAGTGGCCAGATCACTATGTGATACTGGTGGAGGAAAACGTTTCCTGACTCGCTCCTCCAAAACACCCCAAAGTGGCTCAATAATATTTAGATCTGGTGACTGTGCAGGCCATGGGAGATGTTCAACTTCACTTTCATGTTCATCAAACCAATCTTTCACCAGTCTTGCTGTGTGTATTGGTGCATTGTCATCCTGATACACGGCACCGCCTTCAGGATACAATGTTTGAACCATTGGATGCACATGGCCCTCAAGAATGGTTCGGTAGTCCTTGGCTGTAATGCGCCCATCTATCACAAGTATTGGGCCAAGGGAATGCCATG
The DNA here is from genome assembly GCF_021462225.1 of Girardinichthys multiradiatus. NCBI lineage: Eukaryota > Metazoa > Chordata > Actinopteri > Cyprinodontiformes > Goodeidae > Girardinichthys > Girardinichthys multiradiatus. The sequence continues at coordinate 32,712,942 of NC_061796.1, forward strand.
ATATGGCAGCCCAAACCATCACTGATCCACCCCCATGCTTCATTCTGGGCATGCAACAGTCTGGGTGGTACGCTTCTTTGGGGCTTCTCCACACCATAACTCTCCCGGATGTGGGGAAAACAGTAAAGGTGGACTCATCAGAGAACAATACATGTTTCACATTGTCCACAGCCCAAGATTTGCGCTCCTTGCACCATTGAAACTGACAATTGGCATTGGCATGAGTGACCAAAGGTTTGGCTATAGCAGCCCGGCCGTGTATATTGACCCTGTGGAGCTCCCGACGGACCGTTCTGGTGGAAACAGGAGAGTTGAGGTGCACATTTAATTCTGCCGTGATTTGGGCAGCCATGGTTTTATGTTTTTTGGATATAATCCGGGTTAGCACCCGACCATCCCTTTCAGACAGCTTCCTCTTGAGTCCACAGTTAATCCTGTTGGATGTGGTTCGTCCTTCTTGGTGGTATGCTGACATTACCCTGGATACCGTGGCTCTTGATACATCACAAAGACTTGCTGTCTTGGTCACAGATGCGCCAGCAGAACGTGCACCAACAATTTATCCTCTTTTGAACTCTGGTATGTCACCCATAATTTTGTGTGCATTTCAATATTTTGAGCAAAACTGTGCTCTTACCCTGCTAATTGAACCTTCACACTCTGCTCTTACTGGTGCAATGTGCAATCAATGAAGACTGGCTACCAGGCTGGTCCAATTTAGCCATGAAACCTCCCACACTAAAATGACAGGTGTTTCAGTTTCATTGTGCAACCCCTGTACCTTCCAGTTCACAGTTATGTGCTACTTTATGTTTGTCCATTAAAAAGTCACAATAAAATGCATTAAAGTTTGTAGTTGCCATGTGACAAAGTGTGAAAAATGTTAGGGAATGAGAATAATTTTGAAAGGCACTGTATGTGGTCTAAAAAAGGGCAAGCACAAACGTAAGTGGGCAGGTACAACATGTTCACAACCTGTTCAGTCATCCTCGCAATGCCCTGAGGCATCCCTCTTTATGTTTCCCCAACTGGGTCATCATGTCAACCAGCACACTGTGAAAGAAAGGGAATAACTTGGTGGCTGTTGGATGTAAGCATGCCATAGGGCTTTGTTTGTTTAGATTGGCCCTGAGGCTTAATCACTCATTCCAGTGCAACACATCAAAGAGACACAAAGAGACAGAAATCAATGCTGCAGCATGTTGACCATATATGGTTTTTCCTGAATCATCTTGGCATTGATGGAGCCATTATTGAAAGTAGGACAGAGTGGGGTTTTGATGGCCGTATTTGGCCGGGTGCTCTGTCCCCTGCAACCATTTTGCCTTCCTCCATTGCATGCTGCTCAGTTTCTTCACTCCTATTGCTCTGTTTTACTCTCCACCTGTTTTTCCACCAAAAGCACAGCACATTTTGTATCACCTATCTAATTCTTTTCTGCTCACCACTGTACTTATCACTCCTTTCTCATCCTCCTCTTTTCCTCTCATCCTGTTACCGTACTTTTTGTTTTGTCTCCCCAAACCTTCTTCTTCCGCTCATCCACCTTCTCTTTAATGTTTTGTTTGTTTTTCTCCCTCTCATTACTTCCCTTGCTTCCCCTCTCATTTTTATCCTTCCCCACCAGGAAGCTGTAGCATCCCTGTTTATTCCCTTGGCCGTGCACTGGGAGCTGGGTCTGCTGGCCTCTGGCCTGTTCTGGCGCTTTCCCCGGCTCCTAATCAGCCCCGCTGCAGAATTCACACATGTTAGAAAATTTATTAATGCACACATGATCTCGTACATATAAGTACACATTAACGTTTTTGTTTTGTGTCAGACTTGGAGGGTGTTAAGCCAACATCTGCAAACCGGCACCCACAGGTTTGTTAACGCTTGCCCACTTTCACACATGCTTAATTTGCGGCAGCGCATTAATACTCTTACTCAAGCTCTCTCACACACACTTTCCAGCTCCTGGCAGCAGGTTTGATCGCCTGGAAAATTAATGCTAAGAGCAGGGCAAAATGGCTGGCAGGGATCACCTTGGCTATATGCAGCGCAGCGCCTGCTCTATGTGGACCACCTTCGTATGTATCTCACCGCTCCTGGACTCCACTTCTTAGGAAGGAAACATAAAGTGATATGTGGCTTTTGTTATTTAATATGTGTGAGTAAAAAGGAAATTACAGAGTAGGGTCAGAGGATATTGAGGCACAACGTGCACATCTTTCTGCGAACTCCATGGCTACAGACCTTCAAACATCTTGTGACATTTAGATTCACTCAAGAACAGTGAGTTGAGACATTCACTGAATGACCTACTACCCACACCACCACTGGACTCTAGAAAAGTGAAGACATTTTCTCAGAAGTGACAAATCATGCTCCTCTCTCTGACAATTTGCAAATCTGGGTTTGGCATTCAGCCAGCAGAAAGGCTCTTGACTGACTGAATTGAATCATGTGTAAAGTTTGGTGTGGTGGGAACTCATAGTGCATAGTTGTTTTTCAGGAGTTGTGCTCAACCCCTTAGTTATGGTGAAAGGAACTCCTAATGCAGCAGGATACATAGATACTTTGGGCAATTTAGACAACTTTGTAGGAACAGTTTAGGGGTGGCCTCTTTCTTTTTCAACATGAATGTACACCTGAGGTGAAGGCGACGTAAAAAAGACCTGGATGAGGGATTTCAGTGTGGAAAAAAACTTGATAATCCTGTAGAATCTGAACCGAACCTGATAGAACATCTTTAGCATTAATTAGAACGGAAACTAAAAGAGCCAAGATTTCTTGTCCAACATCAGTGTCTGAACTCACTAAAATGCTTCTGGAAGAACGGTCAAATAGTTCCATAAACACCCTCCTAAGCCTTGGGAAAAACCTTTCCAGGGTTTTCCACAGGGTTGAAGATTTGGAGCTGTTACACTTGCAAAGGTTTGGGGAGCATAATATTAAACCCTATGGATTATGAACAGGATGTAACTTAAGTTTATACGTGTGACAAAATACTTTTGGAAATATATGCAATGTACACAGTTTACATTAATAGTTGTGACTACAGGCATATAACCCAGAAGTCCCTCTCAAGCAGAAACCCTTTAATCCCCTCATAGCATGAAGTCAAATGAGCAGGAGTAAGTGAGAACTGGGATTGCTACAAGGTCTTGCCAAGGAAAAAGAAATCTTTTAAACATGGATACTTTCTGCTTTAATGGATTTTCATTAATTTTACAGGTTGATAATTTTACCTTTGTTTATTATTGTGGCTTATTGTCATGCTTGAATTTGTGTTGTTGTTTGTGAGTAAGGACATTGAAGGCCTTCTGACCTTCATCCCTGTGTCCTGGCAAACTTCTCTTCACTTTGGTCCTACCACAAACCTCACTTCTTGACACGTAAACTAAAACTTTTCTTATTCTGTAAATCGGCTTTTGCACCTGTGCCCTAAGTTGTTGTAAAAACAGTTTTTGTCAGATTAAATTTACTGACATATTGCACTCCTGAGTCCTACCAGGGATCCAGACTTTAACTCATTCATTTTCCTGATGTGGAAACAAGTTATATAAATGGTCCCTGGACAGATTTTAATTCCCATGCTCCATTCAATCTTCGATAGGTCCAGGAACCTATAATGAGATGATTTTTAACTTTTTATAATCCAAATTACACACCACATAAGGATATATATCAAATTAAATGTATCGTAAATTGGAGGTGGGGTGTCCTGCAGCAACATTTAAAGTGAGTCTTAGGTGCATAACTGAATTGTGTTCAATGCTATCTCAAGGTTGAAGTTTGCATGGAGGTATTAATGACGTTTCAGGCATCCTCACACGTTCATGCAATTATTAAAAATCTGCACTCCCACAAATATTTCTCCCCTGCCATTGTTGATGTGTATATGTGTGTAATAGAAGACAAGCATGGCGGCTTGGATGTGTTTATATGTGATAATGAGTTGTTTCATGTATGAGATATCCCCATAATGTTCTAAGTTTGAATGTTTATGTTTGTAAGGGGGTTCTGCTATCACTGTAGACCAGATGACACTAGCTCTTTTAATGTAGAGTTAGTTTAGTTTAGCATGAAGATGAGGGTTGCTGTGCCAGTTTTTTTTCTTCTTTGCCTACTCTACGCTCTCTTCCGGCATGTTTGTGTCAATGAGTGTCTATTTAGGGTATTTATTTGTGTGCGGCCTTTGATGTCAGCTGGTCGTTTCAACTGTTTGCAGTGTTAGATAATCACAAACACAATCATTCTGATCTATTCCTGAACCTCTGCCATTATATATAGCACGCTTCTCATCCACCCACAAACTCTCTCCATTTGTCTCACTCATACACAAACACTCTCGTGCACACTCTACTTTCCATTTCTCCTCTCCTCTGACACTCCTGTCCTGCATCTCGTACTCCTACACTCACTATATTTCTGTGTATGATGGTATTATGCCTCTCTTTGGTTTTGCTTCCTCTGTTCCGTAACCTGCTTCCCCCTAAGACCAACTCACCCCATCACTAAGACTTCCCACTATCCAACCTTTTTCCCTCCCTCGTCACCCTCCAACATGCCATCTTTGCCTTCCATCACATACAGTATGAGCGTGCTATTCGAGGGGGGGTATTGATTACATGTTTGGCTGACAGGCACAGTAATGGATGACTGAATATGCATGTGATTGGGAGGCAAGGGGGTTGTAGTCCAGGTGAACAGGTTGGGTGGTTCAAGCAGTGTTCCGCCAACAACTCACCTGTCCAAGCGGATCGCCACTGGGCAGTGAAAAGTGCTGCGGCAAGCAGTGCAACATGACAGCTTGCATTTGAAAACTTTTGAGCCAAATATTGAGCAGTTTTTAAATATTCTGACATTCTTTCCTTAAAGGTAAACAGTTTTTGAACTCGCGGTCTCTCAAGCTGGGATAAAATTGTTCCCAGTTTTAATGGTTAATGCTATAACATTTCTGGGGATTCTTATTACTTTGTTGCAATGGAATTATTAAAATGCCTTGATTAAAAACATGATGAGTCATAGCGCTAGAAAAAAGTTGGAGTTTTTTTGTTGTCCATCTTAGCCTTGTCGATTCAGATGAAGGCCGAAGGCAGTAAAAGTAAAGAGGCAATTTTTAACCATCAAAGAGCATCAATGTTAAATGCAGTTTTTATGGACTTTATGACTGCACAGCAAAGATTTTTACAGAATGTTTGTGTTCTCACCACATGGACAAGGGCATCTGAAATCTTCTGCCCTCAGCAGGATGTGTGTGGTGTTCAGAATGCTCTGGTTTGTCTGACTAATCCTTTGCCAGCTTGTGAATAAAATATTATTAATGAAAAGTACAAATTGTTTTTGCTTATTAACATTTCATGTTATAATTGAGGTCACTGGATTGGCAATGCAACCCTCACAAGCATGGCTGCTAAAAAGAACACAAGCATAATCACAGAATCACAAAATCAACCAGCAAAGTGTGGAAAGTTTCATATAAAAAGTTTGAACATGGCACATTTGACATCCATGTGATGCAGAGGGCTTTGCTTGGCACACCTTTAACACCTTTAAACCAACAATTGAAGTATGAGAGAAAAGTTGTTTACCAGACTACTGGGTGGAGAGTTTCTGCAGATAAAACAAGTCTCTATCAGACTGAGTCACTTGTGGCAACATAAAGCCTTTTATTTGCATTACGCTTTGCCGCCTGAATTTTATCAGAATGCTTTACCTTTTGAATTTGCTCTTTGACTTTTTTCTGCTTTGACTTCTCAGTTTTTCCCCGTGATAATCCAGAAACATTTTCAAGATTTTTAACAAGTCAAAGGTAATTGTCTTAGACATATAACATCAAAACATTTACACAATTTCACCTGTCATATTTCTTAGACCGGGAGAGAGGCACCTACAAACAAACCTTTGCTTAAAGAGTGTAAGAATTATGATTATTGATTAATTAATATTTATCAAGAATTATAATTAAAAACCATAATTTGAAAAAAATTAATTTCTTAACCAAAAATCATTATTTGCGAATTGAAATCAGAGATGTCCTCTGCTGTTGTAATTATGGCTCAAGGCCCTTGATAATCACAATTATTAAATTCTCTGTAATAATTGATAACTATTACTAGATGTCACTGTTTACTCAACCGCTTCACCGAAGGTGGGGGAACTATGACCTTATTGTGACAGACAAATCACACAAACGCTTTCTCTTTATCTATATGAATATTTATTAAATCAACAGCCCTGATACACCTCGTTATTCTGATTCAATAATCTTCACCTAATCAAGCATGCAAAAATTCTATACAAAAGGGGTAAAATAACTAACTAAACAAGATAAAACAACATTGAGTGTGTATGAAAGTCAAACCAGCAGTTATGGCAAAAACCAGAGAAAATATGGAACTGGGCAAAGTTTTGGGAGCAGCCTCCACCAGGCTGCAGTCATAGAACCCCAAAGTTGGAGCTCAGTGAAACACAAAGGGTCATAAAACTTTTAGGCGGCAACCAGCGGAAAAACACTAATAGTGAAGACAGAGGAACAGTGAGTGTTCCACCATGAGGTTCTAACAGTCCAACTTTAAGTTCACCTGAGTCTGTGCTCAGGTGTTCAAACACAGTGAGACACACACAGCTTCAAAGCGCGGTGGCTTTCAGAGTCCAACGGCAATCGAAGTTTCAATAGGACATTGCATGAACATACAACTTAGAACACATTGGAAAGTTTCGTCTCCTTGGAAAACCTTCGTGGGTTTTCTTGGGTTACGTGTTAAATCCATGCCTTCGATCGGTAAAGTAAAGTCTACTGGTCTTCTTATCCCAGAAGACTCTTCTCATGGGTTTGGCCAGTGAGGAGAATTAATGAAAACCCACATGTGGTTTCTTCTCTAGAAAGATGCGCCTCAGTCGAGTGGTAACTGCGTCTTGGAGTCCAGCAGGAGAAAAAGCAAAGGTGGGGCGTCTTCCGTGACTTAATATATATATATAGTGAAGCCTGAAGCACAAATATAGAGTTCTGAATTTCTAAATTACAAATTTCAAATCTGATTAAAACAACTTACAGTATCCTCTCTACCTGAAGTCTAATGGTCTAAATGGTGGCCATGTTGTGTGTTCAGCCTGCAGGCTGTAATTCGTCTGTGACGTCACTTAATACTAGGCAGTTGTCAAAATGTTGACTTTGTAAAAAGTGTATGAACACGCCTAATGCTGGTTTTACCATGAGGGATGATTGACAGACAGAAATACATACTCTCATCAGACAGGTCAAGGTGCAGCTTGCTAGTATTAGGGTGGGACCCCTTTTGTTCTTCAAAAATACATGAATTCTTAGTGGCAGAGATTCAACAAGGTATTAAAAATGGTTCTCTGAGATTTTAATGTCGAGATGATGACGTTGAGCGATGATGATGGGTGTGAGAGAAAATGTAGAGGATAGGGTTAGATGGAGACAGATAACTCGCTGAGGTGACCCCTGAATGGGAAACGTCAAATGAAAAAGGAGAAGATCGAGTACCCATACAGCTCTACTCGATTGAGATCTGGTTACTGAAGTGAACTCATTTACCTTATTCAGGAAATCAATTTGACATGATTAGAGCTTTGTGACATTTAAAGAATGCTCTGTTGGTATTGGGGACCCAAACTTTGCCCAGGAAATACCCTGTGTCAACCCAAGGTGGACACATGTGTCCACCTTGTTACCACTAAATTCTGACCCTACTATCTGAATGTTGCAGCTGAAATGAGTCATCACACCACACACCGTTTTTCTACTCTGTTATTGTCTAAATTTAATGAGCCCTTGTGAACTGTTGCCTCTGTTTCCTGTTCTTAGCGGACAAGTATGGCACCTGGATGTTCTGCTGTAGTCCATCTGTTGTAATGTTTGATGTGCTGTTCATACAGAGATGGCTATCTGCATATTATGGTTAGGATGAGAGGTTATTTGAGCTATTGTTGCCATTCTATCATAGTGAACTGGTCTGATCATTCTCCTCTGACCTCTGACATTAACAAGGCATTTTTCAACCACACAGCTGCTGTTCACTGGGTATTTTCTCCTTATTGAACCACCCTCTGTAAACCCGAGAGATGGTTGTGTATGAAAATCCTTGTAGAACAGCAGGCTTTGAAATATTCAGACCTACCCGTCTGGTACCAGCAACCATCCAACAATTGAAGTTACTTTAATCCTATTTCTTTTCCATTCTATTGCTCAGTTTGAAGTTCAGCAAGTTGGCTTCTTCGCCACCTCTAAATTCCTAAATGCATTGAGTTGCTGCCATGAAAAAAGTGAGTGTATATACTGTTAATAAACAATAACAAAATCATAATAATATTTTTCAATACTCAACAATGATTAGCTACAAAACATTTTCACACTTTTACATTCCTGGTCTCAAGTCAAAAACTGATGAGTAAATACAAGAACTGCAGGGTCTGGTCTTTCCCGGCAAGTTTTATTTTGCATTTATCTCAGACAGGCAGGAAATCATAAAAGCTATTTTAAAAACTACAAAACTAATTTATTTGGTCCATATTCTCTGCTGCAGCCCTAAAAAATGCCACTGCAGCACAGACAGCAATACAAGCACAGATTGAGACATGCACTGCAGTTAAAATGCTAATATAGGCAATTCAATTAAAAGGGCCTCATTTCCTTTGGCCATAACACTGTTTTGTGGAGTTGTGTGTCCACTCTCATATGGATTATTATAGGAAACAGAGAGTGGGTTTATTTTCTCTGGGGCAGAATCTGAACATGCTTGTAATGGTTTCAGAGCTGAATGCAGCCTTTTTGACAGCAGAGGAACATTTTTGCAACATGACACTGATCTAGAGAGAACCTGTGACATTTGTGTCCAGGCAATGCACTATTCAAAGTACAGTGCTGTGTGTAAATGAAACACTGGTTCATCTGCTACTTGCCAACACCTGCAGTGATCACATTATCCATGTCAAACCAGTGCAATGTGTGTATCACTAGAATCAAAACCACACATGTGTGTTATCTCCCTTCCTGCTGTGCAGCTATTAGGCATTAATGTTAAATCATGTTTGTTCTGCAACATGTCACAGCACAATTTATATCACTTTCATCATCAAAACCCCTTGTTCTAAACAATTCTCATTCAAGTTTTGCACTCAAACAGGGGAAACAACAGACACTGGTAGTACTCTACAAATAGCAGGTCAGATAAATAAGCAGTTGTATAAACACACATTTTGTCATGAATAATTAAGTTAAACCTGACCTAGATTAACCAACATGAATGAGTGATTCTAATTCGGGCTGCCAGTTGTAAGCCATGTAAATAATGAATGTGGGTATTTGTAATTCTGTAGTAAGTCGTGGGACTTCTGAGTCTAATGTACCATGGGTTGACTAAATATATTATACATTTATTCACCAGTGCCTGGGACGAATTTACTGAACAATGGAGCAAACAAATGCTAATTCCGCATTAAACATGGTGTTGTTGCATAAATATTCACACAAACTTTTCTTTTAGCATATGTTGTCATATATTAGCATAGAGCTGGCAGGGGGATAACCAGCAATTTAGCATGAGAAAGCCAAGCAGAATGTAGTGCAGCAGGGTTTAACCGGTGAAAGGCAAGCTGAATCACTTAATTAACCTTGTGAAGGTTGCATCATGGTCACGGAAACACATAGCCATAGAAAAGCACAACATACCTGTACAAATATCCTCTTTGGCTCTTTGTACAATTATAATTACTGTCTCTGCTGCTGGGATTTAGTCCTTCTGCTAAGCTAAACTGGGTTGTAGAGGTGAGTGGACATGCAATTTGTCATGTCTGGGAAGAACATTAAATATTGACTTAAAATGAAATCAAAGCCCCGGAAGCTATGCCGAATTTGTGAGAAACCTTTTGATCATCTGGTATTTTGTTACGTCTTACACAGCTGGACTCTAAAGCTCAACTCACTGTGCAAATAATCCTTTGTTTGATGATAAGATAAAAAAGATCCATGATTGTCCTTTATTTACCTCCAGAAATCTTTCCATCAACTCTGAACAGCTTCCATGTCCCTACTTAAAAAAGCATCCCTACAGCATGATGCGGCCACCACCATGTGTTATGGTAGATGGGGTGTTCAGGGTGATGTGCAGCGTCACACTGTATTTTGCATTTAGGCCAAAACAGTAATTTTAGTCTCATTTAACCAGAGCCCCTTCTTGCACATTCTGTGTCCCCTACATGGCTTGTAGCAAACTGAAAACATAATTCTATTTTTCTGTCAACACTAGCTTGCTTCATTCTACTCTTCCACAAAGTGGGATTTTGTGGAGTGCACGACTAGTAGTTATTCTGACCACAGATTGTCCCATGAGAAAGGAGTTTCTCCTATGTGGGCAAAAGGCTTTCAGCTGCTTCCCCAATTATTGCTGCCCTTGTCAATTTTGCCCATCCCAGTTTTGGTAGATAGCCATCACTCTGAGGGTTTGAGGTTGTGCCAAACTGTTTCTATTTTTGGATGATGGATTGGATAATGGATGGAGTGGAACAGTGCTCCGTTTAATGTTCAAGCTTGCCTTATTGTTTTGTAGCCTAACCATGTGTGTTCCCTTTATTCCTTGGTCTTCTTGTTGCCTAATGTTACCTAATACACCTCTGAGGCCTTTGCAGAACAGATGCACTCATTGTAAGTTCAAGGTGGACTCTTTAAACTAACTACATGGCTTTTAAAGGCATTTAGTTGCAGTGTCATTAATTTATGGGTGTCACATCAAAAAAGGCTGAATACATTTGCAAGGTACACTTTCAGATTTTTATTTCTTAAAACAGACTTCAAAAACCATATATAATTTTTTATCTATTTCACAATTATGCCATTATTAAGTTGTGTTGGTCGATCACAGAAATGAACAAAAACCGAAATAAAATACATTGGTGGTTGCAATTTTAGAAAATGTGAAAAAGTTCAAGAGGTTTAAATACTTTTGTAAGCCCCTATAATACAAAAAAATAAAATAAAAATCTTGTCCCAATAGTTGATAAAATTACTTGAATTAAAAACTTTGCTAAACAAGATGTGGAATATTGCATTTCCTCTGATTGTTAATCTAGCAAAAACTAAACAAAATGCAGAGGCAGAATGAACAATTAAGTACAGCCTGTGATTAATTAGGTTTCAGAACCACCTCTGGCAGCAATAACTTGAGGTAATCATCTCCTGTTTTAACCTAATCAGTCTCCTAGATCATTATGGAAGAGTTTTGGCCCACTTCTTGTTACAGCATTACTTCAGTTCATTTAAGATTAAAGGCATTTGTTTGTATGGAGCTACCGTAGCTGACAAGCTTGTTGCAGCACTGTTACTTTCCTCCATACCTGATTCTTTTGGGTGAAATATTGATGCCAGGAAAGAAGCCACAAGAGTCACAAAATAGAGATGAATTGAATACACGCAATACAGTTATGTTTTCCATTTGTTTCATATATTAAGTAAAAACTCCAACTATATAACAGTATTAGTTGGTACTATAGCAAGAATAATTGAATATTGAGAAAATTTTTAAAACCCCGGTGTAATAGATGATTGCAGGGTGGGGTGGTGGTTAGTAGTATTGCCTCACTGCATGAAGGTCACAGGTCAAATCTTGGCTACAGGTCTGATTGTATGAAGCTTGTGTATTCTGGAGGTGTCTGTAGGGGTGTTCTCTGGGTTCTTCCAAGCACATCTATAGGGTTTAATCCTGATTTGCCTGGTGACTGCTGGGATAAGTTCCAGTCCCACTTTGACTGTGAACAAGATATGAAGGGTTTGAAAAATGGATGGATCGACTGAATTTCTAATTTAAGTAAAGCAAAGTACACTACTTGGCAAGAGATCTAGGTATATTATGTTAGTATGAAAATGTCTGCCCATCTTACTTTCCCTTACTTATCTTTTATAAAACCTTTATATAACCAGGTAAAAGACCCATTGAGATCAAGACCTCATACACAAGGGTGGCCTGGTCACCCTTGTGTATGAGGTCAGCAGCACACATCATCGTGGACCAGATAGATAAAAAACAATAACAAAAACAAAACATTTGACAAAAACAGTAAAAATTAAAAATAATTAAAACAGTAACAATTTAGGAATTAAAACACAGGCACTCGTTCGTAGTATTTCCATTCTCGGTTTCCTAAGACAGAGTGGAAGGATTTTAGTGAAACAGGTTCTGACAGTTCAGTTCAGATTGGGTTCCAAGCAGAGGGAGCCGAGAAACTGAAAGCTTTCTTTCTTATTTCCGCTCGCACAAGAAGAGCAGAGAATTAAAAATGTCATATGATTGTAAGGCATAACAGCTTTTAGTTCTTCAAAGAATGGTGCACAAAAAGGTAGGAACCCAGCCAATATGAGCCTGGTAAACCAGAGTCATCCTGTGTTTCTATCACCCTACACACATGGAAGGCACGCCAGCTTTAGCATGCAGTTCACAGTGGTGGTGAGGCGGCTACAACCAGTGATAAATCTCAGAACACAGTGGTACACTTCAAGAGGGGATAAAGAGAGATTTTTTCTTTTTTGCCATCTCTGTATGTTTTGTAAAAGGACCACGGTGGCAAGGGGGATTGAAGTCATCCCACCACAGCTACACATCTGACCCGCCAAGCGAGGCAGTCACAGCTGCATGTCAGCTGGCTTATGTTCAGAAGCTTGTTTTTCCTGGTTTATGATGGAACTGTTTTGTGAACGAGGTTCTAGTAACTTAATCTCATGCTACGCAATGTAGATGCTCTGACTAGACTAATGGAGATTTATTCGAATACCAAATGCTTGAAGTAACTTGAAGGGAATCTGATATATTTTCTGATCAACCCAGCTAATAATTAAGTAGCTGACCACTTAGGGGCATTCAGACTGTGTGTCAAGCACCTGACTTTCATCCCCAGATGATCAGACCATCATTGAATATGGAAAGAACTAAAAGATGGTTACATCACAGTAAAATAAATTTACTCAGTGTTGACATATACAGACTATACAGATTATACCCTTCAAAACAGTTTACACTACAATAAAAAAGGGGGTTTATGGAGCAAACAAACAATTGCAAGCATACACTGTCATTTCTTTGGCTTGTAAGTTGTAACAAAATTTTATGAACGGGATTTGCTCGTGGATTTTTTTTTATTTGGACATTTGACCTTATCTAGAAATCATATGCAGACCGTTGCACTGAAGTTTGAAAACCCCTGCTCTAAGGTGTCTTAAAGAATCATCTTTACATTCAGGATCTCTGTCATTTTACTATTTATTTTAACTTTTTGCAATAAAAAACCAAGATACTGACAGCAAGGGGCTTAACTTGAAGCTTTCCTTTTAGTTACCATACTTGAGTTCTATTAAATATCTTCTATGTCCTGTTTGAAATAAAAGTCTAATATTTTGACACATTCTGTGACATTTGAGAAAGTATACTTAATGTCTTGGGAAATCTTTAAACTTTGTAGCAATCAAGGTGCTCACTTTTCTTTTTTTCATCTGACATCTTTATAGGTTTGTTCACTGAGCCTGAAAAGTACAGAGCAGAGGAAGATACTTCTTCCTCTGGGCATTTGAAAAACAATTTGAGAGCAGTCCTGTCGGAAATGGGTTTAGCACAGATGGATACTTATATAAAATAATTTTATGCAAAGGAAGACACGAGTTTTGAAAAAGCCCAGACACTCCACTTCTTAAGTATTTTACTGAATCTTGATGCCTCTCCTCTCACCCCCTTCCCCCTGCAGTCAAAGTGATGTTTTCTCTTGAGGGAAGATTATTAATTTTAGCCTCAAATCATGCAAATCAAAATAGTACAACATCTTGAGAAGTAATGTCACTTATACAGGCTAAGTGTTAATTAATGTTAGTGGGAGTAATATTCTGATGAATATCAACCATTAGCCTCTAGTTAGACCAGGAATATAAACACGTAATTAAATGATTAATCTGATCTGATTAGTATGTATTACAGATGCTTAAACGGTTCAGCACGGCTAATATTAATAACAATCACAAAAACTACCTTCAGACAATATGCATAACATAAATACCCGTAAATAAAACTTTTAATTTGATTACAGTTACAACAAAATCTGAAACTTCTGGTACTTATGCACCTTAAGAATGGTAATTAGGATCAATTCTGCAAATGTACATTTACGGTATTTAGAGGTTTAAGGGCTTGCAGAGTCAGATTTAAATAGCTGTATAAAAGTTAATGAATAAAAGTGATAATTTATCCATAGAAGACGCTGTTTTTTCTGTAATATCTTGTATAAGCCTGGAATCTGCAGTATGTGTGCTTGGTTTTAAATGCAGAAATATGAAAGACAATAGAAAAGGAGTGACATCAACCAAGGTCACAAGCTCAATTCACTGCCATGCTTTGTTTTTCAACATGAGACCAAATGGAAAAAAGATCCCTTGGGGCTTTATTGTTTTATCCTGTCACTTTTGTGACCTTTTATAAATTGATGGTTCTGTTCTTTTTCTTCTTTAATGAAATTGCCCTTAAAAATTGGCCCAGGTATTTAATCTAATACAGCCACCAGGCAGCCCATTATAATCTCTCTTTTTTTAGCAGTAGCCACTGTCATGCACGTGTGTCTTATTGCAAGTGTTTCCCCCCTTTTTTCCAGATACCATATTTGGTATAAGGTTATGCTGACACAACATGAACATAAAGGCCAAGCCCACTAATTCCTACTAATACCCAGACTTCAGATCATCACTGAGTCAACACAGATCAGCAGCATCTAGACTTGCATGGCATTATTCACTGCTTACATTCACCATCTGGCAGCGGCACTAAAGAACAGCTCTCAGCTATTTTAGCAGCAGAGTCAAAACAAAAAATTTATTTTTCATGTCTTTATCCCAAGGCACAGCCTTTCAAACAGGGAAACATGCAGTAAGATGAGACAGGATTATCACAACATTCAGGAGTTCCTAAAGAGTCTGCAGAAATACAGAATTTGATTTCAGTATATTCCATATCTGGATAAGTATGTGAAACATTTGTATTTCTAGCTTTAATTGTCTCTCTTATTGTTTAAATGATCCATCCATTCATCCATCCATCCATGGCCGGTTGGCCAGCTTGTTTCGCAAGTTTTGTATTTGAATACTGACTTTGATATTTGCAGTAAATTCATATTAAACAGTTGTATTTAAAGTTTAACATGGGTCAACTCTTGCACATGTCTCTTTATTTGAAAAAAGGGAGTTAATTATAAAGAACCCGGTACATTTGTCAGTATAAAACCCAGTTAAATTTTTTAGGCATCGTCTGGTGTTTCATTATAACTATTTACCAGGGAATTAAGAGGGTATGAAGAAAAACAATGTTTTCATTGTCGAATCACAGTTTAACTATTTTTATAGTTTTAAAATTAGCACAAAATATTATGTCTTTGCAAGTGTTGATTTTAAAGTCACAGTCGTTGCTGATTTTTTCAGCGATGACTCAAGTATTTCAGATGGATCCTGGATATCTGAAATTCTGCACTAATGATAAAAATACCCTTTTTGCCAGAGATGATTCAAGCCCAGTTCTTTATTACAAATGCTGGCACCATTTCTCCTTTCCTCCATAGAAAGACAGTCTCTCTGCTTTCTTTGTAATATCTATGTAATCAAAGACCCAGTAGTAATAGTCTAAAGGCATGATGAAAGATTTTTTAACAGAATTTCCAGTTAACCCCCATATTCTGCATTTAATGGTAGACTCTACAAGGAGCAGAATCACTATTTTTCTGAATTAGAACAGTGGATTGCCCTACATTGTTTTGATCTCTACAATATTATTTGCATCGATGCAAGTAAATTCTTTGCAGTTGTTGAGGCGAGTCAGAACAGTGCAAGACAGAGAGAATTTGTCTCTCGCCCAGAGCAGCTGAAAACAAACCAGATTTGAGCATGATACTTTCTGCAAAGTAAATTAATACAGATGAAAACACAAACCAGAAGCCCCACATGTACACTGAAGACACAAGAGCTATTTCACAGAACTCACTTTCTCCTTTTTCTTCTATTTGTATCTACTTTTTTCTCTTCTACCAAGTATATCTTAGGAGAAAAAGCTCGAATTACTTGAACTAACCTAAAATCTTAGATTTAGAGATGGGAGGAAAAAAATCTTAATAATACAGTTACATCATGATTTGAAACTTAATTAGGCCCGAGCAGGAAGGCTGCAAGGGCCTATTGTAATCGTAGGATTTCTTATTTTTTCTTTTTTCCGTTGCGTCTTTGCAGGGACTTTGCCATGCATCAAAACTCACACGATTTTACCCAAAGTTGTCCCGATGAAAATGTTCGTTCCTTAATGTCGTCGTCAGTGGGCGTGGTCAAACCACGTAGCCACGCCCACAAGCGTGAGATAGGCCGAACTGTAAGTCATAGAGATCTGAAATTTGGCACACTGCTAGAGCTCCTCAAATCAAGAAAAAAAGTCTCTTGAGGGTATGGCCTAAAACGCACAGGAAGTCGGCCATTTTGGGTCAAAGGCCAATTTGTGGCTGTTTTTCACCAGTTCTCTACTCACCTCGAACTTTAACAAACTCCTCTTAGGGATTTTGAGCTATTGGCTTCATATTTGGTCAATATGCAGTTAAGGCACAGGGATTAAAAGTTATCAAAATCCTGAGTTTTCGGCCATGTTTAGGGGGCGTGGCTGGGGCACGAAAATGGCGTTCGAGCCCAAAGTAAAAAACTGCAATAACTTTCCCAAAGAAACACCAAATCACACCAAAGTTGGCATGAAGGAGGACCTTCGGGTTCCCGACAATCCTACGGGGTCATATGCTGACATTATCAAAGCCACGACCCCTGAGAACAGGAAGTAATTTTTTTACTGGGAAAGGCTGGCTGTATGCACTCAATCAACTTGAAACTGTGTCAGGTGACTGATAACTAGTGGGTCTAACTTTGTTTGAAGCACATTGACTTTTCACAAAAGGACGTGGCCGTGGTGGCGCGGCGAAGTTGGATGTCATGTCATGGCCATGCGTTTGGCTTTCATTTCCACATACATCATCTGATCTGCACCAAATTCAATGTGATTGATCCTAGTCTAGTCCCCAACAGAGATCTGATGACATATTTGGTGTGCGTGGCCTAATTAGCTTTCTAGTTTATTTCCGTAATCAGTCATGTAGATATTTACAGATATATTTCACGTATTTTTTTCTTCTAAACTTTAAAGATTACAGTGTACAGCAAATGAAAACCCAGAATTTAGTTTTTTAGGGAGGTTGAATATTACATAATAAAATAAAACAAGCCCAGGTTGCTGTAATTGCAGACTTCAATTTATCGTCATTGCTCGGTCTGTTGTCTCTAGGAGATTGTCTATGGGCTTTAATTTAGTAGAGTTTGCAAGCCACTCAAGCACACTGATGCCATGGCCATTAAAAAAACTTTGTAAACTTTGTAAATTGTTTGTGGCTTACCGTCCTTGTGTTGGATGTCAGCAGCTGTTTTCTGGACAACTGTCAAGTTATTTTTGGATAAAAAAAAAATGTTGGGGTTAAATATTTTGATTTTTTTTATTTTTGTCCTTGGGAATGAGAAAAAATATTGAATTAGCTTTTACACATAATCATTAATGTAAACAATAATACATATTTGAAATATATCACTATGTGTATAATAATTTTATATTTCATAAAACTTTAGTTGAATGATATTAAACGTTTGGTGATATTTTTATTTATTTATATAGATTTATCTGAGTATCTGAATCCACTTGTTGCAGTCATGCAGAACACACTTTGGAATCAGGTGCAATGAGCAGCAGTTGACCCAGGCAACTCACAAATATCACATTCCTTTTGTTTCAATCTGTCGTTACAAGATTAAAAAAAATACACACATATATGGTCAAAAACTGCTGCAGTGACAAAGCCCCACTTCACACAAGCAGCAGGTTTTGACTGTCCGATCTCTCCTCTACCTGTTCCATCACCAGCTCCTCTCTGTCTCCCTCACACTCCTCCCTACTCCCACTTCCTCCTCCTCATCTTTAACTCTGTTGCCACGGCAGCAGAACCTGACAATGAGTGAGGGAGAGAGAGAAAGGGGTGGAGAGAGACATAAAGGACAAATGCCATCTGAGTCATTTAACCCCCACTCGGTGTATGCGTTTATGTGTGCATGAAGGCAAATATGTTAGAAAAGTTTGTGTGAATCTCTGTTTATCTGCTATCTGCAAATGTGTGTGTGTGCGCATGCGAGTGTGGAGTGTGGGTGTCCAAGTGGGAGAGCTGTGCGGAGTCGGTTCATCAGTTCATCACAGAGCTGTTGTGGTGCAAAGGCAAACTCGCAGACCTTTGTCGGTCTCACTGCATGTCGCCGGGCGGCTTCCGTTTTCCATTTCATATTCTCTTGAAATGGGTTCTAATTTGAAAAAGCTTAATTCTCTAGGCAGCCTTACAAATGTTTGTGTTTGGGCTTTGAACGATCAAACAAACACAACTTCTGTCTGTGAAATGCTGCTGTAATTTTATGAAATTTCTCTTGCTGAACAATGATAGAAGAGATGAAAATCCAGAGAGCAGATGCTAATGTGAGGAAGCCCTGGTGACACTGCATCAGTTCAAGCTGAGCTGAATCAAAACTATGTGACATGTGGATTTCTCTGTGGGCGTACAGGAAATCTCAAAGAAGACAAAAAAACAACTACTCACAAGGGAGAAATATACTTAAAAAACAGAAAAAGCACAAAACAATTGTAATTAAACTCTCAAAAAGTGACTCAGTAAGACAGCTCTGCTTTCTGGATAGCTGGCTCTGCATGAACTTGCTAGATAAAAGCAAAAGACAACAAAACGAGCCAAAAATTGTTAAAAGTTACTGACAATTTAAATCATAAGACATGCAATGAATGAACGTAGGACATATCGATGCTAATCTACATCTAAATAAGAACTACACATCCTTTTAACAGCGCATTTACAGTTTAGTCTATATATTGACAAAAATATATTTGCAATACGAAGCCTGGTTTATCCATTCATCCATTTTCTATTCCTGCGTAATCCTTGCAGTGTCTCAGGAAGGCTGATCAATGGGTTTAAGTTGGGTTATACCTTTGACAGGTTACCAGTATAACAATAAGCAACACAGACAATGTGAAAAACTACCATAAACTCAAAGCTGAGGACAATTTTGTCACCAATTAACCTAACACACATGCTTCATTGGTAGGAGGAAGCCAAACTTCCTGGGAAGAAGCAACACATCCGGGAGAACATGAATGCTCCATACAGAAAGGCCTTGGCCAGGATTCAAAGCCAGAACCGCTTTGGAACAGTAACACCACCTCCACTATCACGCAGCCAAGCCTGATTTATAACAATTTAATTAAAATATTAAAACTTCAGTTTACAAGCAGCACTAGCAATGGCATTAGATTGTCAGTTTATTTTGCTGCAAAGTGGTTATGACAATAGAAAAACCTCTAATCCACATCCGATATGTGACATCTAAACTTAAATAAAATTTCTGTTTTGTAATATGTGGCATGGCAATTTGTTTAACATGTTTCTCTATGTATGTCCTGCTAGTGCAGCCGCAATAAGCACGTTGAAAAGGTCATAAGATTAAATGTGGGCTGCATAATGGAAAAGAAACTTGCATTGTTGACCATCGACACAAAAGTCTTGGGTTCAAATCTCAACTCTTTGGCATTAAAATAAACTAAACTGTTCCTGATGTAGGCCAATTAGAAGAACCAAACATTATTTCTATTTTTGAAATGTTAGAATATTGAGAGAGGGAATTAATCTTTTTAACTTTCTTCAACTCTACAACAGGATTGCTCTATCCTTAAACATTTAGGAAAGCCCAGATTATAAAGTCATGGCTTTTTAAGTTTCGAAATCTTGGTTAATTTCCAACACTGCTGTTAACTGGAGGCACACCTGTGGACCTCAAGCACATTCTTTACGTATGTGACATCATGGAAAAATCTAAAGACATCAGGCAAGATGTCAAGAAGAAAATTCTGGACCCCAACATCTTTGGTACAATTTCCAAGGCACTACACAGACAGCTATATGCAAACAAACATCATAAGACTGTCCAGCCATATATAATTCTTCAGGAACGAAACAGGTACTCTGTCCCAGAGATGAACGCATTGTGGTGGGAAATGTGCTCCCCAACCCCAGAACAAAAGCAAAAAACTGGTAAGAGAGTGACATTATTCACAGGGAAACAGGTTCTGTGCAGACATGACCTGAAAGGCCACTCAAAGAGGAAGAAGCCATTACTCCAAAAGCAACATAAAAGGCCAAATTCAAGTTTGCAAATGTACTCAGGGACAAATATCTTACTTTTTAGAGAGGTTCCCTGTAATCTTACGAGACCAACGTTGAAGTTTTCAATAATGACCAGCATCATTTTTGAGCCCTTTTCTGAACTGAAAAGCTGTGTGGTGAGCAAGGTGGCCTACAAACCTTACTGTGTTACACCAGTCAGTAGGAATGGACCAATTAACTACTGAGAGACAATTAGAAAGAAAAAAAAAGTTATGTGTAGTTTTATACAGCAGGGTGGTTTCAACTCTTTATTCTTCCTGAGCATTCTTGGCATATCTCCAGGGACTCTAGCTTCCCCTTTTGGTCCAGAAACATGAGTTTTTCTTTAACTGATGACTCCAAGTTGCTCTGAGGTGTATGTATTGCCCTATGATGGATTGGAGGTGACCTGTCCAGGGTTAACTCTGCCTCTTGCCTGATAACTCAGAATAGGCTTTCAGATTTATTTCACACATCAAACTTTTCCCTTTACAACAGTGAAGTCCAGGGTTAATGCAACTCATATATGGTGAAGAGATTACAATTTCAGTGTGGATCGTATACCAACCAGCCCAGATGGTTGCAGCTATCCATGCCTCGACTGCAGATTAAGGATATACAAAATCTGAGGGTAAGATGGTGTTTTTCTGGCATTGTTATCAAAAAAGGTGTTGTTTCCTGAGGTTACTACTGTGTTCTGTTGAACTAAAGGTTTAATTTATGACCATCTCTAAAAACACTTTTTCCAGACCTGGTGGAGTTACTTGTTTCAATGCATCCATCAGCTGCAAAGACAATAGCACTGAAGAAAGACTACAAAGGAGAGCTTTTGCTCTCCAGAGATTGTGTTTTGATTTATACATATCATAGATACTCCATCAGGACTTGGAGCAATTTTGTCAACTTTTTAAGAAAAGACCATAAAAACATCTCCTTTAAATTTAGAGACAACAAATTTCCCCCTTTACCTCACTGTGGTTTGTCATGTTGCAGCCCCCCATGGTCTGCACACTTAGTTTTATGGCTCCATAGGTGTGCTGACGTCAGCTGAGCACCTGCAGGTTGCTGTGGTGCAAAGGTTAAATAAAAAGATTGCATCCAAACATGTTACTGTGTAGAATGAACCATGCTGATAATTTCAATCAGTCTATTTTGTTTGCTTGATTATGCTGCACTCGATGCTGAACAGTTGTGTCTCCCCTGTCTGCAGAGGCAGGGGGTCTGTCTAAAATTAAAATAATCATAACTGAATTTTCAAACTGATTTTCAAGTGCTTTGATTTTTCTGGAATACTAGATGTGTTTTAGTCATAACTTAGTCAAAACTTGGTTAGATAAAAAGAGTTGTCATGTTTTGTTTTATTTTTTTTTCTTATTTCTGTATTTAATTCATCTAATTTGTTTTACAGACTTTGGCTCTGTTGTGATTGAGGTTTTCACCTTTCTCAAGAACAAGTTCACACTCAGCTCAGACTGATTAGAAATAATTTATTTTTAGTTTTCCGCCATTCTTACATTTCCAACTTCCAGATGAACTAAGTCACATTCATTTATATATTTGTACGAGATGATTCCTTTTAAAAGAACTTGGTAAATGATGGTAAATTGCACCGTATTATTTCCATCATCATTGTTATATTATTTACAGAATTTTGTAATTGCAATATAGTCTCTGCCAGCTTTTAGAATCTGTTTGCTTCTCATTTTTTCTGTTGTTCACATATACAACTTTCTGAATTTCCACTAAAGCTGCATTCTACAGAAACATTTTCTGTTTTTGGGGTCTAGTTGCAAAAATCGACAAAATATGGATAGAAAAGTGGTACATTAGGATTACAATTTTATATGCAGTCACTTTGAAAGCACTATGTATCCCTTTGATAAAAGCTGCCTTTACCTAAGCACAATACGAGTTGACAATACCTTTATGTAGCTAATTTGAAGATTACCTCTCCAGTGCTTATTTGGCAACAAAAGTTAAGACTGTTTCAAAATTGAAAAATTCTGCAATATCAGTATCTAGAGTAGCATTCATCTAAAACTGACAAAACTCCTTTCCTGCTCAGACACCGCTTTCTTTCCAGTGCCATGTGTGATAATGTCGCTCCTGCATTTCCATGGCTTTGTGCAAAATCTCCAAACAAGCCGAGAGGCAAGTGAGTTCAAGGATAGCCTCCTAATTGTGATTAAACTGCTGTGCTGACGTCGGCCCCAGCTGCAACAAGTGCATCGACAACCACAGACAATAAACACACCTTTTTTTTAAACAGTCCTGGGGAAAGGAATAAACAGAGAGCCATGCTCCACCTCCGCTCCACACACGCAAACACACAGACTCACTGCCTGAACAGCGGGTGGTACATATGCATGCAGCAAGGCTGGAATGCAAACTCGCTGCTGGCATGTTCAAACAAATCACACGGAACCGTGGACAGGGATGCTTGCATACCAGCAGACACACACATACCCAATGTTCTTTGATGCTTCTTGGAGAGCTCATGCAGATTGTTGGACCTGGTGTGTATGTTTGAGCCTGACATATTCAGATGTGACAGTGTCGCAGGAGAACGTTGGTTCCCCGAGCAGCCCGTGTCAAAAACTGAGTGCCTCTTTGTCAAGGAGAATACTGGGCAGAATTTATCCATGTTCAATGAACAGAGGGGGAGGATAGGGAGCTGGTAGAGGGGAGGGGGGCTGTTGCAGGGAAAGTGGGTTGTCAACATTGAAGAGAGCGCTGAGAGTGAAGATCCTGGGAGAGAAGAGAGAGGTCAGCAAAGAGACAGGGCTATACAGTGTTCCTGAAGTAAAGTCACAATGGATAGAGGCTGAAGAAGAGGAGACAAAGCGGAGAGCGAGGAAGGAGGTGGGAGTGAGACTTGAAAGTGTCTGTAGCCCTGCTGAGCAAGGACAAATCAAAGGAATCAAGAAAATAGACAGAGAGCGTGTTGATTAGTCTGACAAGAAGACTCATCAGGAAATTGTTCAGGAAATAAAATGATTAAAAAAAAGAGAAACTTGATGTCATTTTCAGCCACCAAGGTGACATCTCTCGTACTGTAGGTTCATTAGCCAACTTTCATTTGGAAGAAAATTAAATTTGAGTAGCTCAAGCAAGCAAATATTGCTGTTTTTTGGCTTAATCATGGTTCTAAGAATGCTAATTAATCATTTGCAGAAAGCAAAGCTCTCATAATATTAGATTTGCTCTGCACAATTATTTATCTTCATTCTCATTTGTGCTGTTTTCCTGTACCAAATAATTACAACAGAAATATGAAATGAGGGATTCGAATGGAGATTAAACACTGATCAGAAATACATTATGACCACCTCCCTAGAAGTTTGTGGGCCACCCTTTTTACTGGAGTTTTGAGGCATGTTAGCAGCACAGTATTAGGTTTGAAGTTTGGTTCCATGTTTGGACCTATTTGTCCATCACAACCCACATATGCTCAATGTGGTTGAAAACTAGAGGAATTTGGTGGCCAAGTCAACACCTCAAACTTGTTATGCTCCTCAAACTATTCCAGAAGCATTGTTGCTTTGCAGCAGGGAACACTATTAGACTGACTGACAGAGGCTATAACCATCATTGATGACTGTTTCTTTGAGTGGGTGTACATCTCAATGGGAAAAAAGGGTGGATTGCTTCCCCCTGGATTGGGTATCAGTCTTTGCCTCAAGCAGAGGGCTCAAGTATCTTGGTGCGCTGTTCACAAGTTAAGGTAGAATGAAGCGGAAGATTAATAGATGAACTGGAGCTTCATCTGCTGTTAATGTTGGCATTTCTCAGGTCTATCATGGTGAACAAAGAGCTGAGCTAAAAAGCAAAGCTCCCTGTTTATTGTTCTGTCAGTTGGGTCCTTGCTAAACTCACTCAGATCCTTACGTTTGCTCATTTTCCTGCTTCTAGCACAGCAACCTTCCTATCTCACCTACTAACAGGTGCTTCAATATAGAGACAAGAGACAGTGTTTTTCCCTTTAGCTACTTGTCAGTGGTCATAATGTAATGCCTCATCAGGGTTAAGAACAATACAACAATGTAAAAATGATAGATATTTTAGTATGATAAAACAAATTAAGAGCCTTTAAGGCAGAGCTGTAGAAGCTTATGGTTTATGGAGTAAAGACAAAAGAAGACACCATTAGATACCTGGATCTGAGACATGTTCTAGGAGACAAATCGGGCTTAATAGAGAATACAATCTCAGTGGTGTGCAACCCGTGGATCTTCAGCCCCTCAGAGGCTCTCTGTTGCTTTGACTAAAAATGTTCTGTTTATTTTAATACACACCAGCCACTTTATTAGGTACACCTATTTAATGGCACATATAAAAAACTAATAGGAACGGATAAGAATTGCTTTTAAGAAACGTTTAGTTTTCTAAGCACTTACTTTTACTTTCATTCGACTAATTGTGCCATTTTCTTTATTTTAAATATGTGCCTTTTTATTTTCTGTATATATGGGACAAATATGGCATTAAAATCGGTCTGTATAAATAGGTAATTTTTATATACTTTTCCCTTTTATCTATTTGCCTAATTAAAATCTAGGTTGGGCAAAGAGACAAGTGAAGACACTGGGCAGACGTCCACACCATCTCCATTTTGAAACATGGTGATGGCAGCATCATGCTGCTGGGATGCTTTTCTTCAGCTGGACAAGGATGCTGGTCAGAGTTGATGGAAAGATGGATGGAGCGAAATACAGGATGACCCTGGAAGCGACACCCCTAAAGGCTCCCGACTGAATCACACTCAATGAGCAATAAACCTGATTTCAATATTAAACTTATTTGTAGACCTCGTTTAAACATTAGGACAATGGTACGTTTATTATCTTGGTGTGATATAGACAGAAAACACAGATTCAAACCAAATTCAAGACAGTTTCCAGGCATAATTTCAACTTACACTATGTATGTCGTCTAAGTTTAGACCAAATAAAACTGCTTGGTCTAAAAGTGGTGAAAGCTTAGAATTAAAATTCAAAATATCGTTAGTCTTACTTCATAATTGCGAAACTGATATGCTATGAGGCTAATGATATGTAAGGCCCACAAAAATGTTAGAAAGCTTAAACCTAAACGCAAAGATGGCTTCATTTGACTAGTAGCACAAATTATAATCGTTCCTTTTTGTTAGGTCTACATGTAGACTACCAATAAACATCTGAAATCACTTGGAGACATGATAAAACTTTCGTCAATAAACCAAGGTTGAATAAGTGATAATTTCTCAAAAATGCTAGGCTTCACCTTGAAGTCTGACAAGCTTCAAAACAACATAAAACGCCTGCAGCAAAATGAACTGCTAAAGAATAAAACAGAACACGCAGGCAAGGTAGAACATGCAGAGAAAAGATAAAAATACAAAGAAAACAAAAGGAATGGAGCAAAGGATGAAAGTACAGCATGAAAGCAAGGCAGGGATGGTGAGAAAAGAGAATAAAAGAACCCAAATAGTTGGAAACTGAAAGTGCTGAGGCAAAATTACCTAGAGTTTTACCTCTTTTTATATTAGAAGCTGACACAAAGCACCAAAAGCTTAATCCTCCAAATCGCCAAATGTTGAGGGCCAAGGGAGGGGTGGGGGAGATTTTTCCACTGCATGAGCACAAACATACTTACACACACGGGCCGGCCTCCCAGTTCATCAATAGTGTCTGGGGAAGGTTAATAAATGCTCTAAAATGACTTAACCAGGCTCATTCAGGGATGGCAGCCCGGCTTGCTGCAGCAGCGCCGCTCTATGCTCAGCAGGGCTTGCTAATTGTGAGAATGAACAAAATAACACTTGTGTTCCCCTGATGGCTGCTCCATACAGTCTCCTGAAATCCACAGCCACTGAAGCTGTTCCACATACAAATTCAATTATAAGAATGATTCATCCTTCTATTATAATAACTGTCAGATTTCTTTGTTTCATACAATAAGGCAGAAGGGGTGGAAAACAAAACGATTTTTCCTTATTCACCCTGAAGCTTCTTTTCTCCTTCTGAGTTTTATTTTCTGCTCCTCCCCTGCTCATCCCACTTCCTCTGCCTCCATCTCTCTTCATCCTCTCTTCATCTTCCCTGGGGGTCATTGGGGAGATCGCATTCCTTCCTTTTTCAGAGTGGCTCTCCCCACAACATGAACCAGCCACCCACCCCCTTCTCCACACCCGCTCGGTAATTAAGATTTCTGATTTTATGGTTTTCTTTTTCATAATGACATCACAGACACTATGAGCAAGCTGCCAGTTCTCGAGTATGCATACAGAAGCAAAACAGTAAACAAGAAAATATGCTTCAAGATGAACACATGCACCAAACAGCTGAATCTACAGTGGGATAAATGTTCCTCCTCATACTCTCCATCCTCACTTTGCCTCATCTTTAATTTTGTCTTCTGCACACACATGCATGTGCATACACCCACACACTTGCAGTATGTCAGAATATTTATGTGTTTTAAGCTTTTCTGTGGATCTCAGTGGTGCCAGCGTGTAGGGTGACATGCAGCAGGGTGCAGAATGAAAGAAAATGAAGGAGTCTAGAAGCAGTGTTTTTTCTTTCTGTGCAGCTCAGACAAGTCTGGTTTCGCTCGGCCCTCTTACTGCTCCAGCTCCCCGCAGACTGATACCCGACAGCGACAGGGACTCAGACGTGTACTACCGCCACAACAGAGCTCATAAGACAGCCAGAAACACAGCCCCGGCAAATTGAACACAGCAATAGTATCTCAGCATTTGTGCTCTACTTCTTTCTGACTCTATCTGGCTCCCTCAATTCCCCCACCTCATTCCGAGACTTTTCAGCTCCTTATTTTCTTTCTCTCATCTGCAGTGATGGAAAAAGTGCTCAGAATTGCCTAAAATTCCATGGCCAGAGCAATCGAAGGGGTATCCATAGAAACTTAGTAAAACTTTCCTTAGACAACTATTAACTCTGAGACTAGGTTTGCTTTGGATTGTTTTTTTGTATGTGGAGAAAAGGATGTAGCTATGCCTGTCTCGTTAAATAAAAAAATGCCTCTGACAGTTAACCTGGCTCTCCGGCGGCTGCTGTGACCCCTCTGCCTCAGATTGATTAGGTAAAAAGCTTCTTCCAGGCTAATGCACACCTAATTGCTAATAAAAGCAGAAACACATGGTGACCTCAGAAAATTGTGATAATCACTGTAATAATGTTAACAGTATTTGCTGGCTGAGTTGTAACCATCAGAATGGTAGCCACAACATGAAAGCCCTCCTGTCAACTGCTGGGATCGTCTCCCTCATCTCACTTAAACAGAAGTGTACTTTTCAACTTTTGAAAGTGTCCCAGTTGCAGTTCTTTTTGTTCCGTGGATGTACTTTGTTAGACAGCACTTTAAAGTCTTAAAAACATTTTCTTTCACTGTTGTTTCTTGGGATAGGTAAAGGGCAGCAAACATCTTTGCAGATCCCACACATCATGGACACAAACTGTTAAGACTTTTACCTTCAGGGCAGCACTACAAAGTGCTAATGGCAAAAACCAGCTGCCACAAAGACATAGTTTTACATATTATGGTTGTTGTTTTGGACTAATGTTTGATATCTGATGTGAGCGCTGGAAATGGAAGTGAACTCCTTGTTCACACTCACAAACTTGGCCACTAAAGTTGATTCTGATCCTGATTATGCATACTCTGGAGCAGTTTTTAACTGGTTGGTTTGGTGCCTTGAAATTCCACATTTTCTCAAGTTACAAACGTGAACTTTATTGTGTTTTCATGACAATTTATCTGATAGACCAACAGAAAAAGTGTTCAATTGTGAAGTTGAAGTAAAATGATACATGGTTTTCAAAAGTTTTTACAAATACAAATCTAAAACGTGTGGCATGTATTTGTATTCAGCACCATTTACTCTGATTCTCATTGGTAAAATCCTCCGTAACCATGTGTCCTTAGATTTCAGCAAAGTAAATTGTCGGTCTGTGTGTAATCTAATCTCTGTTGTGGGTACAGGTTGGTATTTTAAAAATTCATCCAATTTACTAAATTGTTCAATAGAATCTACAAGAAAGCATTTATAATGACACTGACAAAGCTAAATTAAATTCTCTACATCCCAAAAAGAAGATGCTCTGGTTAAAGGAGACCAAAATTAAATCTTTTGGCCTACATGCCTTAGACCACCATGCCTTAGAAGACTGTACACAAAAACACCATACCAACCTAAAAAGGTGTTAGCATCATGGTGTGGAGGTGCTTTTTCTCAGCAGGGACATGGAAGCTGGTCAGAGTTATTGACAACATGAATGGATCAAAATACTAGGCAATCCTGGAAGAAAACTTGTTGGAATCTGCAAATGACTTTAAACTCGGGCCGAGGTTCACCTTCTAGTATGACTCAAAACCCACAGGCAATGGAACAATTTCAAGTCAATTCAATTCAATTCAATTCAATTCAATTCAATTCAATTCAATTCAATTCAATTCAATTCAGTTTATTTATATAGCGCCAATTCACAACACGTCATCTCAAGGCATTTCACAAAGGGTCTGGAATGGTGTAGGGTTGTTGGGGAGGTAAGAATAAACTACTGAGTGTTAGTTTGGCCATTTTAGAATGGGCTATGTGTAGGGGTACTAAGTAAAATAATAAATTGATAAGGTTTGTCCATCTAGAGCCCACTGGTGGCCATTGTTATAGTGTAGGTCAAAGTATACTCATGTGTTGGAATGGACAAGTCAAAGTCCAGACCTAATTCCAATTTAAAAGTCTGTGCCAAGACTTGAACATTGGTGTATTCAGATGCTCTTCTTCAAATAACTGGGCTTGAGCTATTTTGCAATGAAAATGAGCAAATAAATTATCCTTATATTTAAGGTTTGCAGAGACATACCACAAAAGACTTATAGCTATAATTGTAGCAAAAGGTGGTTTACAAAGTATTGATCCAGAGAGGCTGAAGAAAAATGCAGGTATTTATTTGTAGTTCCAGGCGTATGAGTCCTTCTGCAAGGTAATGTCAGAGTAACATTCCCATGAATGCCGAGGTACAAGACCTCTCTGCAGAAAATTGTTCAGACGTTACTTCTTCCACTGGATTGCCTTCTTCCTACGATGCAATGCGCTCCTATTCCTTCTTTAGGTAAACATGAGCACAACCTTCCACATGAGGTAAAACAAAACATGACTCATAAGATCAGATCAACTCCTTCTGTTGTTTTCAAATGCAATGAGTTTTGTTTTTGCTCTTAAGCCTTCATCCCTTGAGCTTCATAGATTTCAGTGATGTTTTTCTCTTTTATTTGCAAAAGTAGGTAATCAATTTGTGCTTCAAAGAGCAGTGAAAGATAGACACTGAATTATAGCTCCTTGAAGTCTAATTAATGGTTGCAATGATGCAGACAGGGAAGCAAATTTTACCAACTTGCAACAGTATGGGAAACTCACTATTTATTTTAATTAGTTTAAGCTAATAGCGGAAAATATAACAAAATAAATAAATGAATAAGATATGAAATTTTGCAACTGAATAAAATGCATATTTTGAACTGTAATGAAATGCTATTTATTGACATATAATTAAAAGCACTGAACTGAAGTGAAAGTGCTTTAAATTTTCCCTTCTCACAGTCCCTGGGTAAATGTACTTTTTCACCACTCCTGTCTCTTTGTGGCTCTGCGTCTCTTTCTGGAGACACATTCCAATCTCTTCTCTCCGTATTCAATTTTGTTCTTTTATTCCCTCATTGGAGCAAGCCTATTCCCTCTGCTTCGTTTTTTCTCCCCCCCCCTACCTATTTCTTTCCATCTCCTTCCAACCTTTTCCCTCCTGGGAGTAAAGATACTCTAATCCTCTCTGTCTAATGTTGTCAATAGCTCTCAATAACAATGAAATAGCACCGATTCCATCCCGACACTGACGAATCCATGGCCTTAGTTTGGATCTTATTCGTCATCATGGCAATCTGCCTCCTGGTAATAGCCAATCAGATGCCTCCTGCAAAATGTAGTGCCCCCATGATAGGCTTCCTATTGTTTTGATTGACTGCACCTGAGGGCCCACCACTTCAGCTGGGGTTCGATCAATAACCCATCACACACACACACACACACACACACACACACACACACACACACACACACACACACACACACACACACACACACACACACACACACACACACACACACACACACCTTTGGGAAAAGTGAATTGAGAAAGAAACTGCTGGTTTTGTAAGATGACAGAATACTTCAGCAAGGGCCATCAAAGTGTGTGACAACAGTGATCTTATGGTGCGGTCTGAATAAACAGCTGCTGCCTAACCATAATAAAGAAACATATAAATGAGATGACAGCTTTGTGTATGTGACTGCGAGGTTTTTAGGTGCCTTTATGGCAACTTTACAGTAACATGTTGAGTTAAACAAGAATGATGTATGGAAGACAATGAAGGCGGAAATGACTCCCTCTGTGCGCCTGTTATCCTATGTTGTGTCACAGATACAGATGGCTTCACATAAGCCCTGCCTTTATTTGCTCTAAGCTGTGGAAATCATAATGAGAGCAGCATGGCCATCTGCACAGGATGGTGTATGCCATTACTATTACAAACGTGCTGACACGTATGTTTTGGTCACCCTTTGAGAGACACGTTTACGCAGAAAGTGAAGGTCAGTCAAGGAAAAATTTTGAGGTGGTAAAAAATAATTATTTTAAAGGGTTTAAACATCAAGGACCAACAAGCATTGGAAAGGTGAGCAGGGAGAAAGCGATAATAAGTTTTAACAGTGAAAGTAGATGCTATCAAAGAATGGATCTTTTGCTAATATTTTTGGGTATGTTTTGCACATCAAGAAACTGACCGTTTTGTCCTTTCTTCTTTGCAAAATGGTTCAGACTCAGAGCATCTGTGAACATCAATGTTTACGTGTTGCAACTGTGGGATTTAGGTCTGAACTCTGAGTAGGCCATGAACATGTTTTTATCTAAACTATCCTATTGTAGCTTTGTCTGTTTGTTTAAGGTTGTTCTGCTGCTGGAATGTAAATCTCTGACATGACAATGCCACCACCATGTTCCCCAGTGAGGATGTTGTGTTCAGGATTGATTTGCAGAATTAGTTTCTCACCACTCACTGCATTTTGCATTTAGACTGCAACATTTAGTTTTAGTTTAATCTGAACAGGGAACACTGACATATTTGCAGCTCTATCTAAAACACTTGTGGCTGGACATACAAAAGTTGGAAAGATGAGAAAGGAATAAGTTTAAGATTACAAAGTGAAAATAATTATCAAAGATTAGAGTTTTTGCTGCAATTACAAGGCATGGCAAGTTTATTTGTCTCACAAATTTCAGTAACAAGACAATTTAAAGTACTTTACATGATAAAAATAAAAAAACATAGAAAGTATATTGTAGTGGCATAGAAAGGAAATGTTGGACTACAGACCAAAATTAATGATGTTTCAGTTAACAGCTTAAGTAGTACAGCTAAAAACAACTCCAAAAAAATAGGGTTTTATCCTTTATTTAAAGGATCTTTTTGCAGTTTTCTGTTTGTTCCAGAATAGTGAATCCTAAGAATAATATACTGCTTCTCCATGTCCAGAAGACCACTTTCACTTGGACTTTCACCACCATGTTGTATTTAGGGCGATGTACAGTTTTGCACATAGCATTTTTTAAGTACATCAAAAAGTTACATTTTGGTCTATTTTCACTTGTGCACTTTCTTCTCAGATGTGTGACGTGTGGCTTTTGGGTAGACAAACAAAGGTTGGATAAATGACTAGAGAGAAAGAGAAAAAAATGAAGATTTCAAAGTAAAAGTAGCCATTAAGCTTGAGGGTAGAAGGTGGAGGGATGTACAACAAAATCCCACATTATCTGTGTCTTAAGAGTTAAGGTACAAAATCTTGTCAGGGGCCGAGTCAAAAGCCAACTGCTGTTTACAACAGCACGGGTCAAGTTGAGGTCCTGAACTACGGCAGAGCCATCTAAAGCATAGATACACCCCTCCTGCAATTTCCTGTCTTTCGTTGTATCTTCCTCTATCCAACTCTTCCCACAACCTTGTCATGTTGTCGGTCAGAGCAAGGAGTTGTCACTCCTGGAGACTGTTGCTTAGCACCACCAGAGTTCCTCTGACACTCTCTCTGTGCTCTTTTTTGCGTCTTTGTTTGTTGTTTTGAAGATGAGGGCTCGAGGTTAGGTTATAGCAGCCACGTAAGTGGATACGGATGAGTGCTGTGTACTATCCAGCTGTCTATCCTCAAAGCTCTTGTATCTGCACTTATTATTCGGTTTCTGGTGCTTTTTTATCGTTTATTTCGATCTGTTTTCATGTTTGTTTGTGTTGTGTATACACAAATGTGTGCGAATCAGCAGAATGTGTGTGTGTGTTGTTTTGTTTGAAAAGCCTCTGGAGATCTCTGCTAGGCTGAATCCTGTCACGTCTAAACAGCAGACCTTCCGCAGGAGACATGAATACAGTTGTATTTTATTTACAAGCTGTATGCATGGGAACCAGGCTGCTGGTGCGACATGACAAGAAACATTTTCATAACTGACTTTTAAAGTGTATTGTATAGGTTGTGAAAGAATGGATGCTCCCAGTACTTGGGGATATGACAGTGCAAAGTGAAGATAAGCTGTATGATGACAATTTAAAGAAAGAGTGGGACTTTGTGTCGACTAACATGCTCTCCAATCCCACAGGTGTTGGTACAGGCAGCCAGCAGACCGTTCTCCATGAGAAGCAGTAGAAGATGCCGGCTCTGCCAGCACTGCTGCTGTCAATACATTTCTTCTCCTTCCTGCTAGTCACAATGCCACCATTCTCCCTGAGTCAGGCCCCTCTACTGTCGTCCGTCCGCATGGGTGAGTGGACCCTACATGGGTCAAAAAGTTTCTTAACAAACAACAACATTCATTTATTTATCATCTACTAACCACTTGCTTGACCTATACACATGGATAAGTATGATGAACTATATCATTAAGTGGAAATACCACAGTTCCATGGACAACAAAATTAAATTAAAAATGTCTAACAGGATCAAATAGCCTTTTTTTTAAATCATAAAACATAAGTTATTCCTACTGCTACTAAAACAACAAAATATTGATTATTACAAATATAAAACATTTAAAAAAATGTTCAATACCATTTACTTTGATTTTGACATATAGACTTTGGTAAATATAGAGATTAAATATAGGCTGAACATCTGAGTTTGCCTTTCTAGTAACCTGGGAAATGTGTTGCGGCATTATTTTAGCCAGCTGCATGGCAGTGCACAGCAAAAGGTCAGGGAAGAGGAATACAAGACAATAGAACTGGAAAAGCGGGTACTAACTTTGGCTATATTCTGGTAACAACAGATGCAAATTTTTGCCATTCAAATCCTCTGGAAATTAACTCTTTGAGCTGAGTTCAGCAGCAGACAAATCATCTGTGCAATATAATTATTCTCAATAGAGATGCACCAAAAATATGCTGATGACCAAAATGGTCTGATTTTACCCTGGAATTGCCCTAATGCAGTTTTTTTTCTGATCAGTGAAAACAACATATCGAAGCCTAAAGGTTTTAGCTCACAATAACACTCCTTAGTGCAAAAGTTTATACAAAGGGAATACGACTGTCGGAGAAGGACTGTGGGTCGGACCAAAGCGCAGACAAGAGCTCGGTAGCCGCATCATAGTTACTTCCTTGTTTATGCATAAAAGTCCAAAAGGTAACAAAACACACTGCAGGGATGAAACAAGGACTAGATCAAAACTTGCGCAAACCTGCAGGTACTCATAGCAAGGCATAGCATAGTCCAAACGAAGCATAGGTATCCAAAGCGTAGCATAAACGAAGCATGAACAAAGCATAGACATAGAAACGTAGCATAGACATCACCGACATAGAAACAATAACTTAAGAAATAAACAAAGAGCCATAAGGAGAATCAAAATTACAAAATAAACCAACAAGTCCAAAATGTCACTCCATGACAACGACTCAGTTAGCTATTTTAAGTACCAGTGAGGTATAAGAAAATAAGACAGACGAAGCCGAAAAGAAGCTATTTAAAAAGGAAACACTATTGTTCATGGAGTCATGCCAGCTGTACCTGTTCCTGTTCATGCGTAACGCTAATTTAAGATGCTCAAGGCAGTTTAAAATGTCATCAGTGTTGTTTTTTTTAGCAATAGTAGTACAATCCTGTTTACTGCAGAGCTGCACTGACTGCTCTTTCTCACACCATGTGGCCCCACCTCTAATGTAAAAATTGAATGATTGATTTGGACAAAAAAGGCTCCTTTATATAGAGTTACAATAGCTAAATTAATGATTTACCAATCTAGCACAAGAGAAGACTGAAACTTTTTTCTCAGATATTAAGTTACTGTTATTTAAGTTGAATGGATCTTACAGAAAAAAACAAGCATTTTCTGATATGGAGCACCACCAAATTTTAAGGTGTGCAAAAGAAAAGTTAGTGAGAACTATAATCTGTCTTGTATAGCAGTAAATACCGTTGCATCCCTTTGTTTTTATTTTTTTACTTGTAGATAGATAGGTAAATATATACTTTATTGTCCCCATAAGGGATGTTTGCAGTGCACTACATGTAGTAAGATAAAAACTGCCACCATAATTTAAAAATACAATAGATACACATTAAGACACATATTGCATGTTTACACCACAAAAAAGGCAAAAATACATATATTACTCAGTTGCTCAATAAAACAAATGTTGCACCTGACCTATAGTCCAAACAACAACAAACCAATTCACAACACATGTTGTCTCAAGGCACTTCACAACAGAACAGAGACACAAAGAGAACACAGAAGCACCGATCCAGGAGTCCTTTCTATGGGAAGGAAAAGTAAATGTTAATGGATGTAGCTCCTTTAGTCGTTTCACCTAGAAAGAAAGAACAGATAAACTCTGAGCCAGTTTTCAAGGTTAGAGTCTGAAAGAGAGCATATATAATTAGTTACAGTAAAAGCTCAGTCAATTTCCATGTCAAGGAGAGAGAAAGGGTTAAACACTGAAAGACAGGGCTATGTGGATCATCGATAGAGGGTGAGCATTAAGTTGTTGCCAGCAGAAGCTCGGACGATTCCCCTCTCCAGAAAGGTGTCACAGGTAGACACAGAGCCAGGCCAGGTGTAGCTTCTACTAAGAGAAAAGAGAGAACAAAGTTAAAAGCTGAAATAACAGCAAATAATGCAACAATTGGAGAGTAGTGTGAGAATGTAGCAAAGAGGGTGAAAGTGGTCATTATGATGATAGTTTCAGTTCAGATTATTTAATTAAACGGCGCTTATTTACAACAATGTCGTCTCAAGGCACCCCACATAGGGTCTCACTGATGGTCATTGTTATACTAAAAACCACAAGGATTGGGATACCTCTATCTGTCAGTCTGATTATAACCATTGGAAAAGAGAAGGGGTCATGCAGGTAGCAGAAATGGAGGGTGTGTTTGCACCTCAACCATAACTGAGCCGGTGTAGGCTAAACCTGACTCCCCCTCACTCCAACCAAAAGGGAGGGAGGAAGGCTCCCTCCGTGATAAACTAAGCCACTCTAACTATAAGCTTTATCAAAAAAGACATTAAAAAGAGAGATCATATTTCTCCTATTTTAGCTTCCCTTCATTGGCTCCCTGTTAAATCCAGAATAGAATTTAAAATCCTCCTCCTCACATATAAAGCCCTTAATGATCTAGCTCCATCATACATCAGAGATCTGATTGTTCCATACGTTCCTAACAGAGCACTTCGTTCTCAGACTGCAGGTTTATTGGTGGTTCCTAGAGTCTCTAGAAGTAGAATGGGAGGCAGATCCTTTAGTTATCAGGCTCCTCTCCTGTGGAACCAGCTCCCGGTTTTGGTCCGTGAGGCAGACACCCTGTCTACTTTTAAGGCTAGGCTTAAAACTTTCCTTTTTTTTCAACATGACAGCAATGCATCCTCATACTATATGCCTACCTTATTGAGCTAGGGATAAACTCATATTATTATATCTTCTAAGTTTGCAAGTGGAGATCAGTGGGATCAGACCGTACTCTCTGTGCAAGTCTGAGGACAGACTCCTCATCATTGGACTGCACGGATAAATTATCAGTCCTCCCTACGAGTCCTCCCTATTCAGTTGCCCAGAGAGGTTACCTCTCTGGTGGTGGTCATCAGACCAGAATCAGAATCAGAATCAAAATCAGAATCAGAATCAGAATCAGAATCAGAATCAGCTTTATTGCCAAGTTCGTACATATAACAAACAAGGAATTTGACTATGGTACACTTTGCTCTCTGGGTTTCTTTTTTGTTTTTTTTGAGTTATAAGATATATTCTGCATATATTCCTATGTCCATAAATACATATATACAATATACACATATACAAAGGTGGATTTGCAACTTCAGTATGAGGTTGTTTGGTACTCTATTGAATGTTCATCAGAGAAACAGCCTGGGGGAAGAAACTGTCTCTGTGGCGGCTGGTTTTAGTGAACAGTTTTCTGTAACGTCAGCCTGAGGGTAAAACTCTAAACAGTTTATGTGCAGGGTGTGTGGGGCCTGCAGAGATTTTTCCAGCTCTTTTCCTGACCCTTGACCTGTATAAGTCTTGGATGGAGGGAAGGTCTGCCCTGATTATTCTCTCTGCAGTCCTGATTATTCGTTGCAGTCTGGACCTG